>NC_051250.2:12150000-12450000 GCF_015237465.2 Chelonia mydas | reverse complement strand
AGCTGCTGCCATGCCAGAGGTCAGCAATGAAAGGCCTGTAGTGGAATGAAGCGATATGGGATATCATCTGTCAGACCAGAGGTATTGCTAAGGTGCCTTTCTTTGTGATAGCTCAGCCTCTGTCCTGTTTCTGCCAGATCATAGGGCCTGCTTCCTATAATGAGGGAGTCTGCACCATGGTAACTTCTGAGCACTTGTCAAGACTGCTAGCTAGTCCTGTAGCTCAGTGATCCAGTCTCTCATTCTGCGGATCTTGTAGGTAGCAATTATGATACAGAATTGCTTCTCACCCAGCTGAGTCCTGGGTGCCTACCTGCACCAGCTCAGTTTAGCTCCTGGGTCAGAGTCTAGGTGTGGCATCTTAGATTTTATGCAAAGCCTCCCAAACAGACTCTGTTTTCATAACATCCTCCTTAATAAGCAAATGCCAGCTACAGCCAAAAGGAGGTTGACACCCACCACGGCCCTGCAGATACCAACTAGTAGTGAATCACACATCACAACTTCCCCCTACCTCCTCCACATACCAAGTGGCTCTGAAGGACACTTCAGGGACCAGCCCACCCACTGCCTCCAAGCAGGAAGTACTTGTCATGGTAATTGCTGCTGGACAATATAATTCAAACATCTGATAGTAAATGCTTTGTGGAAGAAGTTGTCTGAGTCACCAGCTCCTTAATCAGAATGGAAACAGTCCAGCTCTCCCAGTGACTATACTGCTTCTTGAACAGCAGGCCAAGGTCAGGATCACCAGCAGACATTTTCCCGCTGTCTCGTTCCTGTGTTAACTGGAAGCTGTCCAGGCACTTGCCAACGCCCTCCAGGCAGGACTCTGGTTTGGGCATTGACGTCATCATGGGCGACAGCATGAAATCATTCTGCTCCTGTGGCCACGTCTGCCCCGCTAAGCCCATGCCGGAGGAGCAGGTCTCCTGATTGGGTAGGAGATGGGAGTTCTGGTTGTGGTGGAAGGCTTGGTTTGGAGTGTCACTAAAGGGTGAGCTTCCAAAGGCTTCATGTTCAGGTTTTATGGTCACCTCACGAATGTACAAAATTGGGCTGGGAATCTCACGAGTGGGAGATCTCAGGAGGTTTCAGATAACTGGGTTTGAGGCTCCTCCCTGGAAAGACTGAGCAAACAAGCCTTTCTCATTGTCATTTCTGCTTCCAGCTGGAGGGCTGGAGACTAGAAATGAATAAAACTGGGTCAGCCCCTGAGAGAATGAGGCACGGTTTGAATCAGTGCTCCCACTTAGCACAGCCCTACCTTGGACCAGTGAGCAAGGACTCCTGAGAGCAGGAGTTCAATGGAGAGAGGTGCTTTTCCGCTCCTCTACCATGGATTGCTTTTCTGCTTGATATCCCACCATCTTTAGCTCCATCTGCCTGAAGTTTTCCAGAAAGTGCCAGTAGAGGGAGCCTGCTTTCTTGCTACCTACATTGGAAAGGTGCCTATGAAGCATTGACAGGGCTCCTGGCCAGAGGCAGCGTGCCAGCGCTCACCAGTGTCTGTGTGCTAGAGGCTAGTGCCTGACTAATGCACACAAGGGCCTCAGATGCATTAACCCCTCTCTCTTTTTTTAATCTTTACCGGTTACCTCTAATGACACAGTGTAACTCAGTCCTGACCCGAAGCAGGACCTGTTGCTCTAGTCCAAGCAGCTCTGCCCGTTTATCTCAGTTCTGGCCTGCGACACCCTGTGCTAGTCCCCTGCTGGGGTCCTCACACTGCTTTATGAATGCACTGTAATCCTGTTTACAGCCGCCCTTACCATTTCAGTACTGTGTGTGTGTGTGTGTGTGTGTGTGTGTGTGTGTGTAACAGAAATACCCAGTCATGCAAAACTGGGCCAAATTACCTTCGTGGTTTTTCTGCTGTAACAATTATCCACTAAGAATGAAGCCAAACTCATCTCCCTTGTGTGGGGGGGTGGAAGGAAGGGGATAAGCAACATTCTGAGTATGAATGGTGGAAGCTAGAGGTGATGAGGGACCAAAGCCTTTCGGGACACACTTAGCACAAGCCTCATTTCTGTAGTGTCTTGGTGCCTAGTCCAGAGATGGAGCGCTAGTAATGCCTGCAACAGACAGGCTGAACCTATAGCCAAGGCTCTTCTCGGTAGCTGAGGCGCCAGAGCATTAGCTCAATCTTCTGCCCTTCGCTCTGAGGTAAAGAAGGTGCTTTGGTTTAAAAGGCCCGTGCAGAGCCCAGAATCTTTCCTTCCCACTATTCATTTCCTTCGGGTTTGAAAAATGAAAGGGATCTATGTTTCTGTTGGAAAATGTGACCCTGCTCCTGCTCCTCTGAAGAGGCAAAGAGAGGCAGATACCTCCTACCCATCCATCCTGGAGTGACCCAATGTGGGGAGGGAAACATCCAGCTCTGTGGGCCTCATTCTCTGTACACTCACACCAAAGCCACCGCAGTGACCTCAGAGGAGTTACTCCCATGTAAACAGGTTGTGAAAGTGCAATCTGGCCCTGAGTCAGTCACCTGGAGATGAGCTCCTTGTAACTCAGTGGCAGTCTCTCCTTTATCTGGCTTGTATCTTTTCACTCTCATGCCTTCCCTTTGTGTCTCGTATTTTCCTTCTCCTCCTCCCTCCATCCTCCTCTTTCTACATACCAGATTAAACTGACCTGAACTTTCATACTGTAAACCTCAATTAACATCAGTATTTTGGGATATGACCCCCCGCCCACCATCATCCCCCACCCTCTGTAGGTCATTAAACTACCTTCTCATGGGGGTAATTTCCTCCTTCGCTTTGTGATCCAATGGGCTATGCCACCTCTAACATCTGTAGCAGCTCAGAGGATGAATACCTAATGAGGACTCGAAGCTGGTCCTGTGCTAGAGAACAAACATTGTGGACAGATGGTCGATCATTACCCATTTTTATTAATTACTGCCTCTATAGTCTTTGATTTGGTCCATATGGGAGGCTCTCCTCATCCAAGCAGCAGTTTCAGATATTCGGTGGGGGAGAAATCCTTCTCTTAATTAAGCTGAATGTCCTGTTCCTTCTAGTCTGCTTTGAGGCCTAAAGATTGTTTTCTTTAAATTAACTTTCTCTGAAGAAGAAAAAAGGAAAAAAATGTTTTATCCAGCTGTGATCCAAGTAGACAGCCTTTCTACTCCATCTTTCCATTTAATTGTAATTTCCGGAAGATCTGCCCAAATAAATCTGACGTTTTAGTTTCTGCTTTAAATGACAGGTGGCTGGGCAGGAAGCTATCCCTTGGAGGGAATGCTAGGCCATTGAGACTTACTGGGACAAACTGAATTTCAATGGAGCTGTGACAATTTGTGCCAGCTAGGGATCTTCCCCCTTGTTTTTCCAAAAACCGAGACAGGACAGGACCAAACCCCTGGATCCAAATGTCTCTGACATTGAGGACATTTGGATCCTGAGCTAACCTTTGTGCCCATCTCTATCGCTCACGCATGCACGCTTCCAAGGCTGGGGCCATGGGAGCTTGGAGAAGCCGTCCGGAGGATTTGAGAGCACCCCCTCCTAGCGTAGAACAAATAAAATGTAATTACTTTGCTACATTTGTGGGAGAGCCGGATCATTTTCATTCACCACCTCCCAACATTCTAATTACGGCACGTAGTTCAGTGCAAGTGCAATAGCAGGGCATGATAGTCTCCCACTTGGTTCAGACCAGTTGTGAGTCATTACATTTCCCTTTGATTTTTGTTGGAGGGACATTTTTTCCCCCCTCAGCGTCACTTCCCTGCTCATCTCCATCTCACACAAGCCAGGAAATGTATTTTCGATGTATTAATTAAAATGTCTTTGCAGCAGAACATCTGCACTCAGAGCGATAGATCACCGAGTTGTGTGCGTGTTGTGGGCTTCCAGATAACTCATTGCTTTGCATAATTTATTCTTGCCAACACAGCAATAATTTCCATAGCCTGTGATCCTCAAGTATGTGATTATAAATCAGAGGTCTGACTCCATGTGACCTAAATGCTGAATTATAGAAAGATAATTCATTTAGCAACGCAGGAAATCTGAATCTCGCTCACCTCTAGTCGAGTGGGTTAGGAGGTCTGCCATCAGGCATTTTGTTTTGTTAAATCCCATTTTGTGTGAGCAATGGGTCTTTTCAGGTATCTGTGACTGGTATTCACTTAGTGGGTAGATGCTCTCTGCCAATGATCATATTCAATTCCCTTATAGTATGGCTTGTAGCTGGCTAGTTTGAAAGATAAATAGGACATGAAATACAGAATTTCCAGTCAATAAAAGGAAACCTCAGAGGCTTTTTATATCTTGCTTCTGTCATACTTTGTTGGTGTTGTAGCTGCAGACCATTTGACAGCTGATCATAAACCTTTTGTTTGTTCTTCTAAGAGAATTAAATTAAGAACATTTAATTTGATTCCAAAGAGATTTCCCTACATGATGAGCAAAGTAGATCCGTTATTGGCAGCTACACCAAAATTGGATCACTTTAGAGGTCTCTCAGCCTATGGATTAAAATTGATTCTGTTCCCTATCCCCTTCATCTTTTCCTCACCATGAGCCAATTACATACTCTCCATCAAGCAGTAGTGACTCATGGGGCCTGATTATGTACATTAATGCACCTCAATTGCCTTCAGTGGAATTACTTCTGACTTGACGCTGCTGAGAGTGGAGAATCAGGCCCATAGTTCTGTGAAAGAATTGCCGTGCTACTGAAGGTTGTTAGACTACCATCCCTGGAAACTGAAGTCTTTGATTTATCACCAGAGCAGGTACACAAGCGTTCCCCACAATGCCTTGCTAACTTGTCTCACACCTTACCCAGAGGGACTACCTCCAAAGGTGAGAGTAACTGCCTCTATGGGCTATTCAGTCATTGGCTCCTCTACTAGATAATAAAACTGGGATCCATAACCTGTTGGATTTCTTTTGCGAGATCTGACACTAGCCATCCCCAGATGGAAAGATGCTGTATTCTTTGCTGGGTGTGTTTGAAATGTGTCCCACTGCCTCCTTCAGGCAGAGGGGATGCCCCCTGAAAGACATCGGATCTGAGTGAGATAATGAGACGGTAGCTCGCTGTCTCTGTGAGGTCTGACGCAATGGTGCTTTTGCCTTCCAGCCAAGGAACAGTTCTGTCCTACCCCTTCCAGGTAACAGAGTCATCTGATGAACCTTCGGTGGGATCCTGCCTTTCTATCCAGGGCTCGTCTCCAAACAGTCTATGCATCCCCCAGGATCTCATCATTCCATCTAGCAGGGGTTCATCCTGTTGGCAAGCTAGCTCACCTCTGGGCTGCAATCAAGCTTCCCTCCCATCAAGAGAAGCTGAGCTCTACTCTCCTCCCTGGTCATGCCTGGACGAGTTCTCCTCCTTTTAACTCCCCTCTCCATGCCTGACCTTTGCTGCAGGTTAGTGGGGCAGGACCAACTGGGTCCATGTCCTCTCATTAACCCTCTCGTTACCAGTGTGAGACCCATCTGCCCCACCATAGGCAGTATCTAGCATGAACCATTTGTCCTTTTCTTCCAGACTGCAAGTGTTCCAGGTATTTCTCTTGTGTCTTGCTCCCGGCCAACAGGCTGAGATGCCTCAAGTTAGGACACTGGTGTGTCTTAAAGGTGGTTGCTCCCAGTGATTTGATGAAGTAAATAAACTGTGGCACAGAGAAAGGAGTGTGGATTCCCAGGAGGCTAATAATTATGACAGCAGCCCCAGCTTTGTCTAGGTTAGACCATACCGAGAGAGCACAGACTGTGAATTAACAAGTCTGTTCTTGGCTTGAAGATCAATTTTACTGGTTTGGCTGGAGGAACCTCATCCACCAATTATCACTCTGGCTCCAGCTATTTATGGTCACCAAGGTTCAAAAGATAAATTTGGCTGTATGGGGATCCTTCCTTAACCCACAGCTCACAAATGTTACCAAATGCTTACAGGCCTATAAATACCTCAGACAGATCGATTAGGCAATACAAATCAGTGCTTCCCAATGTCCCACAGTATTGGCACTTCCACCTATACTGCACTTGGCCTGCTGGTGGGACTCCCATTTATGTCAATAGGAATATCTCATGCAGATCCAGGGTAGAGAACAACCATTTTATAGCATGATAGTTCTCTTGCCCTGTCGATGATTCTTGCCCCATTATCCCCCTGGAAGGTAAAATGGGTTTAGCCATCCTCATCAACAATCCTGAGTCTTAGTTACCAAAAGTAATGGTTTCTGAATGATTTCTCCCTTCCCTTTTTCCTCTTCCCATAGCTTTCCCTGCACTCCTGTCCTCATTTGGGCCCCTAAATCAGGTTTTTGAATTGAGGATACAGAATTCCTCCAAGCCCCCTATGATCTGAGCAATATTCTGCAAGGGTCTAATTGCAATGGTAGATGAAGGCTCCTCCAATGCTAATAGTGACTCCGCTTCTAGTGGCTGATTTACCAGTCTAAGCAGATAAGCTGCTGTTTTTGTTTGGTTGGTTTGTTGCTCTTGCTGGTTTGCTTTGGTTATACAGTATTAGATGAACTCAGCAGATGTAGCCAATTTTCTCAACAACACCGAATGAGTCTGTATCAACTCTCTTTTATTGGAATTAGCTGGATGTGTTTGCTCTCGACAGTGGCACATTGTACTGCAAGGGTTTGAACACCGTCAATGAAAAGAAAATGACCAAAGCGACGCACTCAGAGGCCTAGTGCTTTGTTTTTGTGTCGGTGTTACTCCTGGGACTCTTATTTAAAAGCTGCAGTCAGATTGGCTTAAGTACAATTGAAAAGATTAATGTTCTGGAGGTTGCCACTCCATGGTGCTTGGGGGGGAAATGGCCTGTCTTGTGGATAAAGGTCAGTCCAGATTTCCTGCTAACCCTTCTGGGTGTACTAATGATTAGACTATTTCTCTAGTCAATGTTAAAATAAGAGCTGGGCCTGAACCAAATCCCTTATTGCGAAGTTTGGGGTGTTGGAAATCTGAATTCCTATCTGAATTTCTGGCGTGGGCCCATCTCCAGTTATGATCTGTACTCTGCTCATGTTGTTTACTGCTGTCGCAGTCTCCTGCTTTGCAGACTCAAAGGGCCTGAGTTTTTCCAAACATCAGAGCATCATAAACCCAAGGCTGTGGGCAAAAGTCTGCTAGCAATTGCACACCCAATTTGTGTGCAGATTTCCAGCACTGTGTGCACAAATGGACATTAGATGTCCAGTTGTCCAGTTGCAAACACAAATACCCAACTTGCATGAACAATTGTGGTAATCAGTCATGAAAACTGAATGTGTCATTGCATGTGCATTTTTCCACGTGGCTCTTAGCTTTCAGATGCTTTGAAAATCAAGTCTAAAGACCCCACTGGGGCTTATCGTCCAGGAGTTGGCATCTCTGGTGTGTTTTATTAGCTGTATAGTTACATGGCCTTAGTTGGTATTGTGCTACTTTATTTTGTATGGAGACAAACCCAGAGACAGTTTAATTCATGAACACTCACTCGAAGGTGTCCTTTCATTTACTGCTTTTATAATCAGCAATCTATAAATGCTCAGTGCACCCAAGGGGATTGCTAGGTCTGAAGAGTTTGCACATGTAGTGGAATAACTGTTCCTATTGCCAATGTGCATCAGCTGGCTTGTTTTTTCCCCATCTCAAAGAAATACCATTTTAGCTGGGGGCCTTTTCTTTGTCCTTTCACTCTCCCGAAGCAGTTCACGTATTTATTGAACTGAGTATAATAATTATCCTTGGGGAGATGTTGCTTTGAACCCAGAGTTGGGAAGCAGCGCCTTAATTCTAAACCCAGTTCTTACACGATTCCCTCTGTGGCTTTGTGCAAGTCATTTAAACATTCCATGCCTCCATTTTTCCCTTCTGTGAATGGGGCTAATAACACGTACTGATTTACAGATTGCTGAGGATTCATCAGTGAGTGTTTAGAAAGGCCTTTTGAAGATGAAAAATACTACATAGGTGCAAAGTAATTCTATTCTTATTATACATTGTGTTTATATAGCCCCTTTCTTCCAAGGATCTCTAAGCATTTTACTAACATGAATTCATGCAGGTACATATCATTATTCTAGCATACTATATATGAGTAAAGTGAGCCCAGAAAGTTGTAATTTACCTATGGTCATACAATGAGGGTAGCCAAGCATGGAACCCAGGAGTCCTGAGTTAAGAACCTAGCAGTTCTAGTAATTCAGCATCCTTGGAATAGTCACCTGTGGCAGGGTGGGCTAGGTCCAGAGGCTCTCTGCTGGAGGCCTCGTGGCCCTGCACCACCCTGTCCCAGAATAGAGCAGTGAGAAGTCCTCCAGACAGCCTAGAATGGCTGCAGAGGAGCGGCCAATCAGAGGGGCTGATGGAGCAGCCAATACGGGGCCAGAAGGGCCCTATATAAGACAAGCGGCAGAGCAGAGAAGTTTAGTTGCTGTGTCGAGCTTGAGGAGTGAAGACTAGGTGATTGGCCGGAAGAGCAGCAGTACCATGGACAGCTCGCTGCAGACAGGACTGAAGCCCAGGGAAGGCTGCTGAAAACTGGGTGTCTGGCTGGCGGGAAGAGCAGCAGGACCAGCAGAAGCCCAGGGGGACTAAGTATAGAATCTGGTCAGGCCAGTGAGGGTTCTGAGATGGGTCCCGTTGGTCTGGCTGAAGACTGAGCCCAGGCAGGCCTGCTGAAACACCATGAGCTGCAGGTACTGAGATGGGCCCTGTCTGGGTGGTTGAAGAAGGCAGTGCCTCTGGGAGAAGTCTTAGAGCTACAGCACCATACTATGGATGAGATAAGAACTTGGACTGTATACTCTGGAAGGGGGGACAGGGTATGTGGCTTGGCCAGGGGGCTGAGTCGCTGAAGACCCATCAAAAGAACCATCAACCAGGGGGAGGGGTGTTTGTGAGAGGTGGGTGCCACCCTGGTATCAAAACTAAAACCAAAAGCAGGCTCACAACTGACAAAGGGGGCTGCCTGTGAGAGGTGGATGCCACAACCAAAAAAGACTGTGATTGCAGATATATCGGCCAGAGAAAAGGGGACACAGGTGAGAGGTGGATGCTGACCCTGTTGCATCACCCCAGAGAAGCAGTGTTAGAGGCCCCTTTGCTTGGGGCTTTTAACTCTAGACTGGTCTAGATACTAGAAAATGTCTCATAAGGAACAATCCTGCAGGGAGAAGGAGCCAATGACCTAGCAGATCTTGTCCAGCTCCAGCTTTTGCAAGGCTGTGCCAACAGCATCAACTCAGGTCTGTGGCAGGTTTGTAGAGTTGGGCTGATCTGGGTGGGCTCAGTGGGAATGGGTTCAGAGGGAATAGTTCAGACCTATTGGTAAAGGCAAAGGGTGGGATGCTTTTAGCCCCCAATGTATTTTAAAAAGAATACTAACCCCCCATGTCTGGTATTTATTTTCCTGAAAGGTCTTGACTCTACCTGAAGATAATGAAATTCCTAGGGACTGAGAGAGGAAGGCACCTAGGATAGATGCTGATAAGGATTTTGGTGGGCTTGCTCGGTCAGGTGATAAAGAAGGCAGCTCTATTGCCAGACTTCCAGTCCGTGTAGCAGCATTAATGTCTCCCTCTGACACATGGGAAGGGGCAGGGCATACAGAAGCAAGATGATGATTCAGAATATAGGCGCCAAATGAGAATCTCATTGCAAACCTCTGTAATCATAGGGCTAAAAGGGACTGCAAAGGTCCTCTAGTCTAATCCCCTGCCAAGATGCAGGGTTTGGTGTCTAAACCATCCAAGACAGATGGCTATCCAGCCTCCTGTTGAAAACCTCCAGTGAAGGAGTTTCCACAACCTCCCTATCATGTATTGCCCTAGCACCCTGCAATGACCTCTGGACTGTCCCACCATTACTGCCATCTAGATCCAGCCTAACACAGCCCAGCTCCTGCCTTGGTCCATTCCAACACCTGCCATAACCCCCACTCCACCCCAACCTATCACACTGCTATACCTGCCATCCAGCCTTGCAGGCAGTTTTCCCCCAAACCTGCATGGGGCCAGCGTCTCTGCTATTCCCCTCCCTCTGGCTTCCCTGCCAGTGTCTTAAGTCTTTATGATGGTAACAAGTCTCTGTATGCCTTTGACAGTGTTTGCCAATTGCCAATGTCAAAAGCCCCTCTGCTATACAAGAAGCACTAACATGTTAACTAATTCCATTCTTTCCTTTAATTCAGCTGTTAAAATGCATCTTCAGCACTGGGTGGTATTTCTGAGCTTTATAGAGTCTCCTTGTAGCATGAATAGGGTGAGATGATTGTCTAACCTTGCCAACAGGCATTCCATTCCGTAACCGTGATTAGACTGACGCTGCCACAGGTTGGAATTCAAGGTTGTGTAACGCTCCCTAAAGAAGAGCTGGGTAACGGTGAGCCAGGGGAGAGAGGAAACCTCTGAACATTCCCCTGTTAGGTGTTGATGGGTACTGCCTCCTACTGGGACCTCCCTTCTGTGTTAACGCTCGTTTTGTCATACCTCTCAAGCATCCGCGCTTACGCTCCTCTCGCTCCAGTCTCCCAGGGCTGGGCAATTCATTCAGCTGAAGGTTTGGGATGGTGATAGGGTCTGCCATGCTGCCTGCTGCATCAGTCGGGAAAGCTATAGCATTGCTGACTGGCAAAGGCTGGGAGGAACCGAAACCTGCATATGGGGAAGGCAATTTTCAAACTCCGGTTCCTGAACTGGACATTCAAATGCTACTTTGGCATAAGCAAGAGGTGTTTTCCACCAAGCTGCCCATTTTAGCATAGGAATGCAGGATTTGGCTGTCCTGTGAAGGCGCCCAAGTTGAAAGTGTTATCACCACCTGCCATGCTTCTACAAATGATTTCTTGAGAATATGCTCCATTTTGGACCGCACACATTAACTAGAACAGTTAGCAGCACAGGTAACCCATACATTCAGGTCATTCAAGTCCAGGGAGGAGATAAGTGGTCTTGTCAGAAGCTATTGATGCAGATTTGGGGCCGGTTTTCATCAGGCCCAACCGATGCTTAGACTTGCTCAGAAAGTGTGTGTGTGTGTGGGGGGGGGGGGGGGGAGAGACAGATAATTATTTAGCGCGCTCATGCTCTTTTACTATGAAACTTTTAGTAAAGCAGATATTCTCCAAACAATAGTCTCTGGAAAACGCCAGCCACCCTGGTACACTGAGCATGCATACTTCTTTCTAGGACTGCCTGACTTCCATTCTACCAGCCAGGTTAACATGACAGACAACAAATACTCGGGAGGTTAGGATTCATCCCTCACTGTCAGAACGACACTTGTCCTCCAGCCGTATCCTTGGAGGTGACATTTAAGGCTGACGTTGACTGTTCACAAATAATCTTTCCATTTCACATTAGACTTTTATGAAAATACACAGAGAAGCCAAGACAAGGTGGTGAAACTGCAGAGAAGAGCTTGAATTTGAGCTTGAATTTGCATTGCAGAATTTCCCCAAAGGAGCCAGTTGCTTGTATCATATAGTCTGTCTGTCCTCGTCTATTCTGTAGTGCCTATCTTGTACTGTATGCAAACTGTCTTCCTTGTAACAACTTGCTGTGAGCTGATATTCTTAACTAGTGTATGATAGTGTAACTGGGTTGGAGGAGGGAGAGTGCATGTTTCAGGGGGATTTGAGGGTTGTGGTGGTGTTGGGTATAGCTCTGGAAGCAGGAATGTGTGGGAGGCCATATGGAGGTTGTCACTGGAGAAAGGATTTATAGGGCTTTGTAGGAGCAGTCAATGTTTGTCTCAGTTTGAGGCTGCTTGGGGGACAAGACTTTAGGGGCAAGTGGTTGTTGGTGGGAAATGTGATCCTATGTTGGAGGTCAGCACCATGTAGACGTAAGGTGGGACAGGGTACCAGGTGTAGTTGTGGATTTATTTAGAACTGGGTATAGGAAGAAATGAGGGTCTGTGTGAGACTGAGCATGTGGGACTAGGGATTGGAAAGCATGTATGTGGCAGAGAGTCAGTACATACCTTAGGCCCTGTCTCCTGACAAGGCAGTGATAGCCAATTGGTTGCATTTATCCTTTAAGCTGTGACCATTATCTAAAGGAACCTGAAGAAAGATTGGTTTTTGCCTGGTTTTGTAGCCATGTCTGCAATAGGAAGGCAGCTATTAGGACTAATAAGAAACTTGGTAACAGTATTCACTCAAGGCCCAAGTTCTAATCCCAGCTGAGCTACTGACTCATTGTTTGGCCTCAGGCAAGTCATGGGACCGCCTTGTGCTTTAGCCAACCCAGCTGAAAAATTGGGTAGAGAGCAAGAAATTGACTGCAAACCACATGCTGTGTCTGAGCTAAACATCCTGGATAAAGAGATGGCAAAGCCAACTTTCATGGGAAGTTATAGGGTAATTCCTCCTTTTTTTTAAAAAACAAATAATTATTACTAGAACATGCCCAAGCCAACTCCATGAAGAGAGCCTTATCTCACAGGATGGCTCCAGCTACCACTGTATAATTTCTGTGCAATCTTTCTACACAATATTGCACAATATTACACTGTATTAGTAAGGGTGTGTGTGTGTAACTGCTCAGTATCTTTCTATGCAATACTTCACTGTCTTACTGGCTATTATTCTGACTGCACAAAGGCCCATTGAAATTCATGGTGTAAGTTACCCATTTGTTTCCTTTGAGCTTTGCGGGATTGTTCTATGCAGCTTTATGCATATCGTTTTTACTATGCAAAGTGAGGGTAACGGCTTTACCTGCTTTCTTTTAAAGCCCTGAGAGCCCCGTAGGCTGATATTTTGATTATTTGTTCTAAGGTTTGGGAAGGGGGGAATCTGAGCTCCTAAGAAATTTATGATTTGATGCTGTGTAAATAAAAAGGCGCTTTCCACATACATTTCCTCAAAGAATGTCTGGCAGTCTTCCAGCCAGGATTCTGCCTGCTACAATGGGTGACAACTGAATAGCAAAGGGACTTTATTATGCAAGACAGTCTGGGTTTTATGGTGAAAGCACAGGACAGGGGATCCCATTGGTGACACTGGCTTGCTGCAGGACATCTAGGGCTAAATTTTCAAAAGCGGCCACATCATTTGGGAGCCTCCATGTTTGTGTCCCCAATTTGAGACCCCTGGGGTCTAATTTTCAGAGGTGGAGCTCAGGGCAAGTTATAGGTACTCAGCAGCATGTCCTCAACACCTCAGACAAACAGGTCCTAGGTGTCTCAGACTGGTCACCCAAAATCAGTGGCCACTTTTGAAAATGTCAGACTTAAATCTCGCCATGCCTCAGTTTCCCCAGCTGTCAAATGGGGCCCTGATATTATTCCTGTTTCCTGATTGGTTGATTTGCAGTCCATCACAAGTTACCAGGCTGGTTTGTTAACATTGCATCCAAATAGACAATTTGAAATTTGTGCCATGATGATTAGCTACAGAACACATTTTGAATTGCACTGTTGCTTGTAACATTCACAGTTTGAGAGGTTTGGCGAACCAAAATTATTCACTGAAGGAATTTGTGAATAATTCTGAGCAACAAATACATTCAAGAACTTTGCCTTCTCTTCACAGATAATTTTCAAACAGGAGAAAAGGTAAAATTCATTGATTGAATTATTCACTCAGCTACTTGTTGGTCCTCAGGTGGAGGGTTCTATACTGTCTGTAATATTAACATGTTTAGGCCCATAATGTAATGCATTATGTGACTCTTGTGTGCCCTAGACTCTCTCAATCTTTTTTTAATTCATTATTCTGTTACTCAAAATTTTAGAAAACCCCAAATTTGAAAGAGTGGTTCCTGTAGTAAAAGATCACAGTTCTTTGCCATTGTAGAGCAGTAGTGGGTTTATCAGCTAACACACTCCCACCCTCGGGCCTCATAAAATGTCCCCTGAAACCAATGGAAGCTGTAGCATTGATTTCAATGGGTATGGGATAAATCCCCCCCCAGAACAATTCTGACAGTGGGGATGACATAATGGACAATTCTGTTGCCAAAATCTGAAGTAAGGCAACAGTGCCATGTTGGCTTGGGCCCGATACAAATATGGGTATGGCAGGGAGATGGCACGCAGCACCTTCCAACTGAACAAACCCAAATCAAGCCTTTGACATTTTATTTCCAAACTTCAGAGTGAATTGCAAACAATGGAAGGGAGGGGAATGGGCTAGCTCAGGGCACTGGTAACCTCTAGAACGTGGGTTGGTAGTTACAGACAGTCTTTACCATCATCTGTCTGCTCAGTGCCCTAGGTGCAGTAAGTTTAGTGGTTTCAATCCAGTTTCTAGTGAACCAGTGTCCATATAACTGGATACTTTAGTGCTTCAGAGTAGACACCACCTCACCCAATGGGAGGGGTTCTTCCATCTCTGTAGTATCCCATTGACCTAGCTTCCGCCTCTTGGAAGAATTCTTCTTTCAACCTAGCACTGACTACGCTGAGGCTAGGTCGACACGGATCCGTCTCTCCAGGGTGTGGCTTTTTCACACCCCTGAGAGATGTAGCTATGCCCCATGTAGACCAGCGCTAAGCCACTCTTGCTGGCAGTCTCAGGATGTCTACACTAGAGCAGCACTGCAGCTGCACCACTTTAGCATAGACACTGGAGCATGACGAAAGGGGGTTCTTCTGGGATGAACTAAATCCACCTCTCCAAGAGGTGGTAGCTATATCGACAGAAGAATTCTTCGGTCGACCTAGTGCTGTTCACGCTGGGTCTTAGGTTGGCTTAACTGTTTCTCAGGGGTGTGGATTTTTCACACCCCTTAGTGACACAGCTAGGTTGATGTAAGTTTTAGGTATAGACCAGACCTCTGCTATCAGACCAAGAGAATGGGCCTAGGGCTGGTCTACACTGAAAATGTATATCTGCAGAGCTACATCTCTCATGGGATGTGAAAAATCCACACCCTCTGAGAGACACAGCTATGCCAGCCTAACCCCTGGTGTAGACAGTGCAAGGTTGATGGATGAAGTCTTCCATTGACCTAGCTCTCAATAGCTTCCATTGATCTGCCTCTCAGGAAGGTAGATGGACTACAGTGGGAGGCCCACTCCAGTGGCTGAGTGTCTATACTGAAGTGCTACAATGCTGCAGCTGTTCCACTGTACGATTTTAAGTGTAGCTCTATCTGTAGACTGAATCATCCTCTAACCATCCTTCCAGGTCATGGTTGGGCACATTGGCAGGCCAGTGTGCTAAAGCATCCCCTGTCTTTGCCCATGGTGTGCTTAAACAGAGAGGCTCAGTTGCCACACCTGTCCGTTTTCACTAGCACCAAACTGACTTTTAAAAAAGTTTTTGAAGACACAATGGAAAATAAAATCAAAACCAATTATAATCTATACAAATGCATCCAGGCTGCCAAGTTTCCAGCAGATGTGATTTGCCGTGGTGCGATATTAGCACACTGAAAAATTGGAGTAATGATGTGCGGAAATATTTATCATCACAAAGACTGAGCATCTTGCAATACAGCTTTCTGAAATATAGTCTTTGTGCAAACATGGTAATTCTTTCCCCCTGCAGAGAGAGTGGCTCTTTTTGGAACATTTTAAAAATACAGTAGGGCTCTAGTCCACTTAGACTAAAAGCCTGTAAAATGTCATCTTTTGTTTTCCAATTAAGCTGATGATTTTAAGAGAGCCTAAAACTCTCTCTCACACACACCTCTAACGTTTGGGGGGGAAAAATCCATCTTTCTGGTGTTGCGTAACTCCCCTCCTCTTTTTGGTGTGTTCCTGAAGAGTGCACTTCAACCCTTTCATTCTGGAACAGCACTTCCTGCTGGCAGAGGAGAATTGGCTTCATAACATGGGCTCATTCACTCTTTCCACTGAAAGAAGCGTGTTTCTATTCCCAGTTTCACTTAGAAGGAAGTGACTGGTGGAGATTCAAGATGCAAGGCCAGATCTTCAGCTGGTGTACATAGACACAACTCCATCAGCCTCCGTCACTGGAGGTCTGTCAATTTACAACAGCTGAGGATCTAGCCCACTGTATTTTTATTTGCTCTGGAGCTGGTTTATACTATTATGTCACAAGCCACATTTTCCATTTTTTATTGAAAGCACATTGTCAAGATATTTTATTATATGTACACACACACCCACACAATCAGTAGTTATACGCATTAGCCTCTTGAAACTAAAATCTGCATCAAGGCCAATTTGACTTTCCTCTGCTGGGACCCTATAATGGCTTGCTATTGTAATGGGTCCCACCCGTGCTGCCTTTTGATATTTATTATTTTAAATTACTTGAAGCATTTGCTTCTGGGGGAAAACTCTTCTGTAATGGAGTGCAAGGTTCACCCAACTTCAAGGTGCGCAGCTATTCTGCTGACTTACATTGGTAGCCAGACTAGGTTAGTTCCAGTTTGAGAGTATAAGAGATGTAAGAAATACAAATGTCCCCTTTTTAGTCTTGTCTACGTCAACTTTTAACGATTTTAATTTTTCTTTGAGCACAGAGGTTGTTTTATTATCATGGTAGTGCCTTGATCCCAGCTAATCTGGATTGGGGGCTGGGAGGGGCCACTGTGTTAGGTGCAGCATAACCACAGGGTAATAGACAGTCTCTGCCCTGAAGAGCTTACAGTCTAAACAGCCAAGACAAACAAAGGATGGGAAAAGAAACAGAAGCAGAGAGAGGTGCCCAAGGTCACATTACAGATCAATTGTATTATTCTACCCAATTTATTATCCAACCCACTTTGCACAGTTAAATGAGCCACTGACTAGCCACTGTTCATCATGTACATCTTTTGCCAATTACTTTATCCAGTCTCACATGGACCAATTGATGTGCAGAGGACAGCATGAGAGGTGTGACAAATAGCTCTCTCAGTGCTACTCCACCTGCAAATAATCGGCTGAAACAGAAAATGTTTTATTAATCACTTTCTATTGGTTATTGCTTGATAAATTAGGTTAGGACTTCTTAGAACCTGCTGTGGCAACAGTGTGTCTATTCTGCTGTTAAGGGGAAACTGTCAATCCAGCTTTTTCTGACCCCTGATATCTTCATTTGTACCATCCTCTCCTCCCCTCCATGAGTGTAAATAGATCAGTCATCTGAACCAGACTATATCTTATTTTACTTCCTGTCTTTAATAATATTATCAATGTCTGATTTAGATCTCACTAAAGATAGGGCTCGAGGCTGCACAGTAGTCAGTTCCTGGTGGATGAATGCATTTGGAGCAGCTTATTCAGAAGTCCCTATTTTTTCCCCCTTCATTTATCTTGGTTTGTAACGATGTTGTTCCACCAATAGGCCCTGTCCCTACACCTGCCACCCTAGCAACACTTACAAATGATGTCCTTGTAAAATGTTTTCATTTATCTAGGGGAACATGGGACGGGTTTTTCAAAAATGCCTAAAGGGGAATGAAGCCTTGAAAGCCAATGGGAGCAAGGTACAAACCTGACCTCTTGAAAATTCCACCCCTAACAAACTGACCCCAGGGATAAATAGGGTGAATGATAAACACTGACCTTGGTTGAAACTCCCCAGCCCACCTACTTCTTCATATGGCTGAGAGAAAAGATGGGCCTTGCAGCCTGTTGATCTCCAGCATAGCAATAGAGCAATACTTGTGCTTACAGTCACCTCCCAGGGGCAGCCTCCCGTGGGGTTTCACGGATCTCCCATTTTAAGGGCCTGATCCTGCCTTCCCTTACTCACCTGAGTAGTCCCAGAAGCAGCACTGGTGTGTTATGCCACCCACTAATCCTGCTGGCAAGGAAGCTGCTGTACCAAACTAGGCTTTGATTAGCTGGCCCTATATCACAGTGAGAAGGGGGGACCAACAGAGGAAGATGCCAGAGAAAAAGTGCTGAATGGGGGAGTGTGCATGGTGCAGTGAAAACATTACTACACATAGTTCACATAATACTGTATCCAGAGGTGGGATCTGACTCAAAGGAGGCCTGGAGCCACAGACCTCTCTGTTTAAGAGCAGGTAAAGCAAGAGAGGCACAGGAGAGTGCTAAACTGGCCGGCTAAAAACCGCATGGGTATGTGTGCGCTTCCTTAGAACGTAGAGCCCAGAATGCAGGGATCCGCGTCTCCATCTACCCTTTTCTGTTCCCCCTTCCCCACGCAGTCTTCTATCCCCCAGTCTTCTATCCTGCAGTGTGCACACAGAAACCTGGAATGCCTTAAAGACTGAGTCGTGAACTTGACTCAGAAAGGTTAGGTGGTGAACAGTGGCTTGTGTGGCCATCTTTTGATGGCCAGTCCAGGAGGAATCCCAATGGCAGCCACTATTAACAGGTTTCACTCTACTTTGTTTAACTCTCTTCTCCCCCCCGCCACCCAGTCCCTGACCAAGGCATTTATCAAATGCGTCAGAGATCCATGGATCCAAGCAAAAGGCCCAAAATAGATCACCTGCTTATGTTGCCTGGAAGAAAGGTTATGGGCACGTTACTTAGGGGCTGGATCCATCACCCATTGAGTTGACTGGGGGTTTTCTATTGGCTTAACTGGGGAAAAGGAAGAACCCTGAACTCCTCTGGGCCTTGTTTTCTTCCCTCTGTAAAATGAGGCTAGCAGATTAATGGTGGGGTGCACCCGATTTGTAAATTACTTTCAGGCTTCTGGATGAACAGTGCTAGGCAGCATGATCCCATGGGTATGAGCGGAGTTCTACTCTTGCCTCTACCATTGACATGCCGTGAGACCTTGGACAAGTCACTTAACCTCTGTCTCCCTCCCCCACCCCCACCAAAAGGGGGGTAATTATAGCTGCCCAGCTCTGTAAAATGCTTGGAGCTGAAAAGGGGCATATAAAGGCAGGTCTGTACAATGCTCAGCCCAGAAGGCCCCTGGCTCTGCAGGTGCCGCTGCAATACAAACAGTAATGATTAATGATATTCCTCTCGTAGTTTCAGGAACACATGAATTAAAGAGAAGAAACACCAAAGCCCAAAGATTTCAAATAACAATACAAGGAGAAGGCTTCCAAGAGGGCCAGAAGGTCAAGCCAGGGCCCTGGAGCAGAGAAGTCCTCTCAAGTAGAATAGCACAGGGTGTATCTTGCTGGACCAATGGTTCTCAACCTGTGGCCTGCGGGCCACGTGTGACCCAATCAGCACAGAGCTGTGGCCCATGTGACAACTTCAGGGCCCTACAGGTGGTATTGGATGTGGCCCCCATAACACATTGTGAGCCACACAGGGGACCCACGATGGTAAATCAGTTGAGAACCTGGACAGTCCATTTCATTTGCTTCCCTTTATTTGGACGCTGCTTTTAGAAGCCTGTGTTTTTTAACTTGACTAAGTGAAAAGCCAGGTTGCCAGCTGTCATTTGGAGAAGCGCCACCATCTCGCTTGTTCCCAGGCTGTCTCCCAGCCTTATTACATTTTGCCTCATTTCTTGGCTGTATTATTATTATTATTATTGAGCCGAAAGAAAGAAACGCCCAGCTCTTCACTATCTCGCCTACCTCTTTGCACCCCGCACCCCTTCCAGGCGGCCAGGGCCAATGCTGCAGCATGCCTGACTCAAAGGCTTGTGTGGCAAATGCGTTGAGCGTTTCTGATGTGTTTGGAGGCCCCTCTGCGATAGACACAAGTTCTCCAGCTCATTAATTTCCAGAAATGAGAGGAGTAATGGAGAGGAAAGCTGCTCTTTTACTCCTAGACAAGCCAAGAGCCCTTTTCAATGGGAGATGCGTTTTCTCTCAGCTAAAGGTGCATCGATTTATTTGTTTCTCACCACAAGTAAGTCTCGAGGAACGTGTCTGCTCCGCGGCCATGGGGTGAATTATTCTTGGGATCTTGGCTAATCCCGACTTTATTTCGGCCATTGGTTGTTAAAGAGGCCCCTTGTCACTTCACCACACGGAGAAGAGGGAGGGGGCCCATTCGCCTTGGATTTCCTTGGGGGGCGGCGGCGCAGGAGGGGGGGAGGCAGAAAGCAGGGAGCGCTGGGAGAGGCCAAGAGCTTCATCAGCAGCGATCTACCCCGAGCTGGAAACGCTGCTGTCGGTGCCCAACACGTGGTGAAGCGCGTGGGACAGAAGCAGGCAGTGAAAGGGAGGGGGGCTCCCGGGGGGAGCAGCAGGTGCTGCAGCCAAAGCTGCTGGGGATTTTCCCCTCCTGGGGTGAGAGGGCCTGATGGGATTTGCGGTTTAACAAGAAACGCCATCCTCACCTGGGGTGGGGAGATGTGCTTACCTCCCCCGCCCTAGGAGTTATTAGAGACACGGGGGCTGGGGATCAAGCACCCTGTTACTGCTCCACCTCTTGGCCCGTCCCCGGGCATCCCAGCTCTTCCCTTTCCCAAGCAGAGCACTGCGAGCCGCGCTAGCCTCCAATCCAGCGCGGGGACAAGCCACCCCCCGCCCCGGGCTTGCTGTGGGCTACGCGGGTCCCTCCGGGCTTTGCAGCGGGCTGGGCAACATCCCTGCCGTGTCATTTGCTCCTCCGGCTCCGTGTGCGGCGAAACTTCCGCCCGCACGCTGGGGACGGGAGAGCCCAGCCCCGCAGAGCATCCCCCTCGCCTGGGCTGGGTTGTGCCAGCAGCGCGTTTCCAAGAAGAGTTCTCTGGAGGGACCCGGGCTGGCGCTGGGACTCCGGAGAGGGGCCGCGACACTGATACAGGGCGGAGAGAGGGGCCGCTCCCAGCCCTGCTAGCGCAAGGCTCTAGCCTTACCTAGCCACGGCTGCCCCTTCCTAACACCCAGCCCACGCTTTGCCGGGCCAGATCCACCCCCAGCGCCGCGCCCCCGGCGAATCCCCAGCGGCGTGAGGCTGGTGATCCCTTTCCTCTCCCTCCGGCTCATCCCCTTCTCTCCAGGACATTTAACGGACAGCTGCTTCAGCCTCGCATCTCTTCCAGACTGCGCCGGCCGGAGGAGTGGGGTGGATCGCTAATTACCCCGGAACCGGCCGGCTAGCGAGCCTAGCCAGGTTGGGAGCGGAAAGGAAACAGCGGCCCGAAAAAGTTACCCGGAAAGTTTGCAGGGAGCCCAGAGCCTGAGGACCGCGTCTGCGCCTCTCCCAAATCCGGCCCGATGTTAATCTCCCTCCCTCCGAAAGTGGGATATTTACTACAGCGAGCGAGCGAGATGCAAGGTAAGGCCTCGGGAGGAATCCAAACCCAACCTGCCTGCCAGCCTCTCCCTGGGGCCGAGAAGTTTAGCGCTGGGGCCTGGGGTAGGGGGCTTTGCCAGCGGGGAGCTCTTCCCTCCCTTCCCATTTATAGACAGTCTTGGCCAAACAATCTGATGAGAAGCGTTGATGCTTCAACTTAACCTAACGCTCCATTGGATCAACCCGCGCCTTGTGCTGAAGTTACACACCCCCTTCCCCCCCCCAGCCCCCGCCCCGCTCCCAGCCCCTCCCCCCACTCGGACTCCTACATTAAACCTTTGATCACGCTCGGCAAGAATGTGCTATTACCTAGGCGCGGGGCATCGCCGCTGCTGGATGGCCCCTCTCCAGCCCCAGACCCCTTTGGAATAGATTTAAATAAAAAACCCCAACAGCGGAGCCCAGCGCTTTCAACCGAGGCTCGCCTGGCATGAATCCCGTTGCATTTCCTGGATCTTGGAGGTTCCTTGCTTGACGCAGTGAGGAGCTGCAGCCTTCTCTGTTCTCAGGCCGAGTCCAGCCCTGGGATTTGTCTGTTTGAAATTTGCCGTCTGGAGTGTGGGAGCCGCCGGCGCTGGGGGGGTGTGGATCGGCCGGAGAACGTGTCCCCCCAGGGCGGAGATCAAGGACCATCCGGCCCGGCCGAGGGACCCCTCCCCCATGTCACAGGCAGGTAGGTGAGCCGACCTGGGTGGGATTGCGAGGGAGGGGAGCGGGGCCAGCAGCCGGCGCCTTGTCCCTGGCTTCCCTTCCCGTCCAGCCCCTGCCGCAGTACCGGGGGCAGCGGGCGCTCGCTCGCCTTCCCCCGGCGGCTCCGGGATCGGCTGGCGAAAGGGGCCGCTCCGTAGGGCGGTGCGCCGGGAGCAGCCAGTCCCGGTGCCCGCCCACCCAACTCCGCGCTCCCTTGGCAGCTCGACCCCTTTCGTAGCCAGCGCTGCCTCCTTCCCCCGCTGTCCCCCCGCCCCATCCCGCGGCAGATGTTGCCGGAGATGAGCCCTGTCTCCCGGGGCTCTCCCGGGCGAGCGCTCCGCCTGCCGGGCCAGCCTGAGCTGCTCCTGCGCCCGGGGAGAGGCGCCCAGACGCCGGACCGGCCCCCTCCCGAGCTCGCCCCTCTTTGCCGGCAGGGCCGCTGCGAACGCCCGGTGCAGCCCGCGGGTGGCCACACCGGCTCGCCCAACTTTCCGAAGCCCGGCCCGGCTGGCGGGGCGAGCTGCGCGCTGACCTCGGCTTGCCCTCCGCTCGCTCTCCGCCCAGGAGTCCCCGGGGCTCGGGGGCGTCCCTGGCGGCTACCTGGGTCCTGGCTCCGGGCAGGTTTCAGCACCGGCGGCGGGCGGACAGCTCCCAGCGCCTCTACCCTTGAGCGTCTCAGCAGCGCCACGCACGGTACCCCTGCGCCCTGGCAGAAGCCACGAGCCCCAGCCCGGGGCAGAGGGGATCGCCCCCCTTGCCAGCAGCTAACAGGGCCCCCCAGTTCCGGAGGCCGTGGAGTATAAAGAACTGGGTATAAATCCGCTGCCTGCAGCTCTCCTCTTGCTCCCCCCACCCCCAGCTCAGAGGCTGTCCCCGCTCCGCCTAGCTCCTAGCCGGAGTTAGGTTTCTCCCTCGCCTCGGTGAAGCCAATGGTTCCGCCTGCATCTCCCTGCACTTTAGTCAGCCTTAAAGTAGCTCCCTGAGGCCTCGCCCCTAGGAAGGTTAATGCAACTGTTGCCTTCAGCAAGGGCTGGTGATCCGGAGCTAAATACGATCCGGCGCCCCGTGCTGGCTGGGGGGGGGGGGGGGGAGTTGTAGCCCTTTGGAGGCGGAAGCTCGCAAGGCTTCGCAGGGCTCACTGTCTGCCGGCAGAGGAGGAAAGAGTTTTGCAACCCTGGCTAAAGTGTGTGTGTGTGTGTGTGCGTGTGTGTGTGTGTGTGTGTGTGTGAGCGCGCTGTGGGGGCGGGTGGATAATAGCGATATGCCCAAATGTTGCTTAACAGCCGATTGAAATCTTCCTGACAGGTTAACTTGTGCTCAGATAAAGCTGTTTACTGATCGCTTTGGAACTTGTCGAAAATGACTAATGACCTGACGGTTACTATTCCTGAGAGAATGCAACTCAGCGCTTGTTAGTCCTGCAGATCCGGAGGGCTTTGCTTGGGTTTTCACATTCGGCTTTCTCGGCGTGGTTGTGTGTGTGTTTTATCAATAGATTTCTTTAAATCACACGTTGCTAATTTGCTTCTGAGTTGGCGGCGCTCTGCTCTAACTCGCCACGTGTCCTCTTTAAAACGAATTCTATTTTTGCAGCCAAAAACGTGCCGCACATATAGTTTTACTTAAACAAACAAGCACGGGGGGGGGGGGGGGGGGGGGAAAGAATAGGAACTCTCTCACAAATGTGGGCTTGGATTTTAATCACCTCTTATCCCCGGTCCAACAATATGTGACTCTAATTGAAATGAGGACTGCAGAGGGTTATAACCTTGTTAAAGAAAAACATTACTATTAAACCTAAATGCTCGTCTCTTCTTGGCATCTCATCCTCTCTCCCCCCAAAGATTCCCCTGGATTGGCTAAGTTTTAAAATAATACTAAAAGCCAGGCTTGGACAGATGGACAGTCCATCTCTTTGATTGGTCTCCAGTGGGTTTTCTCCTCTATTAGATTGTGTGGTTTCAGGTTGTAAAAGAGATGTCGTTGCTATCCGATGAATGCATTGCGGCTTTAATTATAATGACAGATGTTGCTGCAAAGTTCCATCTCGGTAACAGAATTAATGATAAACACAGAGGGCCGAGTAGCTTGCCAATCAGGGAGCCCATTGTTAAGCCGGAACCAGAGTTGCCAAATAATTTTCAGGATGCATTTTAATGAAGTCAGGCCAGTCCCCCCTTAGCCCAGTGCCCAGAACCCACCTCAGCGTGAACTGGATCTTTAAACTGGGTCTCCCCCCCCCACACACACACCCTCTCTAGGAGAATACTGGACAGGGCTCTAGGAGAATACTGGACAGGCGATGCACACGGATGGACCCTTGAAATCTCTTCCAGTCTATTTAAAATCTCTGTTGCTTTACAGCTTGATAGCCCCAGAGTTGCTGTACTTGATGCAATAAACGAGTCATGTCGGTCCTGCTCTGGGTTTATTTAAAGCTTGTGTTTCCTTGTGTGCGGTGAAGGCCGTCGGTCCCTGGTCGGCCTCGCTGCTCCTGGGAGCTGTGGGGAGAGATCGCTGGTACTGTTACTCTCCTTCACACTCGGTTTCACTGGAACAACACCCAGTCCTCACTTCGGGGCTGCCTTCGGTTTAATAACGCCTTCAGTCCTCGGCAAAAATAGAAGCGGTTGACTCGCAGGTTGCTGTTTTCCTCCCTCTGGAAATGTCAGCTTCTCTGCGAACAACTTGCCGCCTGCTCCCGTGAGGAGCAGGGGAGCGACGTCTATGCACGGATTCAAATCCAGCCCTTTCATGTAAAAACCCTCTCCCCAGCCCGCATCCAATTCACTCCCGCCCTGGCCGGGGCTGTATCCCCCGCTGCTCCAGCTCCTGTGGCTGGGCCATTTCGCAGCTGATGGGGCAGTTACGGTCCTTCTGGCCGCTCCGCGTCCCCCTTCCCCGGAAGGAATCGCTGGGAGAGCCGCATTCGCTGCCGTCCACCGTCCTTGGCTGGCTGCGCGCGTCGCTTACCCTTTCCCTGGCCCTGCCTTCCCCTTCCAGCCTGATTATCAGCCGGCCTCGCGTTAGCCAAACTTTGCATGCGCTCCCTTTGCACTCTCCCCAGGGGCAGAGCCCCGCAGCGGCGCTCCGGGCGTCTAACTTTACCGGTCTGGCTAAATAACCGGACGGCTCCTGTCTCCTGCGCCCTGGGTCCTGCCGGGGGGGCTCATTGGGGCCGAAGTGTTTGTTACGTGCGCCCTGTTGAACTGGTGTGTCACGCTGCGGGGACAAGTGCCCTGGACTCGGGAGTAGGACCCGGGAGTTAATGACAAAGAATCATGAACTTCTCCCGTTCCGAAACGCAGTTCGGCAGCGCGCTGAGCGCTGATCTCCTCTGGCTCCGCTCCTACGCCGAGCTGTCAGCGTAGCTGCGACCACTGACCTTCCAAACTACGCCACTGCCCCTTACCGCCTCCTATTAGCCTGGGCTTTCTCCCCGGGCCTACAACACACCCAATCCCACCTGCGAGAGAATCTCTCTCTTCCAAACCCGTTGCTCCGTGGCAGGGAGCTTTGGATTTGGAGTGTCAAAGATGATCCAGTCTGTTCTTTCTCTTGCAATGTGAGACTTTTCAAATTGCCAGAGGTTTCCCTCCGTTTCTCAGAGCCTTGGGCCCCCTCTCACCAATCAGCCTGACCCAAAGTTTTTAAAGCCTATCAGTCACGCCCAGTTCCCTAAAGACCCGAGCCCAGGCTCTGGCATACAGTGATGTCACTGAACACACAGACTTTTCTGTTGTGGTGATGTCACTGAATACACCGGCTCTGCTGTTGTAGTCACTTTCCTAGGAGGGCTAGACAGCGTCCAGATTTGGGTCCCCATCTCCTTCCATCGTCCATCTCTCTCCAGCTCGGCTTGGTATTTTGCTCCTGATTAAACTCCGTATCAATTTCTCGCTCTCATTCGAGTTCTGAGGGCATCACTCCTGCATTAGCCACACGGGCTCAATCGCTTTTCCTAATGTATCTTCGAGTAGCATGCGAGCCCCCAGCCCAGGGGTTCAGCTGTGTTACTCCCAGCTGGACGGCTTTTCTTCTCTTGATTTCCACGCACAAAAGGTGCTTTTGTCAGGTTTTCAATTTCTGCTATCAACAGGCTTGCTCAGTGGGGGGAAGGTATAAACAGCAACTCAGATGACAGTGACCTTTTAACTCACTCTCCGTTAGAGTCCACTTTACTTGCCCTTTCTGTAATTACGGTCCTCGAGATTCAAGCAGAAGACACCTTCTCTCCGCACCAGGGCCAACCTCCTTCTGTTAGTTTGATGCATTTCATTGCCAGTTTGCACTGTATTAAACATTTAAAAGTTTGCCGTGGTGAATAAAGAGATCATTAATATAAATTGATTCCAGTGTTTCAAAGAGGGTGCCACAGTATATATAAATGACATCTATTAAGGGAGCCGTAGAGTGAGCAGTCGGTGCCTGGCGAGGTGGATTTCGAATTATTGCAGAATGTTCCCAAATTAACGGTTTGTTGCTCTGAAGTCTCCGGCAGCGCCAAAACGCAGACGCCGTAAAGGAGGGTGGGCGGAATCAGGACGCCTGGAGGGGATTGCAGGTGGCCGTCTTGGTTTAGAGGTTCCTCAGCTCACCTTACAATTACTGTATAGTTAATTAGGCAGCTTTTTATCTCGCTCCCACAATCTTAGGAGGAAGCTGCATGCCCAGGGTAGCGGATGCTGCTGCGCTTGCTGATCCAGGTCTGGCTAGGTCTGCAGGGAAAGCGGAGTTCACCTGACCCCCTATGCCCCCAGCCACACACAGAGAGCAACAGAGGCTTTCAGTGCAATACCTGGGGCGCGGCGCTGGGAGAAGAGCCTGTATCAGGAAGCGAGGGGAAGAAAAGACAAGGGGAATATTAGTCGAACGGGCCTGCCGCGTTGGCTTGTCTTAAAATCTTTATAGCCGCATCTGGTGGATTTCCAAAGGCAGGGACCGCAGCCAAGAAGCGTAACATAAACGAGGTGACAAGGCACGGCCCACAAATCCCTGCGTTTAGTGAGAATCCGACAGGATACAACACTTTCCAGACTTTGCAGGGAAAGACCAAAGGCTGGGAATCAGGGAGCCAGGTGCAAACAGACAGGGGTCCCAGCCAGGCAGACACTTTACAGCTTTATCCCACACGATACTGGCTGCACATCCCTGTCTCCTCTTTCCCCCTCCACACCCACTCACCCCCTCCCCCCAGTTGAACCTGGAAATGATCTTGCTTGGACCCTTTACTCTCTGCCCGGCCGCTCAAAGTCCTGCAAGAAACTCTGGTTGCGGGCACTGAGCGCTGTGTAAGTAGGGGACTAGGGTAACAGCTGCTTTGCCTTTGCGCCTGGAACAGGGACGAGGGGTGTGAACCCATCGCGGTGCCTGTGCAGATCTGGAGTAGGAAGCCTAGTGATGGTTGTCCCCCTGCCCCCCGGTTTGCAGTGCAGTTCTTCTGCGGGCTGTTCTTCCTCCGGCTCGCCCTCTCCCCCATGCACCAGGATTTATCTCCATTCGCGGTCTCTGGGATTGAGTCAGCTCCTTTGTATGCCGCTTGAATTGGCCAGCTGCTTTGTAGAGAGAGGCTGAGATCGTGCTGTGGGTACAGAGAAAGAGAAAAATCAAAGCCTGGGATGAAAACGGGACAGGAAGCGGGAGCTCGGGGAGGAAAACAAAGAGTAAAGAGCGAGGGAAGGGGAGGTCCCTGGGGAGCTGGCTGGCTAGCCGGCCAGATGGCTCCCGAAGCAGAGAGAGGGGCTGCAAAGGAGGGTCTCCCTCCCTAGCCCAGAGGCAGACTGACAGACCCACTATATCGTGGGGGTGGTTGGGGACCGCGGGTAAGGCCCGCCGGGAGGGGTCTGGGTGTGTGTGTGTGTGTGTGTGTGTGTGTTATCCACTTCTTAACACGGAGCGATCGGGAGCGGACAATGACACGTGGAGGATGCAGCTAACAGCTGCCGGGTGTGGGGAAGGCAGAGGCAAGCCCGGGTTAGGGCGACCACGGTGATGGGCGCGGTATAAAGAAACTAGAGAGATGGACAGCGAAGGATGAGGACAGGACAGGGGCTTATCAGCTGGGGAGAGAATCTGCTCCCCAGCTGGCCCTTGTGCTGCAGACACTCCCCGCCCCCCCCCCCCAAATCCTTCCCAGGTCTAGAGGGACAGGTCGCCGCTCGCTAATGCCCCCCGGGGTAGCCTCCATACCCAGCATCCCGGTCTCTGCTGGCCTCCCCTCCCCCATTTCCAGGGGCTCATCCTTGCTCCCTGGCCGGCGTGTCCCCAGCTCTCCGGCGCGGGGCTGCGAGCGCGCGCTTCATTCTAATGAGAGAGTGGCTGGGAATGGGCGAGGCCTCACTCGCTCTGCCTCCCGGAGGCAGGGGCCGGCCGCGGGATCGATGGGAACGCGCTGGGTGAATGAAGCTCCATAAAGAGCCCCGCGCGGCAGTTAGAGAGCGGAGGAGGAAGAGCTGGCAGCAAACCCGGGCTGGCGGGGCGCGCAGGTAAGGAGACGGCTCCGGAGCGGGTAACTCCTGCTTCCAGCGCAGGGCCGGTTCCACCCCGGGGCTGCTCCTCGCACAAACCCGGGGGGAAGGGAGGCGAAGGCAAAAGGTGTGTGGGGGGGTGGGGAGGTCCCAGGGGCTGTGTGGGGCTCCACAGCTGTGGGTGGATATTGGCCAGACCTTCCAAAGCCCCGAGCTCGCAGGGGGTTTGCATTGCTCCCAACAGGGCGGTGCAAAGCCAGGCCCTACAGAGGTGGGGGTGGGGTTTCACCCTTCAAACTGTGGAATTGCAAAAACTTCCCAGGAAGTTTCTCCACGGGCTCCCTTCTCCCTGCAGCCTCCCTTTCCCTCGTGGCCTTTGGGGGGGGGGGCTTTGTTTAAGCTAGAAAGACAAAGCAGGGGGAGTAGAAGTGGACGAGCAGGGAGGCTAGTAGCTTTAACTCTCCAAGGGCGGAACAATCTCTTTCTACCCGCGCTGCATTGAAGTGGCTTTGCAGGGTGCACGGTGTATGCGTGTCTAGAGCGATAGTTATTTGAGTGCTATGTGCCGGGCACGGACCGAGCCTTCCTCAGCGGCGTCACCTTTCAGGCACCCGGGCAGTGCCAGCAGGGCAAGAAGTCTCCCCCTGCCTGGCAGGGCAAAGCACCGGGAGAGAGGCACGCAGTCAGGGAGCAGGGCTCCCTGTGGAGGAGGAAGTGCAGGGCTGTCCTCACTCACATAGGTAGTTCCCACAGGGGTGCAAGTCCCTGGACTTGCTTGGGAGCTGGTGCTGCTTTCCCCAGCGGCGCTCAGATCTGGGGGCTCTCTTCCCTCCTTCTGACACGTGAGCGGGGCCCCACGATGGATTCTCAGTAATAATCCAAGGGGGTTATGGGGAGCAGGCTTCCCGGCGCGTGTCTGCTGATGTTTGCACCCTTGGCTACACAAAGCCGAAGGGACAAGTCGCTGGAGCTTTAACACGAAACCATCAGCAGGCAGCTCATTCCCTTCTGAAGGGGAAACCATTTGTACTAGTCTTAAATGCGAAATCCAAGAAAAGAGCTCCGAAGGCTTCCCCAAAGGCACCGGTTTGGGCTTGTAGCTCGCTGCATCTTCATTACACTCCAGGGTGCAGATTTGCGGGTCCCTGGGCTTGCAGCGCAAAGGCTGGGGAGAGCTGGAGGAAAGGCGCTTATTCCTCGCCTGGCTGCAGGCCGGCGTTTGGGAGCAGGGTCCCCCGGCTGTCTCCTTTCTGAAGGCTCAAGAGCGCTAATTTGTAGGGTTAGGGGGCTGGGATCGCTGGGCGGGCAGGAAGCAGAAAGAGGAAGCCCTTTGTCACTGGGTTCCGGACCCTGCAGGGTCTTAGCGAGCCGGCCGCTTCCTGCACAGCGAAGTTTGGTGGCTGAGTGGGAGACCCCAGGGCCAGGCCCCAGGGGCCAGGCGGATCTGGCTAAGGGGATGAAAAGGTCGCTCTCCCTAACCCCAGGCGGATGGTACCTTCTTTGGGAGGCCTGTCGTCGGCCTTGGCGAGACAGCAGTGCCCCCTGCCCCGCAGCTCCGGGCCCGGGCTTTGCAATTTCTCCCCGACGGCTCCCTCCAGCTTCCAGCTCGCCCCTGCCATCTGCAGAGTGGAGCCAGGGCCCTGGGCACCGCACTGGATGTTTACCCCGCCAGCCCCCCGTTGGCAGCCACGTCCCCCCAAGCAAGAATAGGCTGACAGCAATGGATCAGTGTGATTTTGCCAGGCCCAGTCTGCAGCCTGGACTGTGAGCCAGCCCCTTGCGAGCCCGCTGTTGTACCTGGGGAGAACTCCTGGAGCCGGGGAAGGTTGGAACGCGCGTCCCGCGGGCTGCCCGGCAGCGCTGCCTTAGGAGCCGGCTTTCCCCGCCTCCCCCGGGCTCCCTCCCTCGGCTTCTCTCTCCTTGTCTGCAGCCAGCGGTGCTCGCAGCAGTGCTTGGTTTGCACTTCCTGGCTTCTGCAGCCACAGACACTCGCTGTGCCTCAGGCACACTCACCGACTGTCTGACGCTCCGACACACAGTGACACTGACACACACACCTGGACTCTCACACCCCGTCACACCGACATCCCAACTCTCTCACTCACACACTATGACACTGACACACACACCTGGACTCTCACACCCCGTCACACCGACACCCCGACTCGCTCACTCACACACTGTGACACTGACACACACACCTGGACTCTCACACCGACACCCCGACTCTCTCACTCACACACTGTGACACTGACACACACACCTGGACTGTCACACCCCGTCACACTGACACCCCGACTCTCTCACTCACACACTATGACACTGACACACACACCTGGACTGTCACACCCCGTCACACCTACACCCCGACTCTCTCACTCACACACTGTGACACTGACACACACACCTGGACTCTCACACCCCGTCACACCGACACCCCGACTCTCTCACTCACACACTATGACACTGACACACACACCTGGACTCTCTCACACTGTACCACTGACACACGCCGATTCTCTCACAACCCAACACAACGTGACATTGGTACACACACCCGGACTCACACACTCCAGCACGCCTTCACACGGACACACCCACACGGACTCCCTCACACTCACACACCGTGACACGGACACCCCTCCCCCCCACTCTCTCACACTCCAAAACAACGTGACACTGGCACACACAACCCGACTGTCTCACACTCAAACACCCCGTAACACTCCTATCCCCCTGTGTAACCACGGAGCCTTTTGAAGTAACAGGAATGCGCGAGTAGGGGTCACCTTCCCCTTCCAGTCGCACCTTCGGGGCCCTCCAGCTGCTATTTCTCCAGCCAGAGCCCCGGGCTGAGGCTGCGGCAATCAACCCGCAGGAGCTCAGTGAGCACCGCTGCTTGCTGGTGAGACGCTTCCCGCCCTTCCCTCAGTGAGGTGCCCTGAGAAGGGATTGCTAATGCTCCTCTGATTGGCTTCATTCTCCACTCGGAGCAGTCACTGAATTACGACTTGATTTTTTCCCCACCTTTGAGTCCCGGCCAGATTAGATTATGGATTTGGTTGATTTCATGCAACTGGGGGAGGGAGGAGTTAGAGAGAGAGAGAACAGGATCCCCTGGAGGGGAGAGGAACCGTATCTAGATAAGAGCTTGTTCTCCACGTCTGCTTAACGCAATCCTGTTTGATCATCAGGCAGCGCAAGATCTAAGGCCTCACCAGGAAGGATTAAGTAGGAAAGGTCAGGCTCCCTGTTCCTTTGATGTGTGAGGCCTATTATTCTGAATGTTGGGGATTATTTGTTTGTTCCCTAGTCCAAGCAGAAATAAACACTCACACAAAAACCCCTGTGGTCACTGTTCCAGAGATTTGTATAATCTAAATCTGGATGTGATACTGCAGTGTAGGGAGGGCAACAAAGCAGCATCAGTAAAGTCTTGTCTGTCTCTGGGCTGTAGGGTTGGGTGGCCAGCAATCCGTGCAGCTGTGTCAGTGCAAACTCCTGGGGGGGAGGGGGTGTCTTTTTTTAAAAGTCTCTTTTAAAATCTCTCTGCTTCACCATGATGTGCACTAGCCTTTGCTGGCCACCAGCTACTGAACTGAGGCTAACCCCAAAGACGGGCAAGGCCTGGGATTAGGGGGTTACCCAGCAAAGGCTAATCAGGGCACAACGTGCTGGAACAAAGAGACTTAAACTATTAAATATAATAGAAATGTCTTAGTAGAGCCATTTTTGGTACGTGTCCTGGCATTGAAATGAGAGGATGATGGTCTGATGTGTCAGCTCAGGAAGGCTGCTCCATGTGGAGTGAAGGAAATCCCATTGATTGGGCCTGTGTGAAAAGCAGACAAATAGGGTGTTCTGGGTAGCATCCCTGGTGGAATATAGGGAATGAGTGGACTATGCAGTCAGAGAGAAACTCAGAGAAGTGGGGAGAGGCGGGGTAGATAGGGCTTTGAGGGCAAGGACAAAAAGGTTGAATTTGCAATGGAGAAGGAGAAGCCAGTGTAGGGATTCAATGGTGTATGTATGTGACATGGACTGAGAGGCCAGGTCCATCATCCTGGAGACTGCATATTGTGCAGAGTGGAAGGGGGAAGGGGAGGAAATTCCTGTGACCAAAGCAGGAGATGAGTTTTAGCTATCTGAACAGAAAGAAGAGGTTTTGATGGAAGAAGTAGCAGGACTTGGACACCACCCCATGGGAGGAATGAACTAGAGGGAGTCTGAGCTGACCACGGGGTTAAGAACCTGAGTGACAGGGATAGCAGAGGTGTGATCAACAGCGACAGAGCACAAAGTGCCGGGGTCGGAAGGGGAAAAACCGGGAGTTCAGGGTTGGCTACATCAAGTGTGAGCTGATGGTGAAACTCCCGGAAGGAGATGTCAGTGGGAGAATGAAAGAGCAAGGTAGGCTTGGGAGTCATCCGCTTTGGGATGGTCATTAGATATGTGTGTGAACAGATGCGCTCACCCAGGAAAAGGGTGGTGAGGGGGAAGAGAAGTCTAAGAGCAGAGTTTGGCAGAACTGCCACTGAAAGCAGCAGCAGCAGGAGGAGGAGGACGACCCACCAAAAAGACAGTGAAGGGCCATGGAGAGGTAGGGGAGAGACAGAGGAGCAGAGCTGTGGGAAACTAAGGCAGGGCAAGAGGTCAAGCATGACCAACAGTGTTAACAACAGCTAGGAATCAAGGAGAATGCTGGCGCACTGACCCTGAGACTTAGCCAGGAAGAGAGCATTGCACAACTTGGTGGGAGCAGTTTCAGAGGAGTGGATAGGGTGCAAGCTAGGATGGAGTGGACGGGGAAGATGCGCGCTCATTGGGTGAGTGTGGAAGCGAATGTGTGGGCAGCACCTAGCACAATGGGGTCCTGCTCCATGACTGAGGCCCCATGCTATTGTAACACAAATAAATGAGAAGAAAGGAAATGGATGGTAGCTGGAGCGGAAAGGGAGGGACCAAGGGTTAGCCTTTTGAGGTTGGAGACACTGGAATATGCATATTATGGTGTGGGGAAGAAGCCAGAAGGGAGTGAGAGGTTAAGTGGGGCAAGGAGGAGTGAGTGGAGCAGTGAGGTCAGGAGAAAACAGGGGCAGGTGAAGGAAATGGAGATAGAGTATCCATGTCAATCTGCATATAAAAAAATCTACCAAATCAGCTGGAGGTTCTCAATCTGCCATTTCAGTTTAGCCTGGCTAAGACAACACCGTCTGTAATATCCTTCTGGCATGATCCCCAACATGGGTGTTAAATGTAAAACTCAAGAGGATACAGCAGCCTGAAAAAATATTCTGAAAGCCATTTGTGGAAATGAAATCACGGCGAGCCACATTTTTTCAGAATAGCTCCTCTCTTCGACGAGGCAGAATGGTATTTCTAGCTTTGGATAGCATCAGGGAAAAACTGAAGACAGAGGTCTAAAAAGCGATGGACAATCTGAAAGGCTGGTGACCAAGGGAGGAGAAGTTGTCCTGGCACAGACCAGAGTGACCCCCTGAAGAATATGCATTTGATAGGCCAAATCCTGCAGCCTTTACCCATGTGAATAGTCCCTGTTGCACATCATGAATATTCCTACTGACGGCAATCGGACTAACATGGTGGTAAGGGCTGTAGGACCTATAACTAATGCTTTACAGAACACAGTACACACACGCAACATTTTAAATACACTATAGATTTGTCCAGTGTTCATAATAACACTTAGTAAGCAAAGCTTCAGCAAGTATAAATCAACGTAGCGCTATTGAATTCAATACAATTATGCCAATTTACACATGCTGAGGATCAGGTATGGCCCAATACATTTGAAAAATATTTACATAGTTTGCATCCTTTTATAGCATTTAAATCTAGTAGTTGGACAAGTGTAATTTTTTGTAGCTATGTCATTTTAAAAATCAATGGTAATAGGTATATGGAAATGTATGTGATGTACTGTATTGGCTTCTATCCGCTTTTAGGTTTATTACAGTAAATGCATAGATTTCTTGTGCCAAATTCATTCATTCATCCAATTAAATTGAGTTAAACCATGGGCATATTTGGCACCTTGTTTCTCTTTATACCTTTGTAAAATGGGCAGGTGGCGATAATAAAATTTTACACTTGGTGGCATCGTTCATGGCAAAGGTTCCCAATATCCTTTTATAAATTATGTTCATAAATTGGTATAGTATATGTGTGTATTCATGTACATAACAGTAGGTTGCATTGGCATTGTCTATGTATTTTGTCATACACCTGTGTGTGTGTGTGCATGCACATATATAAATAATACATTATTTTGCTTATGCCACATTACCTGGCAAGTGGAGGACGTTTTAAACAATTTTAATTGGCACTCTCCTCCTCCGGAGCATGGTGTATTTTAGTTACCATGAGTCCAACTCCAAAGTACTCAGAGACAGGTAATACATGTGAAGTCCCTGCTTAAATAGCTTCAAGCAGTTTTTCTAGGCCTAAAAATGTCACACATGCAAAGACTGCTATCTCTGGACCTTCCAAGGGTAGAAGCAACTGTTGTGTGGGCTGTTGGGTAGCTAGGAATCTCCCATTAATGTCCTAGAAATAGGAACCTTAAGCCACTGGAGAGTCCCAAGACACTGGTCCTTGAACTGCTCTAGTTCAGACTTGGATATTACCTGTTCTGGGCCCAGAGCCAGAGTTCTGGGGGATTTTTTGCAGGAAGGGGGTGGAGAAAGGAAATACATTTGTGGTAACATGATTTATTGTTTTAAAAATGAAGCATCTGAAGCTGTTCAGACGTCTCGATTCTTCGAATAAGTCCTGCGGAGCTAGGTTAGTTGGCTTAGTGTTGCAAGGCAGTTGAAGGTGCATACTAAACTAATTTATTACACAGCTCAGTAATTTATCACATGGAAGAGATGTCCACATATGGGGTGTGTGTAATTGCGGAGAGAGGATATAGATATAGAGGATAAATTTTAAAAAATGGTGAGTGACAAGAACATAAATATATCTTGGGATTCTGGTGACATTAAAATAAATTGTGAGTTGTAAACCGTGAAAGAGGTGTGATGTCAAAGGAGAACCCTATAATGTATTTATATCCATGGTCTGGATTTTCTGGGTTTTTTTTTTTAAATGCATTAATTCAATTACACATTTTAAATTAATGTTTGGTCAAATTAGAGCAACCCCATCAACTTACTTTTACTGCCTTTTTATATTTATTTTGCTTGGCTTGTGGATTTTGTTTCCAGTTTTTCTCCTTGCTTCATGAGACTCGTAATACACAGCTGTGAGGTGCAAAACATGAACTGCCATTTCTCTGATAATATCTGAGTGATGTGTTATGAATATTTCTATGCTAGCAGGCTATCCAGCATGAAGCAAAGCCAGTCATTAGAGAGACAGCCCAGTCTTCCAAGATTCTGAATGTCTCCTACTTAGTGGCCTTAACTCCCTCAGAGCTCAATAAGAGACGAGGGTGCGCTGCAGCTCCCAGGAGCCACTCAGCACTTTGTAGGATTGGGCTCTGAGAGCATGAGGCACAGAGAGATCAAATCCTATGGGCCAGATTCTCAGCTAGAGAGATTTTCATGTGCTGTTTTTTTTTCTCTAGTATACCCTACCCCTTTGTTATTGATGAAGACCGCTTGCAAGTTATAAGCTTGGGCCACATTTTTGGCTGCAACAGCCAGTTCTGCACTTTACATGTGCAAGACAAGAGGGATATTTGTGACTCGCTGGTGCAGATTTGGAGACCAATTGAAAATCGGCCTAGTTGTTGCTCCATTAAAAAGGAAAGCCCTGTGCAATGTCACTGACTCTGACTCTCCTGACGCCGACGTTCACCTACTCGCAAAGGTGTCTCAAAGCGATTTGTTTCACTATCAAAACCTTTGGTTCCTACTTCATCCATAAATGTGTTTCTCTCTCTCTCTCCATCACTGTCACCTGAAGCTTTTTGAGTCTTGAAAAAAAGAGTGGGAGAAAAGAACAGTGCATTGTGCATACATAATACATTGTAGCTCATTTCTGTTGTGATATTTATCTCCACTTGGGAGGAGAGCAGGGATAACTCACGAGTACCTACATCACTCAGGAATTATCCCTTACCCACTCGTTCCTGAAGAAAAAATGCCCCCCAGAGACTTGCTATTATAGTTTTGCTTTATATATCCCTCCTATGAGGAAAAATAGCTTGAGATAGCTATATATCTGGTATACATGCAACATAGCCATATAAATGTTCTCTCTGCACTTACACAATTCAGCTGTCAGAAGATTGCGCCTCTCTTCTTGATCATCTTTTGTATTCTCCCCCATCTCCTCCTTTTCACATCCTTCCTCTGGTGTTTTCCCCCCATATTCTTCCTCCAATTCGGAGTCAGGAAAGAAAGGCCATCTCCAAAGACCATCACAGCCTGTTGCTGGTAGAAACTAGCAGCAGCAGTGACTCAACTGACTTTAGGGGTGAGTGAATTTCAAATCATTAAACTCCAGAGACAGCTTTCAAATATGGCAAGATGAAATTCAAATCTATAATAAGTATAGTGAAGAGCTGGAACTGACCAGCACTGAGTTGGGGGATCCCTCTTGGGGCCCGCACTAGACACAAATGTTGTGGTGACCCTCCCTCGTGAAGATGTAGTTCTGGCAACTTTCCTGTACATATGGGGAAACAGGCCCCCAGTGAAGTTGGGGGGCAGGTGTGATTTACCAAGCCCTTGTCTAGAATAATAACTTCCAAGTTTATAAAGCCTTCTATCTGAAGATCTGAAACCACTTTAATTAATCAACTTATTAATTAATGTAAAGAAAACCTTACAACACCCTTGTGAGGTAGATAATTGCTGTTATCCTCATTTTACAGATGGAGATAACCTCTGTGTATCTAAGCTAAGGCCAACAATTTCAAGCTAGGTGCCCAAATTAAGATGCTTGACTGGGGCTCGATTGTTTCTTTCTTTCTTAAGGTGTGCTGATTTCAGTAGCTGTGGCTGCTCAGTATGTCCCAAAGTCTCTCAAATTGGGCATTCCAACATTTAGGTACCCCAAAATAGCAGAGACCTTTGAAGATTTATGTCTAAGGGACTTGACCAAGGTCTCACAGCAAGTCTGTGGCAGGACCAAGTCTAGAATCAAGGTCTCTAGACTCCCAGTCCTGTGCTTTAACCAGCAATCCATTTCCCTGCCAGCTAACATAAACTGTTGAAATTCCATATGTCCTATGCTGTTAGTGTCATAGTCTTTATTCACCCACCTTTACCATTACAAAAAGTTTCCACAAACAGAATCTGGCTCCTAGCCCTGTATTCCTCAAAGCTCCAGAAACTTTCTTGGTTGTGTACATTTTATGCATAAGCTGGCGTCTGATTGGCTGACCCCACAGAGCAAGTCTCTTCAGTATGCTAATCAGAATACGGCTTTTCAAGAATGCTACATTGAGCAAATGTCACTCTACAGCACTAAAAATCCATCAAACTGAATGACAGCAGCTGTAATCATCAATCATGTGGGCTCCTCAAGATAAAGTCACTGCAATAGAATATTGTCACAGGATAAATGTCTTGGCTTCACCTCAGCGCTGGTTCCTGTTAAATGCCGCCGGTTCGCCAAGTTGTTTAGCAGGCAACTGTAAACCTGTGACCTGTGTTCTAGTCCATTAACGTTATTATGTATCTAGTCTGTCTCCCAACGAGGCAGCCAGGTCAGTCTGTTTCCAAACATTCCAACCATTGTTTCTGGCCACAGAGCTGGGATCTTTCTAGTCTTCACCCACCTGACACCCCGGTAGATGAGTTTGTTGGCTGCACTGGTGAGGAAAAGCAAGCGTGTCACCAGCCTAGTGACCACCCAAGGCGAATCCTAAATCCGCTCCTAAGCAAATGGGGTTACTCTTCCTGGAGCAGAAAAGAACCCACCCCCAAAATCTGCTAAAATGTCTAATCCAGGTAGGGCTGAGCAGCACAAGAAAGACACTGATATGAAACAGAGCAACTCTGTTGGCTACTGCTGGCGTTATTGAACAGAAAATCTGGGTTAGAAGAGTGCCTATTGCAACTTCACCTTAAACCCAAATGACACTTTATTAAAAAAAAAAAAAAGGCACTTACTCCATGTCCCCTCTGCCCCCAAAGTCCAGGCGAGACGTCTCCTATAGACTCCTAGCCCGCTATGGCACAGAAAGCAGGTAGTGTGTCCATCAGAGGTTAAAGGAACAGAGCTGCTCATGCTGCCGTCACTGAACAGATTAACTCCTGCAAAAAGGGGGAGGAAAAGGCACTGGGATAATGCCGCGTTGAGCTTCATCTTCTCTCAGGGAAGCTGTGTGGAAGAGCAAATCCCGTGTCCAGCAGGCAGTGGAAGAGGAGAGGAGATGCCCCTCAACTCCTAGATAGTAGCACTACAGGTTCTGTTTAAAACCGATAACTAAAATAGAACCTCTTGCCTTTTCTGTAACTCCAACTCTTGAACTTTTAACATTGCCTGAATTCGTCTGCTAAGGGCACAGACTTACACAGCTGTTAACAGAGGCTGTGGGAGCCAGGCTGTCAATGGTCCCCAGCCCCCGACTTGGGGGAGGGTTGCACACTGGTAGGGGAACCAACAGAATGAAATACAGACAGGGCCAGCATTAGAGTTCACCTGGAATCCCCTTGCAGCGTTGGAAATGATACTACAGAAAGCGACCATCTCTGTCCTCTCCTCGATCCACCCCTGCTTGTTATATGTGTCCGGCCTACAGGACTGCAGGCAAACCAGATCCTTAGCCGGTGTAAATGGGTGCTGCTCCAAGGACTTTAATGGTTCCTTGAGAGTCCGTGCTGGTCAGGAGCTGAAAGATGTGGCCTGCTAGTTACAGCTTTGATACTTCCAGTGTGTACAATGGGAATGTAGCTGCATTATACCAACAAACTGTTGAACATCTTCCTGAATGGACACGGGCTGGACCATGGCCTGTAGCCTGTGTATCTAGGAGTTACTTTGGACCGTACCTTGACTTTCATGGAACACCTCACTGAAAATACCAAGACCTCACTGAAAATAAAGACAAAAAAACAGTCTGATCAGCAAACTAGCTTGTTCTACCTGAGCAAGTGCACAGGCTCTAAGAAATTCTGAGCTTGCCTTTTGCTCCCCAGTGTGCCTTTTGTTCCCCAGTGTGCCTCAGCTCTTTTTACACAGGATTAGTGGACGCTAGGCTGAATGAAACCAGGCATATAATAACAGGTGCTGACCGATCAGCCTGGCCAGGCTGCCAGTTCTGTCCAGCATCACTCCTCCTGACATCAAGTGACAAGTCCCCATGAAAAATTTGCTCCCTAAGCTGCAAGATATTGCCGCATCTAGCCCTGTTTAAAGATGTATTTAATCCACCGAGCTGCCATCTTAGCCCAAGGCACCTTGTATCAACCATTCCTCCAAGGACCCTCGCTATCACCGCCAGATGGTGTACTAGCCAATCCCATCTCGTGACAGAGCCAACAGCCCAGCCCCTGGGCTTTGATCTTCCACACCATCTTTGGGTAAAGCTCAATTGCTTCAGATGTGGAGTGATCCAATGACTATAAGGGGGGGCTTTTGTGTCTCCCTGCTTTGCCACTGTGGTCAGTTAGAAGACATAGGTCACATAGGGTGGGTTCCACCCATCAGTGTGTGCTGCCTTGTTTCCTCATGGACTTGCATAGAGCTCTTCCCTCAGCTGTTGGATGGTTCAGCCACTTAGGCTAACACTTTATTTGACTGCATACATGTAATTGCAATATAATATGAAGCGGGGTCGCACCCAATTATGCCAGTTAAATATCGGACTCTGAAACTTGCTGTCCGTGCCCCAAAAAGATGATAGAGTGAGGGTTCCAAAGGCTAATACCCCCTGTCACCTGATCATATATTTCACTGGCTGTTTGTATCCATGCCATGCAATCTGATGCCCATAGATGCCCATCCCTTCTGTACTCCTTGCCCCTGGATCTGTCAGTTTGCTTCCTTCTTCCTGCTGAAGTGGGGTGGAAAATTTAGGTTGCCTGACCCGGTTCCTACTTACTATTCCCTTGGTTTAACATTTTTCATGAGCCACAGAGATTAGTGTTATGAAGTCTGACGAGTGAGAAATAAAAGGAAACATCAATAAATCATCACATTTCATCAGCTTTCCTAATTCACCAAGTAACCCAAATCAGAACACAGAGTTTGCATAAGTGATTCACATTAAAAGAAATCAGAGTGGGCTGAACTGCTTAAAACTTCCAAGCAAACCAGTCATAAGCAAAGCCAATGACACCACAGAGACCAAATACTGGAGGTGTTTTTAACATTGCATGTTATTAGGATTGGTTTGCTAAGCCTAAATTTTGCTAATCGTTTTCTGGGGAAGGTCACCTTCATTAACCTCTCTTCTCCCTGCTTAGTTGCAAAATCATTTGTAGCTTGTTTCCTCCCAACTGATTTTAAGAGAAAATATGGAGATTTTATTTTCCTGTGAAGATTTACTGGTTGCGTCCCATCCTGTTTTGATTCCCCCCCCGCAACCATTATCTTAATAACAGAAGCAGCTATAAAAATACTAAAAGGTTTACATACCCCCTAGCTGCTTTGAGAACACACTCTCTGGTGCACTGTAAATCTAATTTGCTAGGGTGAGCGGAGTAATACACTTTTCATTTTAATTAGTTCAGGATGAGTTGGAACCAAGCACACTTGTGGTCTTGTTCTTCCCTTCCCCACCATTCAATCTTGTGGCATCTATTTTCTGTAGGGGAAAATCCTGTGTATTGTTGTAAAGCCTGATCATATGCCACAGAATAATATGAAGACAGATATTCAAATGCAACCCAAAGCTGCAGGTGGAATAGCCCCTCCTCTACTGGTTAGCCTACTCATTAAGTAGTGGACAAATAGCCTGCTATAGGGAAGAGTTTAGAAGTAACCTTTAAGTTCTATTGTACCTTCTCTCAGAGAATCTCAAAGGGGTTCACAATAGTGAATTGAGCCTCACTGCCCTCTGTGATATAGGTACAGCTGTTCCCATTTTACAGACAGGAAACTGAGAGGAGCAGTGACTTGGCCAGCGTTATGCAGTGAACCAGTAACAGAGCTGGGACCAGAACCCAGATCTTGTGACTCCCACTTCTGCATTTTAACCACCAAATATGCTTCCTTTCTTTGTCTCTGATTGTACAGAACACTGCATTCACTTCAATGGGATTTAAGTATGGGCTAAACTGAGGCCTTTATGGATATGTCTAAAGAGCCCGCATGGGAGCCAGCCCAGGTCGATAGACTCGGGCTTGCAGAGCTCACACTAGCACTGAAAGACGGTGCTCTGGTTCTGAAGCCGAGGGAGGGAGGCTTCAGTGCCCAAGCACCAGACGAAGCCACCACTTCAGAGGGCTGTCTACACAGCTGTTTTTAGACCACTACCAGGAGCCTGTCGACACAGGTTGGGTGTCTTGGTACTGTGAGCCGTGTAGAGAGAGCCTATGTGGACACATAGTAACATGGCCACTATTACAGTGGGTCTTCAGCTTTATGATTCTGTAGACCAGTGAGCAAGAGATCTTCCCCTCCCCACCCGATACTCTGCATTCTCGGTCTGCCTTGGTCATCAGAGTATATAGTGTCGGAACCCCTGTAGTGCTACGCAGAATAACCAAAATTAGAGCTGAATGGACCCGCTCGCTCCTCTGATTAATCATTTTGCCAATTTATGATTATTTCCTACAACACATTCTCCAGGGCTTTGCTCATGTCACTTCTAACTGACTTGAGTGACGTATACGTGCTCATTGCGTTGCAGAACTCCTTTAATCTGATCTGCCTTTTGAAGAAGGTTTAGAAAGTGAAGCCATAAAGTAAGAGGTCCAGTAAAGAATCCCCTAGGTTTTCTAAGGCACAAGGTTAGCAGTGGTAAAGAGCTTCCTTTCTGCTGACATAAGGAGAATTATGCTGCATAAACCACAAATTGGCATTATTCAGAAATAGTGGGTTTTCTGCATTCAAAACCCTAAGTTGTGTACCGCTGGGCTTTGTGCCCATAAATGCATGGCTGAAACCATAGCAATAAAAACACTTACGAGTCAGTAAGTGGGATTCAGCCAGGGCTGCTTAACAGAAAATAATCTTAGCTCAAGGTACGTGTAATGAGCTCAGTGTTGCCTTCATTGGAACGTCTAGGTCTAAGCAGCACTGTGAAGACAGGGGCTGGGAAATTCTCTGGGGTCCTTCCCATTAGATACAGGGTGTTGGGTGATTCCTTCCAGCCTTGTACTCCATGACTCTAGTATGAGTCCACCTCCTCTCCTCCTTATATCAGTTAATAACATTTCGCGAAGGAAAACAGACACTTATACAGCACCTCACGTCCCAGAGCACTCTACAGACTGGCTCTTTCTCCTGCACTTGTTCTTATAACAATGTCACTAACCACTAAAATGCAGCTACTCTCTTGTGGGGTGGAATGTAGAAGCTGTATAACATTGTTCAGTGACAATACCAGTGGATCAGGACATGTGGTGAAGAATACTTTACTGATTGAAACTGCAAGGTAATTTTTAGTACATGGAAAATATAGTTCCCTACACTGAAATTTGGTCAGGATGCCTTTGCTAAAATAGTCATGGGCTCTTAAAAGACTACTCGTGGTATTACACCCCTTCCACAGGATGGCACCTTCCATCACACAATGCCCCCAAACACCATGACTGGGCACTGGTTCAATATTGACACAGAGGTGAGAGCCATTTAATTATTCTGCAGCATCTGGTTTCCTCTGAGGTCTCCCATCCACATCCTGACTGGGCTATGCTGCTTAGCTTATGACATCTTATCAGAGCCCATAGTGGTGAGACTGTAGGACAGAAGAGTAATAAAAAAGAAGGAGGAAGCTAAAGTAAAATGAAGTCAGATTTATGTGTGACTATGACTCATTTAAATGAGAATGGATAGTTATGTATAAACCATTTAAATATTTCATCCCTAGAGGAGCCCAGAATGAAGATCGTAATATGCATGCATATGTGATGAGCAAATGGCAAAGAGTTATGTGAATACGGTGCACTAGCAAAAGTAACTTTTTAACATTTTGTTTTAATCCGATCCCACTGTATTCATAGTGAAAAACAAAAGCCGCGTGACCCACTGAATGACTGGTTCCTTGGCCAGGATCCTCCTCAGATCCCTCCACTAGTTTCTGCTCTTCTTCCACATCATCCGGTTCCAGCACCTTATCTCCTGTTCAAGGCCCTGCGCTACTCTTTTGCTTATAGATATGTCTAGACTGCAAAAAAAAGTGTGTTCTAACCGGGCTTAGCTAACCCATATTCGCTACCTGGAGTGAAAATAGCAGTGAAGCTGCTGGGCTTTTGATTTGGGTTAGAAGCTTGAGTGTGACCCCAGGCTGCCCTATAGGCTTGAACTCCTGCTGCTAACCTGAGTTAAGAGCACAGCTTTTTTTTTCCAGTGTAGTCATCCTCAGACCCTATATTTCTGCCTTTGTATCTCCCACCTCCTCTTCTTGCCCTTTTTGCTCTGCCCAGTTCCCGCTCTTTGCGTTCTCCTTCCATACTGCAATTTGTGCCAGGAGCTTCCTCCTACTGCTGGCCTGCATGGCTCTCTGCATTCAGATCCCTCCTCCTTAAAATTCAGGTCTTCTACCAAGCCCATCAATGCCTGCCTGCCTCAGTAAACAGGCTCTGATGGACCTAATAGACAAAACAAAGCAACTTGCTGTGCTCTAAGAGGTCGCCCTCCCTCCCCTCCCCTCCTCCCCCGTGTCATTTTGTGTCTGAAATGGTTTGTCTGACTAACTAGCGTACACTCCTGAGTGTCACTGACTGAAATGCTGAGTGCCCTCACTCCCCCAGAGTTCAGTGGGAGATGAGGGTGCTTGGCGTCATGCAAAAAATGATGCTCAATATCTTGCATCGTTGATTTCAATGGGAGTTGCAGGTTCTCATTAGGAGTTTAGTTCCCTGAAGGATGAGGCCCTTTGTGCCCAATCCTGCGAGGTGCTGAGCACCCTGAAGTCAATGGGGGTTGATGTTGCCCACCACCTGGGTGGAGGTGTTCCGCACGTCACAGGATTCGGTCCTTCCGCGGGGGCAGGGACTGTGTCATCCGCCATGGTCTGTACAGCATTGAGCATTCTGTTGGCATTTAATTACGATGATTCTTTTTATTTGTTTCTGGGGAGCTGTTGGTGATGCAGGCTGATGAGATGCAAATTTTATGGCAGAGAAAGCTTTTATATTAAGCAAACTCCTGGATTCAAAAGTGTACCATGAAGGTACAATAAATGGGCCAAATTCTTTCTGCCACACCAGTGCAACCCCATTGAGATTAATAAGGTGACTCTGGCATAAATGGGGAAGAGTTTGTATATCTATATCTGTGTATATCTATATATTTAGGTAACAAAGTCTACTCTTACAAAACACACTTACTTATAAGTCTAAAAGAAAATGGACATAGAAACTGCAGATTCCTTCTTGCTCCTAAAATACTTAGTTTTACTGTTTTTCTATGGCCAGGATCAAATAGATGTTTCCCATTTCTGCTGTGGAAAATGCACTCTGATATCACTAAAATGGGATTCTGTAATCTTCAGCAGCTAAAGCGGTTAGTTAGGGTCTAAGGGTATTTTTTATCCTAATTCTGTCCTTTCTTACTGAAGTGTAGGGTTCCTAGCAATGAGTGATTCAGGGCTTATCACCTACTGTATTGCACTTTAGTGGGAAGTGCTGTGAATACCAGGCCTATACTTACATGAGAGTAGAAATGCATGAATTTTTCCAGATGAATAGGAGCTGAAGATTTTTGTTAAAGTTGTCCCCACCTGCAAATACTGAGATACAGCTCTTACTAGGAGCTATAAGAAGTCAGAAACCCGTATGCAAAATTTAAATATGGATTTCATGCTTCAGAATGCTGCCTGTGTACAATGATACATTCTATGGGCAATCCTGCCCTTAGATACCCAAGAGGTGTCTAAGGCTATCTGGCAAACCTACATGAGGAGGATATTTAAATTGTTCTCTTGAGTAAATTAACTCACCCCCAAAATCTACCACAGGGGGAAACGCTGTGTAAGTCAATATCTGCAGCATAAATAAGCTAGACGTGCTCTGCCAATCATTAGAAAGTGGAAGGGAAGCAAAGATAAAGAAGGAAGTTTATTCAAGGAGCACGCTATTCTTGTGTGCTATGATTTCAAATCAAGGCGGCTTCTTCTATTCCTTAGTAGGTATAAATCAGGATCAATGAATCAATGGAGCTATGCTGATTTACATAAACTGAAGATTTGGCTTCAAACATGTAGTCTCCTAACTGAATGCACAGCTTGACATTAAATTTGGTTTGATTAAATATATGTTTTATCTATAGGTCTAATGACTTTTCCCATATAGTCAGGTATAGCCCTGGCTAAGTCCAGTGTGTGGACAGTCACCAGTCTGCTATATTGGACCCAACCATTGGATCCCATGTGCTTCCAAGCCAGCCGGGTCTGGGCAGAGTCCAGATTCTGTCTCTAGCCTAGCCTCTCAGGCACACTCCTGACATGCTGATTCTCTGTCTGGCCTTCTTCCTTGGGATATGATTCTCTGCAGTCCAAGTACCTTAAGCCCCAAGACCAGTGCTGAATGTCCTAAGTCTCCCCAGTAACTTATGCATATTCTTCCACAGGGCTCCAGCCTTGTGGGCCTTCTGCTTTATAGTTAAACTCTCTGGGGACAGGTAAAGTATTGAACACAGACTTTGCAAAGGAATTTCTTAAATCCACACACTTAACTCTCCTGCACAGTTTACAAGTTATCTCCCCTCTGAGTCTTCACCATTCCTCAGAGTCCTTGGGTTTGGTCAGTGTCTTTGGGGGGTGGGGTGCCAAAGCCCCTCCTGCCCTCACTCCACCAGATTTGGAATGGCTGTCCTGGCTTACAGCACATCTCTTTTTAAAGCAGGCTCTTGTCAGCTGGAGAAAAATTCCACCAGCTCTTCCAGGCATGTGCTCAGGCATAGAAGGATCCCAAGCCTTCTCCCCAGCCCAGCCACTCTGCAGGTAGGTTTCTGTGAAAAGCTAGTCTGCACAAAGGCCCTGCTAGCAGAAATCTCCTTGTTGAAGCCGGTGAGAGCCATTCAAGGCTGAGGGGCCTTTCATTGTTTTTTCACACCTTTCCAAACTTACCTCCTCACTACATGCCAGGTTCCTGCTACCAAACAGATGATCTAATTCAGAATGACTGTTACAAGTACAAATAGTGTTCATAAAACCACATGGAATCCATAATTGCGCACACACGTTCCCCAGACTGTCATAGCCATATACTATATATATGAGAGGAAAGATGGTCTAGCCTATGAAACTCTGAGACAGTGGTTCCCTGATCTGCCACAGACTTTGTATGACCTTAGGCTTCTCTGTGCCTGTGTTCCTCATTGGTACAATGGGGATAACAACAATTCCCTCCCTCACAGGGGTGTTGTGAGGATAAATGCTTTGAAGATTGCCAGGCAGTAAGATACTATGGCAACGGTGGCTATATATATATACTTAAAATAGATTGGCTATATGCCAGGGCAGACCAATAAAGTTAGGGAATACCCTCCAAATTAGTGCTGGTAGTGGGTACACACTGAAGGAAATATAAAGATAATAAATAAGAGTGACCTATTATTTATTGCCTTTCAGGTTTCTTTGTTCTAAGGAGCCAGATAGCGGCACAGCTTGCTTAATAATAACACTTAGCACCTTTATAGCATGTTACAGATACAAACTCATTGAAAGTGTGATTTTGTTCTGATGAGGGACTGTCTAAAAATGATACCTCCTTACACACAGAAAACAGATCTGTTGAGTAGTGTCTAAATTGCTTACTGTGGTAACAAAAGTAAGTTCTTAGTACTTTTTATGGCTGTTAACCCTGCACGGTAAATGCCACTTTGAGAGGGAGAACTGAATTCTCCTCCGGCTCACACGCCATCAATAGAAATTTTAGCTACGTTCCAACCTATCCTTGCTTACCCTTGAGTGACGCTATGGAAAACTGTGGGGGACACCCAGCTGTAATCAAGGACAGATATTTAGCTTGCAGAGTAGTCATCACTCACTCAAAAGAATCCGGCATGATTGGCAGAGCCCAGGTTCAGTTTGCAGGGGTGATGCTTAGGAAAAACCTCTCTTGACTCATAAACTGAATATGTTTGAGCTGAAGCTCATCGTCCAACACTCAACACACAACTACACCAGGCCATATTTATTTCAATTTTAATCTTCTTGGCACCCATAAGAGAACAGAGAAAGTGAGTGGCTTGGGCACTAGCTAGGCTGAGAGCTCAAGGGTTTCTGGTTCTTATTCTGCTCACTAATCATCACGCTGCCTCACTCTTATTAACCATACGCCCGGACATCTACACATATTCATCTCTTTCCCATATACACACCTTCAATACACTGGGCTGTGGCCAGTGCCCCATTGTTAAATATACACTGGAGCATTAGTGGAATGAGGTCAGGGCATGTGGTCTAAAACTCCAAACTTTGAATGGAGCCAGAGCTGTAATCCAGCAGCACCTGCCACCCCTATGGCTGGTGGACCAGATCATCATCCACCAAAAGAACACGTTGGTTCAATCCTGTTCCCTCAGCCTCTCCCTCAAACCACACTCATCTGCCACCCAGCTAATGCGGGAGGGAGAGCCCAATACAATATGCGTGTATGTGATTTTCACTCTATTTGTACACAATGTAGCTCCATACTCCAGTTTGCAGGATCTGGTCCCAGTGCTCTTCACTGTAACTGGTCAATCGTGCCCACACAGACAGCAACATTCTACCCCTTACCACTACCCATGTTCCTCTGTGCCTCATCTGACTCCCGCTGGTTCCCGACACAACCCTCAACTTATCTCTCAGATCAATCAATAACCCACTGCCGGGTTCTGAGGGCAGCATCAGTCAACTATTGCCATTGGATTAAAACTCTTGGGGTGAAATCTTGGCTCCATTGAAGTCAATAGCCATTGACTTCAGCAGGGTGAGTGTTTCACTCTTAGACCACACAATCAGTCTCACTTAGTTTGTAAGCTCCTTGAGGCAGGCATCTTTTCTTCCTACATGCTTGTAAAGCACCATTTGTGCCTCTGTTGCTTTATAAATGATGATATGGTTTCCTTCAACCAATACACAGCGTCACTGCAGAAAGGAGTCTATAGTTTACTGGTATTTCCAGCCTCACGCTGTGTAATATCATACCTTTGCGCAGACTGTGAGGATCCAGGATCACTGGAATTCTCTACCTCATAGTGGGTTCTGTGGCCAGTATTAGCATTACAAAACATGCTTTATTTACTATCCATATCAGCCAGAAAATTCTCTACCCCCCACCTCGGAAATTGCCATAGAATTCAGATGCCCCGCTGGTAGCTAATGATTAATAGTAAAACAATACTCCACTCCAGCATTACTTAGGGAAACTATCTAAGCATTGTACAGTGAATAGCAGCATTGATTGAAATGATATTTAATCCCAGTGAAGCACATGATACATGGTCTAGGATTTCTAGGATCACATAATGTGCACCACTGGGATTAAATATCTCTTCTGTAAAGCTGTCTAGATCTAGATCAGTGTTGTTTTTTTGTTTTGCAAGTGATCCTGACAAAGATGCTGAATGTGATTATCAATGGTTCTTCAAAACTGACCATTATCTCACCAATTATGAACCTCACAGATACACAACTGTAACATAGTCGGAAGACATTGGTGGGTAAGAAGATGTGTATCATAATACAGCTGTTCTCGCTATTAAAAATGCAGTTGAAAAGGATGTGACCTATCATCAATTGCAACAGTAGGTCCAATATGACATTCTGAAAAATGCTGTCTGTTTGTCATGAGGCGGGATTTGAAAATGTAGAAAAAAATGTTTTGAGAGCCCTGGCTATGATAAGCAGACAGCCTAAGGCCCCCATTCAGGTCAGTACATAAGCATGTGAGTCATGTGATGGATCACATGCTTAAAATTAGGCATGTGATTAAGTACCTTGCAGAATCCAGCCCTATATGATGTATATTAGACAATATGTGGGTCTCAGTTCTGAGCTTAAGATCACACTTGATCTAAATGCATACTTGTGCTATAAGCCACATTTATATTTCCCCTGATCTTTGGCCTTACTGGAGACCAAAACAACCTTCAGCATAGCTTAGAGCAGCCTAAAGATTGCTCCAAGTTGCACTGGTTAGCGCAGTTCTCTGAATCTCTCCACTGGCTGAGGATTGTACAGAGTACTGTGCACTCTGGCCTTGTCCCTCCCATTCATGGCCATACCCTCCAGGTGCCTTGTGCTGAGGTATACTCAGATGGCTGCTAAAGGCAGCTTTAAGTGCCCATTGCACTAAAGAATGGCTCAGAATGGCTGAATATCTGGCCTGTGATATTTGATACACTCAGGAAGATGTACAATGCTATGGATTAAGCCAATTTACCTTTGAAATGGCCATTGTATATTGTTTTTGCAATTATAAAATGTTTGGTTATACTTAGTGTCTAGATGAATAATCATTTTGCAAGGACTTCTTTCTAAAATGTTAGGGAAAATATGCCAACATAGTACCAGCCCTATAATGACCCATGGGAAGCCACTCTCATTTCTTTGGACTTCTGCTGCAATACACCCAGGGATCATAAGGAATGGAGAGGTAGCCAATTAAGTTCCTTAGATTGTAAGGTCTTTGGGGGCAGGGACCATCTTTTTTGATCAGTGTTTGTCCAGTGCCTAGCCCAGTGGAATCCCAGTCCATGATTGGCACTATCACAACACAGGGAAGTAATAATAACAACAATGAAAAGAGTTGTTTCCCTGTGATCACACTGGTGATCCATAGTAAAGTACAGAGACACTGAAAGCCTTCTTCGAGGCAAATCTGTTCTGATGTGTTTGCGTGCTCAGCCGCATCTCACCAGGGGAAATATACATCCAGCAGTGAACACCAGCAGACATGCATGTAAATCAAGAGGGGGCAGGAATGGTCTTTACTTGTCCTCCAGGGTTGCCATAGCCTCTGTGCTCATATTTTATGGAGCTGTCCAAAGTGGTGAAACGCCAATACTTTCCCTATACGCCATAAAATAGTGAAGTACTAAGGGAGACAACATCTTCTGCCTACAGACACCAGCAGAGCCTATTTATTTTCACCCTCTGTTCATTTGTTTTGCCCTACTGTGGCAGGTACATTTTTTATAGGAGCCGCAATTTTTACAAAGAGCATTGTATTTTGAGAATTTGGCACTTACGATGAAAGGAAGAAGAAAAGATGCACCTGGTTTGTGTGCCTGATAATATCCTTTAAAGAGTTAACCTTGCGATTTCCATGGATTCCATTCGCTCACCTTGGAAATCATTTAAAAAACAAAGATATTTTTAAAAACCAGAAAAGATCCAAAGGGAGTGAGATGCCCAAATACCATTGAAATGCAGTGGGACTTGCTCCCCCACTTGGTCTAAAATAGCCCAGATTTGATGACCTGTTAGGCACGCTGCAAAATCTGTTCCATACGGTTTATGGAGAGGCCTAAGGCGATGCTTCCCATAATGATGAAGGGATGGAAAAAGAATTTCTATAAGTGTGAAATTATATTTTTTTTAATGCTGGTGGTATTTTATTGGATCAATAATGATGTGTCAGGGTGAGGAGAGCCTAAATAAATCCCCCTTTCCTCCCTTTTGTGACAGCATTTTCAGGGGAAACGCCACTCCTTGATTCTTGCAATGTAATGATAATGGAATGATAAATGATCATTTTAAGTTCCCTAGCCATTCTCAACTCTGCCACTGACCTGCTGAGTGACACTGGGCAAATTACTTTCCCTGACTTTGTTTCCTTTTCCTGTCTGTTAGATTGCAAGTTTTCTGGGACTAAGCCCCTCTCTTGCTGTGTGAGTACAGTGCCGAGCATGATGGGGGTGGTGATCTCATAAAACTAATTAGCAGTAATGATGATCGCACCTCTGAAAAGTCTGTGAGACCTCAGCAGCGAACTACCTGCAGGGGAAGGTACAAAAATGACTTTTGTTTCTCTCTGTCTGTACCATTTGACTGGCGCTTGACCTCAATGCTTGGGTTGTCATGCAGTAGTTTGCGGTGAGAAATGCTTCCCAGTTGCAGTTGATTATGGGTGGCGTAGTAACCTTGACCCTGTTGCCTACTCTAGCAGCTATGCAGGCAGAAAAAAGCTGCAGGTCTTCAGCAAGCACAGCAGAAATGACTAGAGTGATTTGCTTGGCTCTTCCATGCTCTTCTGTTTGCGGCTGACTGTTTCAGAGATAGCTGTTGTCTGGCCTTGGGGGAGCTGAAATACTTCGAGAACAGGTCATCCCAGGAGACTTCCATCTGTAAACAAACAAGGACCAGAAATCAGGGTCTTCTGGAACCAAAAAACACAGGGGCTGGTTCAGAACTAGGGCTTCAAAATCTCTTCTGTCCTCCCCTGACCAAAATAATAATAATAATTAATAATAATTCAGAGAGCTTCAAGGAAACTAGGTTTTGTCCCACTGCTATTTATCCCAATTTATTATGGCACCAAACTGTCGCAGAGTCAAAGCACAGAATAGGATAAGCAACGGCCTTCTCAGGAGACGAAGATGCACTTTCTCTTTGTGGAGATGTGAATGGATGAGAGTTTTGGCAGGGAAATGAGGTTTTCCTAGCATTTGTTTTAAATGTGGCCTAACCGAATCTCCATGATCAAAAATCTTCCCAGAAGGGATCTTTCACTTCTAAGCACTTCTCTAATAGCAGACACTTCACAGTGGTCAACTCTAGATGTCCACACCTGGGAGAATGATACTGTCTCAGCCCTGTCAGCCCTGTTGTCTCAGCCCAGAGTAGCAGAAACAAGCACTATTTAGGTTGTCATTGTATTAGCACACTGTGGCACTGCGGCCGTGAGATCTGTCACCATATATATGGATTTTAGTAAAGCATTTGAGATTGTGTCTCATGAAATCTTGCATGAAAAATCAATTCAAATTGGCTTGTGTAGAAGCACTTCTGTGTGGATTGAAAACAGGCTAGATGACCCTAAACAAAGACCAGTGATGAATAGCAATGTACTGAATTGTGGGGAAGTGTCTGGAGTGGAGGCCAAGACCGGCTCAGTGTTACATAGCTCTGACTGAGCATCTTCAGTTCGATTAGAGGAAATAAACAGGACATTGAACAGCGTTTGCAGGTGATGCAACACTGGGGTGAGTTGCAAATCCCCAGTTTGGACAGAGAAACAAAGCAAAGGATTTTTGAGAGATTAGGAACAACAGAAAATAACCAAGTGAGAAAGCTACAAAAAATGAAGGTAGCGAATCTGTGGGGAAATAATCTGCAACATGTTTACTTGGGCTAAGTCTACACTGCACAGTTAGCCTGAGTGACTGGCACCTGGGTGTGAGCAGCCACCTTGCAACACCCTACCTGTGTCACTGTGTCCTTAGCGTTTCTGCACTCACTCATGTATGTCTGGGGGCATATTCCATGATTGTTCGTGCTGAGATGCTCTAGGATTCTTTCCTAGTCAATTGTGTCCTTTGCCGGAGAACTTGTCGGTCATTCAGGGGGAATTGTGGGAAGGTATTTGAGGACTGTCAGCACTTGAATGATTTAGCCGCATCCTCACTGCAAAGTGGGTGGGTTCCAGCCTGAGTTCAAATAGAGCCTGGGTTCTAGCAAATCCCGCTTCCCCCTCCCCCCACCTCCACCAACCTTGTAAACTAGCCTGAGTTTATAGCAACTGCAAACATAGGTCAGAGATTTTTCTGTGTGGATGGTAGAGGGGTTGAGGCTAAAACCTGGATAAGAACCCAAATTAACTGTGCGGTGCTGACATACCCTTAACGATAAGGAGATACATGGGAAGCAGCAATTCTGGGAAAGGCCTCTTGGTGATAGTAGACCACGTATTAGACCTGAGTTTGTAGGCTGACTTGGAAGCAGAAAAGGCCCAAATAACTTGGGACTGCATAATCAAAAGGCATCATTTCATGGAGCAGGGAGGTAATAGAGAAAAGCTATCAGCTCTGGGGTAAAATCCTGGTCCCTTTGAAGTCAATGGGAGTTTTGCCCCGATGCACATAGGATTTCACCCCGATGCATACGTTCCTGGAATAGTGGGCCAAATTTGTCCTTGTAAATCCACTGATTTCAGTGGAGTTACATGAGGGATGAATTTGGCCCATTGCATTCAATTCTGGCACCACATAAACAGAGCTGGAGATCAAAGAGCTGGAGAAAGGATCAGGAGACTGCTGAGTGTGATTTACGAGGGAAGACTAAAAGTGCTAACAGGCTATATAGTTTGGCCGACATAGGGGGATATGACAACAGTCTAGAAATGTTTGAAGGCTGTAAATGCCAGGGATTGAAAGGGCTCACTCAGCGTAGTATATGGGGGGAGGGGCTTCAGAAAGGATACACTAAGGCAGAATAGAATTCTTGATAGTGAGTTTTGTTGTCCATGTAACAGGAAGATAGTGGAAGCCCCAGAGCTTGGGGCTTTTTTAGACTTGAGACATACAAAATGCAGAGCAGTCCTGCACTGGCGACAAGAGGGGCTGGTTATTTTCCCTGCTGAATAGATATTGTCTATCTACTGCTCCCTTTTTCTGATTTCTGTTTGAACTCCCAGTTCTCAGGATTGATTTAAAACCACCCCAGGTTGGAATTTGTGAGCCCTGAACACTGAAAATATATGACCGCATCTAGGATCACCGGAATTACCATGGCACCAGATTACTGCTGGCAGCATCCAGACATGCTCATACCATGGAGGGGTGGTAATGGTCAGGCCATGTGCCACCATGACCCTGTGCATGCCCAGGTCTGAGCACCATGATATCAGCATTAGGACAGTGACAGGAATTCCTGCCTCTCCATGTTACCTATGCATGAGGCAGAGGGGAAGGGGCAGGATGAGGCATGCCCCAAAGGTTAGCCCGGCAGTGTTTTATATGGAGAGGGGGTGTGTGGGTGTGTTTAGTCAATGGTGACTCTCAGTCTGAGTTTTTCCCCGGATATAATGAAAACCAAAATGTTATATGAATGCAGAGATACTGACATTTGAAGAGCACCTGCCGATGGGCTCTCTTCCTTTTTTTCCTTTTACTAAACTTAACTTTCAGGGCTTAAGAGTTTAGCCAGTTCAAATCTCATGGAGCTGAAATTTAGTATATCATTTCCTCGCCGACCATTGTTCTAAACACTTACAGTTATTCTGGGTTTGGAGAGAGCAGCACAAATGGGCATATTGCACCCATATTTCACCTCAGATTTCTCTCTCTGAGCACTGGGCCAAAAGAATGGGAACTCAGATGTCAGGCCTTGAGGTGTTTGGGAAGAAAATGTGCCAGCAAACGCAGTAGTGCTTGCTTTGCAGTGATGCTGCAGCGTTAGACGTGTCGGTTTTACTCTGTATTTATGGGCTTTGGTCTATTTTGCGTCATTAGTAGAAGTGTGGGTGTTTGGGATGGGATGGGATGGATAGCCTAGTGAATGGGGGCGGGGGAGTTCTGAGGTCAGTTCCTGGCTCCTGCCACTGACTCCCTGGATGAGCTTGGACTAGTCTCAAATTCTCATCTGTAAAATGGAGATAGGAGCTCTTCCTTTGTCTCTCTCGAGTCTACCTAGATTATAAAATGTTCAGGGTGGGAACCCTCTCTCGCTATGGATATGGCCAGTAGGTATTTCAGGTTGGACACCCAAACCCACTAATCACGGTTGAAAATGTAGGCCCTTGCATACGCCCAGTAAGATAGTTGCTGACCAATACACGTGATAAACCATTAAAACGGGACATACATACAGAGCTGGTCCCTTTCTTCGCTGAGGCTGAAGACAGAGGATCATTTTTATTCCATCCCTGCCCTGCCTACCTACTGCTGTTCACATATTAAGAAGTTGGAACAGGGGATCTTCTCTAAGAATGGAACATGGCCATGGCCATGAAGTACACGAAGCAGAGTTTGGTTTTGGAATTGAGCACATCCAAAGTTTTGAGGTGCTTCTATCTAGGATTTTGTATCAGGCCTATTTTTAAAAACACTGCAAGTCCGAGGCCTAATGAGTGGAGTTAGGGACAGATTATTATTTTATGTATTAATCATATTTATTACAATAGTGCCTTAAGACCAACCAAGAATGGGGCCCCATTATAGACACTGTACAAACACAGAGTAGTAGACAGTCCCTTCCCTGAAGAGCTTAACCTCAACCTGCCCCTCTCCTCTGAGACCCCATAAATAAAGGGTCACTCCATCCCCAACTCTAAATATCTTGGCTTTGAGTGGGGACCATATTATGGTTTGTTCATTGGTACAAAAAGTACCAAATCTCTCCCACTTCATCTACTTGGTATATGCCGTCTAAATTCTGACCATGGGTACTTGCATGCAACTCATGCTGGGCTGAATGGGAACTGTGCACAGATATCAGAGGGCTGTGAACTCAGAGGCTCTACAAATACTGCCCGATCCTATTGATCAAAGCTATGACTATTGTCTCTATTAATCCCAGAGTAGCAGGCTCTCCATATCCTCTATAGCATTTTGTTTAGATTTCTATGAGTCTCTTCTGTGTAAGTGCCTATAACTAGGGCAATGATGCATGAGTTTTGGAAATGTGGGGTTATGTTTTGTAATGGACAAAAAAAAATCCATAGAAAAAGGGATATTGGAGTGTCTGACTATGTCTTTCAGATCTTGAAAAGAGCGAACCAGATTCTGTTCCCAGCTGCAGTGATATTCATTTGGAGCAGCTCCATGGACTTCAGTACAATTACTCTGAATTTACACTGGTGTAACTGAGAGCAGAATTTAGCCTGGTAATTTTATTTATGAAATTCCTAACTGGGTGGACGAAGGCACTCCAAGGTCTCCGAGCCACAGATCAAGGCAAATCGCACGTCATAATATGTTAAACAAATAATGATAATACAAACCGCAGGAAAATAGAGAGAGGAGGAAAGGAAAATACATTCCCTGCGTGGGAAACTGTTGGATATTTAGAACCAGAGAAGACCTAGCTTAGAGGGGAGGGGATTTCCTAGGCTCAGCTCCCCTGAACCCTGACATAAATTGCTGCTTGATGGTCTGCTTGCCACGAGTCTCGGATTTTGCGTGGTGCTTTTGTGAATGATTTCTAGCTGGTGAAATAGCTCACTCAGAGGCAGGAAAACAGGAGTTAAAATGGAAATCATAGATGTGAGAGATGGGAAAATACCGTGTCACTGTATTAAGAGAACTGCACAGTAAGAAATATTTGTTTCATTCTCAAATTTTAGGATTATTAGGAACATGTATGTTTCTAATAATATATATGTGTTTCTAATAATATATATATGAGATAGGTAATTTCTTTCCTGGAAACCTTTCAGTTAATAATAATTATGAATGGGAGAGTACGTTCCTGATTTATAGGGGTACATTGAATGCAAGAATCAGTTAAAGCCATGTTACTGGAAAGCCCCTGACTCTACTCCGGCTGTTTATTTGCTGTTTGGGTAATAAGTTAAGACAATGAGGAAGCGTGCTGAGCTATTTGGCAGTGAAATGAATCCCGAAGGAGATCAGTACAATATTGTTTACTGGCGGGGAGTCTCATGTGCCGAAGGGTCAGGGTTTTGCAATTCTGTAAAGAATCAGGTAAACAAAAAGTCCCTGTTTTAACACTGGCTTCATGACAGGAAAATATGACAAGGATCATTAGTGCAAGGGCCATCATTATCCTCCAGTCAGATTAGTTTTCTCTATCTTTTGAGGCAGAAAGTCTGACAAAAATAATGGCTGGTTCCTGTTAAATCAGATACAATCAAATAATAGTGGTACCAGAGAGATTGAGGTTTGCAAGATTTAGTTCTGAAGGGAAGAGAAATTATAGTTCTGAGCCTGCATGCAGTTATACCATCCGAATGGTTAGGTGGCTTGCTATGCAGATAAACAGGCCAAAATAAAAGGGCTGTGCAGGAAGAGATGGCAAGAAAAATAGGAACTAATCAGCAGAGGCAGCCACTGTAATAATGCACTAAACATGGAAAATTGCATTATATTAGCTCCTCTTTCTCAGTGTATACGTGAGACACAAAATCATCAGTTGACAATTCACTGTAACACTGCAACACTGCAGACTTTCGCGGCTTCATTTTCACCGGGGAAAGAGTTCAAGATGCTGAAGGGGAAAAGGCATCTTCTCGCCCTTCTAACAATGAGCTGGCCAAAGCGGGGCCTGACAAATGAGCGCAGCCCACTGAGTTCTAAAATGTGACGTGAGGAATAGGTCAGTCTGTGCCTACCTTGGATGCTTCTACAGCTCCAATCATCCTAGTATTGAGGTGCTAACGTGTCCTGTGACTTCATTTTATGGGGGAGGAGAAAATGGGTCCATTGCAGGGTTTTTTTAATAGCATTCTAATTTGTTTGGGAATTAGGTGCGGCCCTCTGACTCCCAGCAAACTGCCAGTGTAGCCAGGGTGTTGCAAGATTCAGGAATCCCGCTGACATTTGTATGGGATTAGACTAGTTTGCCTCGAATAAAGATAATATCACCAGAAGGGAAGAGAGCCAAATTTATACAAATGTAGAAGCAAAGTAAAAAAGAAAGAAGGCAAAATCAGGATAAAAAACATCCAAAAGTCAATATTAAAAACCCTGTTTCTCTCCACTGTTTTGATCAGCTGTTCGAACCACGATTAGTACATAAATCTGTCCGCAGCTACAGGATGTTGGAAAGTTACTGAGACTGCCACTTACTCACAACCACTGGGTGTGAAGGAAGGATGCAGCTTCAGATACAAACTGTTATGTGTTGTCAAACCCTACTTTCCCCCTCTCCGAGGAACAAAGCCTGTTAGGTGCAACAACAACAAAAAGAGGTTGTTCATAGCAGCATGAACGAATGCTGAAGAGAATCTCTAAAACTGGCTCATACAACATGTAAGCATATGTAGTCACTCTTCAAGGGGAAGACAATGGGCCATTGAAAATACCTGGGAAGCACTTTGACCATAACAAGTACTGCTCCAGTGAGAACAGAGCTGCTCTTTCTTCTGTATATTGATAAATGCAAAGTAATGCACATTGGAAAACATAATCCCAATGATACATACAAAATGATGGGGTCTAAATGAGCTGTTACCATTCAAGAAAGAGATCTTGGAGTGATTGTGGATAGTTCTCTGAAAAAATCTGCTCAATGTGCAGCGGCAGTCAAAAAAGCTTACCGAATGTTAGGAACTATGAGGAAAGGAATAGATAACAAGACAGAAAATATCATCATGCCTCTATATAAATCCATGGTATGCCTGCATCTTGAATACTGTGTGCAGATCTGGTCACCTCATCTCAAAAAAGATATATTGGCATTGGGAAAGGTACAGAGAAGGGCAACTAAAATGATTAGGGGTATGGAACAGTTTCTGTACGAGGAGAGATTAAAAAGACTAGGTCTTCTCAGCTTGGAACAGAGAGAACTAAAGGGGGATATGATAGAGGCCTATAAAATCTTGACTGGGGTAGAGAAAATGAATAACAGAAGTACTTCTTCACCCCACACACAGTCAACCTGTGGAACTCTTGGCCTTCACAATATCTCCTGGCAAAAACTAAACAGGGTTCAAAAAAGAACTCGATAAGTTCATGGAGGATAGGTCCATCAATAGCTGTTAGCCAGGATGGGCAGGGATGCAACACCATGCTCTGAGTGTCCCTATTCTTTGTTTGCCAGAAGCTGTGAGTGGATGACAGGGGATGAGTCACTTGATTGCCTGGTCTGTTCATTCCCTCTGAAGCACCTGGCATTGGCCAGTGTTGGAAGACAGGATACTGGGCTAGATGGCCATTCTTATGTATCTGTCATTTCTGAACGACAATATAAACTAATGGCAAAATTTTCACAAGCGTTCAATATTGGCCTAATCTGCCCCAATTGAATTTATGGTAAAACTCCCACTGATGACAATTGAGGCAGAATTTCACAGATTGTAAGACCAGGAGGGACCATTGTGCTTATCCAGGAGGACCTGAGATAGACCAAGGCTGACCGTTTCTGAAAATTCCATTCTAGACCAATGCCTGATACAGCTTTACTTTTGCTCCCTGCAGCATCATTATCAAACAATGCACATTCCCTGCCTTTACCATCTTCCTGAGGTCAAGTGGAACATCCCATCTCAAATTGCTGCCCCCTCTGACCTAGAAACCACTTACAGCTTCTGGTAAAGGTTAAATGGACAGAGCTATGCATGCCACTCTCATCGAACTACATTTTCAAACATAGGTGCCTAAAGCTGGCATTTTCAAAAGGGACCTAAATGAGTTAGATGCAATAAAACTCACAGGGACGTTCCAAGCCCTTTAAAATCACAGCTTAGATTTGCATGGAGACACCTAAATAAAAGCATCCTATTTCTTCAGAAAAGCTGAGCATTCAGCTTCAACTGGGAGCTGAAGCTACCTTTCACAACCACACCACTTTCCTGTAGGTACCCAAATATGGATTTAGGTGTCCAGCTTTAAGGTTCTAGCTTTGAATGTTTTTGGCCGTTAACTCGGGCAAGAAACCCCCACAATGATATTTGGATGATGCCTGTGATGTGCATCATCTCTAGGAGGTAGGTAACATAAGGCTGTGATGGGTTGGATCACAGAAACCCCCTTCGGACTGCCACCTGATGTGCTTTGACTACCTCGGTGTCAGTTTTTCCTGCCAGCTTAGGAGTTCAGTGCCCTGCCTGGTTTGAGACAGACATGCTTGCCTACTGCAAACACAGCCCCAGGTCTGAACCATGTCCTCCAACAGCTGAAGGCTTAACTGAAAACAGCTTAAGAAGTGTTCCTGTCTCTAACACTCAGATGCCCAGCTCCCAATGGGGTCCAAACCCCAAATAAATCCGTTTTACCCTGTATAAAACTTATACAGGATTGTTGTATAAATTGTTCGCCCTCTATAACACTGATAGAGAGGTATGCACAGCTTTTTGCCCCCCCCCCCGCGGTATTAATACATACTCTTGATTAATTAATACGTAAAAATGATTTTATTAAATACAAAAGGTAGGATTTAAGTGGTTCCAAGTAATAACAGACAGAACAAAGTGAATTACCAAGCAAAATAAAATAAAACGCACAAGTCTATGCCTAATACAGTAAGAAAACTGAATACAGATAAAACCTCACCTCAGATGTTTCAATAAGCTTCTTTCACAGACTGGACACCTTCCTAGTCTGGGCACAATCCTTTCCCCTGGTACAGCCCTTGTTCCAGCTCAGGTGGTAACTTGGGGATTTCTCATGATTGCAGCCCCCTTTGTTCTGTTCCACCCCCTTATACATTTTTTGCACAAGGCGGGAATCCTTTGTCCCTCTCTGGGTTCCCACCCCTCCTTCTAAATGGAAAAGCACCAGGTTAAAGAGGGATTCCAGTTCAGGTGACATGATCATATGTCACTGTAAGACTCCAAGCCCCCATTCCTCCTAACCTGACTCACAGGAAGGCCTCCAAGAAAACAGAGCCATCCACAGTCAATTGTCCTGGTTGATGGGAGCCATCAAGATTCCAAACTATCATTAATGGCCCACACTTTGCATAACTACAGTAGGCCCTCAGAGATATACTTCATATTTCTAGTTTCAGATACAAGAATGATACATACATACAAATAGAATGACCACACTCAGTAGATTATAAGCTTTGTAATGATGCCTTACAAGAGACCTTTTGCAGGACGCATATTCCAGATACATTATATTTTCACACTCATTAACATAGTTTCATAAAATCATATAGAGTGCAATGTCACAAAGGCAAACTGGCACGTCAGCAAATATCACAAGCTGGGATGGTGTCTCCTTAGCCTTATAATACAGTCATACCGGTTTGCTTAAAACAAACAAACGTATTTCTGTACTGACCAGGACTCTGTCCTTGCCAACTCTTTACTTTCTCTTCCTTAACCAATTAGGTGGGCCCCAGATTGAACTAACAGCTTCAAGCTGCTTTATTCCCTGAAGATGGACAGAACTGCTCATTTAAATGTCAAAGAGAATAAGGTTTCTGTTAGACAAATTTTCACCTGGTTTTGTGTGCGTGTTTGTTTTTTATCTCTTGGACAAATGGTTTGTAGGTAATATGTAATGCTTCAAAAAAAGAAAAGGAGGACTTGTGGCACCTTAGAGACTAACCAATTTATTTGAGCATGAGCTTTCGTGAGCTACAGCTCACTTCATCTGATGAAGTGAGCTGTAGCTCACGAAAGCTCATGCTCAAATAAATTGGTTAGTCTCTAAGGTGCCACAAGTCCTCCTTTTCTTTTTGCGAATACAGACTAACACGGCTGTTACTCTGAAACCTGTAATGCTTCAGTTTGTTTCCTTTAGGCTTCTCTGTTGGTCTGTCTGTGTGGACACTCGTAAAGTGGAACTCCATTTCTGAAAGTAATTTTCACTGAGCAGTATCACTCTAAACTGTAGATCACTATCACTGATTGGAATTGTGATCTGGTCACTGAAATGCATTGAAACATTCTTGAACTTTCTATAAACAGAAGTCCCTATATCTGCATCTACTCTAAGTGGATTCCACCAGTTAGCCCAATTTTCAAACCTGGGCTGCTCAGTAGACATGCAAATCCCACATACAGAAACCCAGATCAACACCCAGATAAGTAAAGTGTTCTTCACTGAGTGCTGAATTTCAGCATCCAAATGTGGGATTTGAACATCCTATTAAGATAGCCACGCTTGAGACTTGGAGCAGGAGGCTGTGCATGTGCGTAAAGTGTAATAGATGGCTCTGACCCAAATCTATAGTTCAATTTGGGAAAATGTTGGGGGGTTGAAATCTAGCTGTGGATTTTACTGCTTGAGATCAACTCAAACACAGTCCCATAGATACAGATAGATGCATCAAGAATTTATGATGGTGAGCAGCGAAACAGGCTCTTTGTTTTCGTGAGTGGGGCTGTTGGCAGAACTTGAAAGGAAATGGGTTAAGCTGAAAGTGGGCTAGGCTTTGCCATGACACTCCTTGACTTTAAAGCTAGAAGTAGGGTGACCAGACGTCCCGATAAAATTGGGACTGTCCCGATATTGAGCAGTTTGTCCCGCGTCTTGACCGAAGTACGGTCGGGACGCCATTTGTCCCGATATTTTGTTTCGGGCCCGTCTTTTTTTTCCCTTAGCCAGCGGTGACATGCAGGGGGAGCTCTTTTTCAACTGTTATACTCACCTGGCACGTCCGGGTCTTCAGCGGCACTTCGGCAGCGGGCATTTCAATCGCTGATGGGCTTCGGCGGCGGGTACTTCTTTCTTTGCTGGCAAGATTTATTTCCCACCTCCGAACGTGCCGGGTGAGTGTAACAATTGAAAAGGCGCTCCCCCTGCGGCGGTCCCGATATTTTGTAGTTAGCATCTGGTCACTCTACCTAGAAGGGACAATTGGGATCTTCTAGTCTGACCTCCTGCACATCGGAGGCCACAGAACCCCTCCGACCCATTTCTGTAATAGACCCCTCACCTCTGGCCTAAATGACTAAAATCCTCAAATTATGATTTAAAGACAGAGAATCTGCCATTTACTCTACTTTAAACCTGCAAGTGACCCCTGCCCAGGCTGCAGAGGAAGGAAATAAGCCCCCAGGATCTCTGCCAATCTGACCCAGGGGGAAATTCCTTCCCAATCCCAAATATGGTGATAATTTGGACCCTGAGCAGGTGGGTAGGACTCACCAACCAGAAACCTGGGAAAGAATTCTCTGTGGTAACTCAGAGCTCTCCTCATCTAATGTCTGGCTGGTGGGAATTTTTGCTACTGGCAGTTGCTAATGGGCCACAGATTATAGGCAGCCCAATCATCCCCGCCCCTCCATACATTTATCAAGCTCAGCCTTGAAGGCCAGTAGGTTCCCCCACTGCTCCCCTTGAAAGGCAGTTCCAGAACGTCACCCCTTTGATGGTTAGAAACCTTTGTCTAATTTCAAGCTTAAACAGTTTATATCCATTTGTTCTTGTGTCAACATTAGCATTTAGCTTAAATAACTCCTCTCCTTCCCTCTAGTGTATTTACAGAGAGCAATCATATCTCCCCTCAGCCTTCATTTGGTTAGGCTAAACAAGCCAAGCTCTTCAAGTCTCCTCTCATGAGGTAGGTTTTTTTTTTCTTCAGATCCTTGTGGTACCCCTTCCCTGCACCTCTTCCAGTTTGAATTCATTTTTCTTAAACCTAGGAGACCAGAATTGCACACAGTATTCCAGATGAGGTCTCGTCAGTGCCGTGTATAATGGTGTCAACACTTCCATATCGCTGCTGGAAATACCTCTCCTGAGGTAATTGTTTAGGTGTTGGGCTATGCCTAAATTATCTTTAATCTCCATCTCATCCTGAGTGCTTCTTTTTTGTTTGTTTTCTTTTTATTTATATGGCTATAGCAGGGGTTCCCAAACTTTGTTTGTGGCTTGTTCAGGGTAAGCCCCTGACGGTTGCGGGATGCTTCGTTTACCTGAGTGTCCGCAGGTACGGCCACTTTGCAGCTCACAGTCGCCACGGTTCGCCGTTCCTGGCCAATGGGAGCTGCAGGAAGCGATGGCCAGGCTTGCGCTGCTTCCCACAGCTCCCATTAGCTGGGAACGGCGAACTGCAGCCACTGGGAGCTGCGAGCGGTTGTACATGCGGATGCTCAGGTAAACAAAGTGTCTCGCGGCCTGCCAGGGGCTTACACTGAACAAGCCGCAAACCAAGTTTGGGAACCCCTGCTGTAGAGCCTTTTACAATTGGTTTTAATTCCCTTTGCAAGGTCCAACTCTGCTTGGCTTTTGGCAGTTCTTACTTTATCCCTCCACTTTCTGACCTCCAAGAGGTAGCTCTCCTTACTGATCCCTCCCCTCTTCCATTTCTTGTAGGCTTTCTGCTTTCTCTTAATCACCCGTTTGACATGTTTGCTCATCCAGCTTGGTCTGTAACCCTTCCCTACACATTTTTCCTGTTGCTTGGGATGGTGGCTTCAGCTAGCTTCTGCAACTTGACTTATAGTAATTCTAAGCCTCCTCCACATTCAGATCCTTGAGTTCTTCAGACCAGTCCACTTCCCTAAGTAAGTCCCATAATTTTTTAAAGTCTGCCCTTTTGAAATCGAGGACCTTAGCTGAAGACCTCTTTTTGTTTACTCCTTACCCTGACCTGTATCCTTCCAATTGCATCTCGGTTAACATGTGCGGCTCATCCTACCATGTTTTGTTTTATTGTGATTTGGAAGGAGAGAGTATTGGCTGTGCACAGAGATTTGTTTTTCCTTTGGGGATGGGGCTTTCCATCCAGCAACTACATAAAGTAATCTCCTCACTGGTAATAGATAAGTTCTGAGATACCTTATTTATTAATGTCTTCAATATGCATGGGGTTGACTGTCTATGTGGATGTTTCTTTACAGTGTATGTGCATAATTTCTGAGAGCGCAAGAAGGAGGAATTAGAGCTGGAATAATGAGCAATACTTTCATTGTTCCCTGCTAGAGAGGGGGCACGTCTACCGCCTCTTGGTTTGATCTGCTCTGCAGATCTCTCCCACTGTTCCCCTCTATAGCAGCTATGGGGCAGTGATGGTCCGTCACCAGGTATTTCATCCATGATATGTTCTATTCACAGCACCTTTTCTCCTTATACTTTAAGGGTACGTCCACACTGCAGCAGCAAGTCTCAGAGCCCGGGTCAACTGACTCGGGCTCACACTAGAGGGTAAAAATAGCCATATAAACAGTTCTGCTTGGGCTGGAGCCCGGGCTGTGAAACCTGGTGAGGTGGGCGGGTCCCAGAGCCTGGGCTCCAGCCTGAGTCTGAACAGCTACACTGCTATTTTTAGCCCTATAGTGCAAGACCCGTGAGCCCAAGTCAGTTGACCTAGGGTCTGAGACTCTCTGTTGCAGGGTGGTTTATTTCAATGTAATTGTACCCTTAGACAGCCAGAGCTGGTTTTGGGTTTCTCCATCCAAACCACTCACACGTTGTATCAGAGCATATACAACCTCTTTAATTAAATGTGGCATGATGAAATGCCGGTGACAAAAAGCATCGAGACAGTTTGTATGCCACCAGATGTTGTGATGTCAGGTTCTAACCACCCTTAATCGCCACCACCACCAGATTTCACCTTCCATTGGTTACCATTCTTGCTGTCTGTGTACACACAGGGGCACATTTTCAGCCCCAGCGCACCTGGTTTTGTGCACTTCGATTCATGTGTGCACCAGCTAGCATCCACAAGTGTAGGTGTGCATCAGACATGCACATGGAAACCTCTTGTTTGCATACACAAATTAGGTGCAATCAGTTGCAGATCCAAAAGTGGAAACACTAAAATGGAGACCGGGGCTGAGCATTCCAATGCCCTTTAATGTTCCAATTTATAATCCTCTCCTTAATTATCCAATGACAAGCTCAATAAAACAAATCACTATAATTTCATACTTGTATTCCCTGACTTTTTCAGTTTACTTAAGAATGTAAGGGCCATTAAAGAGCTCTTTCTCACTTGGGATCACTTTCAAATGGATCATACTTATAAAATGGATTTATGCTCCCATCTTGTGTTTTTATCACGATTTTTCTTGCCAGTTTTGCTAATTACCAAAGACGTTTTGTTTAAACAAGTGCTGTCTCCCTCGCACTCCATCCTTTCCTAGATAATCCAGCTGTGAAGTCATAATGCTGAGTTTGTGACATTCCCATGGCAACTGACTGTGATGTCACAAACAGGGGGTTACAACTTTGCTGGAGGATCAAAGCAAAGGCAAGGGGGCTGGGAGGATGAAACACTTTTCTTCTGACACAGATATATTGAAATAAGGAGTGAGAAAGAGAGAGGACTGAGAATTCTGAAAGTTCCTGGGAAAATAAATTGCTCTTTTAATGTTCCCCATTCCCCTAAATAAGTCCAATAAATGGCTCTATGTGAGGCCTAGGAAAAGATCTTCTATTCCATTCAAACCAGCTGCTAATTTCATCAGGTGGAGGAATCCATCTAGATCGCTTGTCAACTGAGAGCTAGTGGGAGTTTTTCATGAATACTAGATGACAAGGTCTCCTGGATTCCTGTGGATCAGGACTGCAGAATCAAGCTCCATAAACCGTTTTGTCTGAAGAAAAGGAGTACTTGTTGCACCTTAGAGACTAACAAAATTATTTGCGCTACAGCACGCTTCATCGGATGCATTCAGTGGAAAATACAGTGGGGAGATTTATATACACAGAGAACATGAAACATGGGTGTTACCATACACACTGTAACGAGAGTGATCACTTAAGGTGAGCTATTACCAGCAGGAGAGCGCGGGGGGTGGGGAAACCTTTTTTGTAGTGGTAATCAAGGGTGGGCAGCAGTTGACAAGAACGTCTGAGGAACAGTTAGTCTCTAAGGTGCCACAAGTACTCCTTTTCTTTTTGCAAATACAGACTAACACGACTGCTACTCTGAAACCTTTTGTCTGAGCATCTCTGAGCACTTTTTAACAGCAACATAATTACACCTCATAATACCCCTGCATTGTGGATAAGCAAGCTTGGCAGACTTTTATTTTTTGTTTTGTTTTTTATAATTTAATATCAGTTTATTTTTAAGCATTTTTAAATTTTTTATTCGTTTTCACAGTTGTGCAAAATTCTGGGGTTTAAGCAGTTTTTATTTTTGTCCATTTAAATTGTAACCATTGCAAGAAATGATGGGGGTGGCCAGACAACAGTGGGTGTCATGCAATAATTCTTTAATTACAGCAGATCTTGAGATTCAAAAAGGTAAAGCCTTATAACTGTTGAAACACAAATTGTCAACATCACCTGTCAAACTATGCCAAGTAAATATCCTTAAATAACACTGTAGTAAGTTCTCAAGCAGCATGTTTCTTACTTTGCCTATCTCCAAATGCTGATGATTATTGATGGATATTTTTGTGCGTGTGTGGTGAAATCAGCATTTACTGACGTTTGACAATACAAATCTAATCCTTCCAAGCCTACGGATAAGCAGCATGGTCTCTGCTTTACAGAGGAGGTAAATTGAGGCACGGATGGGAAAGTGACTTTCCTGAGGTTTCTGTCTTTGGTATTTTTAGGTCTCCAGTCACTGTGTTATCCAGGCAGGTCACACAGATTTAAGATAAGCATAGCAAAGAATGAACTGGAAGAGCGGCAGTGAATGGGAGTTAACCCCCCCTATTGTTATTGGTGCCTTTGAAAATCTCCCCTTGGTTCTTACCATCCTGAGATCACTACGGGTATGTCTATACTGCAATAAAACACCTGCGGCTGGGAGCTATCAAGCAGTGGTGTAGATGTTGGGGCTTGGGATGGAGCCTGGACATCTACACTCCAATTTTGTGGCCCTGCAGCCTGACCCTGTGAGCCCGAGTCAGCTAACATGGGCCAGGCATGGGTGTTTTACTGCAGTGGTGACATACCTCTAGTGACACATCAGCCTGCTGTAGAGAGGCAGCGTGGTCCCAGGGTAGGGCACCGACTGGCACTCAGGAGATCTGGGTTCTGCTCTGCCCCTGACCTGCTGTGTGACCTACAGAAGTCACTTACCTCCTCATCCCTCCTTGTTTCAGTTGCCTATTTAGATTGTAAGTTCTTTAGGACAAGGATTGTCATTTTCTATGTATTTGAACAGCACCTAGCACAGCGGGCTCCCGATATGGCTTTGGAGTGCTGTAGTATTAATAATAAACATAAGAACCCAAGAGTTCCGGTTTCCATTCCCCTGATCTAACCACTTATTCACATTGTCCCATCTCCTAATGTGAACAAATATATTCGTTCCTTGCTTTCTTTAGGGTTTGTTGTCTTATGTTATAGTATTAAAAATAATGTAATGCCATATACACATTCCCAGCTGACATGAAAATGACTTGAGGACAATACCTCATTTCACACTTCAGGACAAATCAGGAGAGAAAGAATGGATCTAGCAACTGACTAACACAAATTAAGTGAGACATCTAAAATGACAAACCCCAAATTTACATAAAAATCAGTTATTTGGCTTCCCTGTGTAACTTCTTTAGCAGGTAATAGAGAACCAAGCAGACAGCAGAATCAATCCGTTTATTTTATTTTTTCTAAGTTAGGAATAAAAACGATATTTCAAAGCCAGCAGTGTCTCACCCAAGCAGTAACGGGGAAAAATAGGCACCGCAGCAGAACATCCTGTCCTGTCTCACAGCTTCTCAGATCATAACTTCTAAGCTGGATTCAGCAGAAATAAATGTTTGTTAGTTCCAGTGGTGGCTTTTGGAAACACAGCTAATGGAACAAAACTAAAAAAAGTGTTACAGTTTGACAAGCGCTTAAATATTTAATGGTATGTACAGCGAAACCCAAATGGCTGGGAGTTCATAGAACACCTGCAGGAAGCTGTGCCCTTTGTTAAGAAGAAATAGAGTCCCCTTGTGTACATAGGGGGAAAATTAAGCAAGTGATATTTGAGCTACTCGTTAGTAAACAAGCACTCCAGGCATTGTGAGTTAAAAGCACTGAGAACTGAAAGTGCATCCCTTCAGCCCATTTCTGTAGTTAAACAGCAGAGCTAGTGCTTTCTGCGGATTCATGTGTCTCTCTCTGTGTCTATACGGCTGCTGGTTTGCAATAGAGGGAGCAAGCACCCACCTTCTATTGCTTATTGGGCACTGTAGAAGAATAGAACTTGTGAGAGCATTCCAGTTCTTAGAAGGAGATACCTGGGTGGGTGCCCTACACCAGCTGATGAGAGGGCTGAGGAAAATTCGTAACGCTACACACCACAGAGACAGAGGAGACGAAGGGACTGCAGTGATTAAATAGGATCTGCTGAAATCCTTCCAAAGCAGGCTTAAGAATTAAGAGCCAACAATGTCATATTGAGGGTCATTCTCCATAGGATTCCTCAGGCCCTCTGTCCGGAGTTTTGTGCCAATGCTGCTTGGTCATCCCATTTTAGACCCCTTTGGGGAGGGAAAACCATGACTCCAGCAGAAGCCAATCTGGCTTTGTGCAATGGATCTTTCACTCTGTCGCTGCTAAGGCAAATCTCAGACCTCAGAAAGAGGAGCCCAGTAAAGGTCATTGGCCTGAGGGGAGGGATTGAACTGTCGGTGTATGTTTCACATTTGCTTTGAATTCAGGCATTGTTGGAAACGTAGTGACAGGGAGAAGGTGGTGAATAAAGGAGTCAATAAATGTAGCTGCTTCCGTTTGAGTCTCATTCATACCAGAAGGTGGGTGTTTCTGTAGCCCTGCCAGTAAGAACAGACTATCAGCAACAGCGATGAAGAAGTGTATATCAATAACATCATGTGACTTGGAAGGTGTACAGTGTCTATTCTGTGAGACGGGGCATCCAGATCTTACTATTATCTATTTGTTTTGCTGTAGCACTTAGAGGCCCTGGCCCCATTGTTATACAATCAGATAACAAAGTGGTGATCCTTGCCCCAGCGATGGGGTGTCCACCCCACACCAGGCCTGAAGCAGTAAATTAGTCCACTTAACCTATAAGCGACACCTAGAGGACGGCCAGGGAGTGCTATGGTCTAATGGGCTGATGAACTACAGCTGTGGGAGGAGGTTTGTAAAGCCAGGAAGCTGGCAACAGAAGGGGGCTGCAGGGAAGTAGTCTGCAGTTACTCCCTGGGAGATGTGTTTGAAGCTACAGAGTTTATAATCTGTAGTTACTCCCTGGCAGGAGGGAGTTTGAACTGGTACAACCAGAGAGTGTGGGAGGAACCAGAAGGAGTCCAGGAAGGAGCAACTGGGTCTGAGGGAAAACAGCCCACAGTGGCCAGTTATAAGGTGCCTGGACTGGAACCCAGAGTAATGGGAGGGCCTGGGTTCCCCTACCGGCCACTGGGGAAGTGGTACCATTAGGGCAGTGCCAGAGAAGACTGCCCAAGACTATTCATGTAGAGGGACTTTGATACCCCCAGAGGGACAAACCACATAGTGACCTGGACGGAGGGCAGAATCAATAAGAGGAGGCTGCAGTTCCTGGACTGAGAGCGGGGCCATAGAGAGAGGAAAAAGTGGAGTGATGGAGTGCCACTTCCAGAAGGGGCATCAGCCGGGGGGAGAGCTAATCCCCAGAACCAGCAGGAGGCAGTGCTGTCCAGGGGTGAGTAGCGCTTTCGATACAGCCCTGGAAAGCTTACAGTAGCTGTAACAAGAGACGAGGGGGAACAAGGCACCGATAAGACAATTGTGATCAGCACGATAAGCAGTGGTCACAGCAAACCAGCCACCTACCATCAGTCAGTTGTTTGGCAGCATCGTGGCAGAATGGAGGAGGGATTTGAGAGGACAGCATGGTGGCTCCGCAGATATTTGATGGGGAACAACTCCCATGCATACATGTGTTGTAATGATTTTGTTTGTTTCAGTATGTGTCTTGTTGTCTCTTTCGCCATGTGAATGAATGGTCTCCAAATCAGTCCTCTCCCTGTGTGACTCTAGTGCTCAGCTCTGACCCAACTCCGCTCCCACTGGTATGCTAGGATTTTCATCTCTGCTCCAGCTGTAAACGCCTCTGGGCAAGGACCATGTCTTCACATAAGTGTGCACAGTGCCTAGTTCAATCCTGAACGTAGCTTATGGGAGCTACTGCAATGGTACTATGTTTATGTATCCTGTCTGCATTGCAAAGGGCCATGCACACCTATGGTATTGCAGTAACAAATACTAAACAACTAATCCCTGCATTTGAAAAGAGGGCGAGGAGAGGACATGCCGCAAGCATCAGGACGGATGTACCTGGAGGATACAGATGCCGTATATGAAGTCCGCAACTGTTGCAGACTGTCTGCCATCACTCAGTCCCTTTGATCCTCCCAGTAACCAAGCCAACCAGCTGAAGAAGCAAGCTTGATTCCTTTCATCCCCCCGGCAGAGAGACAAAAGCCAGCAGAAAATTATCTTTTCCCCCATTCCTATTACAGACCAAGGGCTTCGTCTTTCAGACAGTCAAACTCTTGAGCATGTGAGGTCTCATTGCAAATGACATGCTTCTCTCTCTGATCTGGGTCTCTCTGTGGAATTTTTCTCACTGCAGCCGGGAAGCAACGGTCACAGCGGGGAGACTTTCACAGATCATTAGAGCTGAGTGTCCGACTTCACAAAGCCATCAACCCAAATCAAAGCAAATTAAAAGGAAAAGTTTCCTTTAATCATTGGCAGGCACTCACATTTGTTAGCATCGCCAAATCTGTGGAGAATCACACACATCCCTACGCACATAGGCCCCTATGCACATAGGTCATCTCCATGGGAAAGGAAGCTTAATCAGCCCACGGTAATGAAATGAAATAGCTCCTTAGCCCTTCCATTATTTATTTGTAGGCCCAGCAGCGGGGTCAGCAGGGTCATCACTGTTAGCTCCATGTTTCATCACCGCTATCGTGTCTCACCCTACAGGGGGATGTGAAGAAGGAGGCCGTTAGTTTACCGTCTCTTCAGATGAAAGTAGGTAGACACAGGATCCTGCCTGGCTGGACAGAGCGCACAGAAGGTTAAGAAGCTCCTCCTTTCACAACCTTGAGTCTCCAAGTAGGAGACGATGTATACAAAGTTTATAAACTGACTAATCACTGGAGCTCATCCTTGGCTAATGCCTCTGGAGCACTACGTGGAAACATTCTTCTGAGCAGAGGCAGCCGATGACTATAACCTGATTACTGGAGAAGGTGTCACAGAATCCTAGTTACTACATAAGACCTCTACTCCACCAATCCTCCCAGAGTTAGCAAGTCACCTGAAATCTTTGAGATGTGCCTTGCCTTTCACTCCCTCAGCTAGCTGCCACATGTTCAAACATATGTGAAAACATGCTCCTGTGTTCACAATACCTACTCATACATACAATCACCGAGCACTGACTCATTCACACAGAGCCAGGCCCATGTGCGCATGGACACACAGACTGAGTGCATCCACACCCAACTGCCTCTGAAAACATTAGATACATGTACAAAATGCACCCACATCCATAATTGACAATACATACATATGTGTACACAAACAGCTACAGTACATATAATGCATAGTCACTACCATACATGTGCACAGTAATGAGATGCATATAAAACATATGAACATGAGACATATTCAAATGCAGACATGAAAAACAGTCGTACAGTTGCCAGCATGCACCTGCATGCAGGGCCATGAAACATGTCCTTCTGCACGCACAACAGCCAAAATGCACCGTGGACGCACACGCAAATACATTCTTACATATGTATTTGCGATGTCCTTGCATACAAGAAACAAGAGCTTGTTAAAAGATGACATTTTCAAAAGCATTTATTAATTTGAGTGAGTGAGACACTTCTAAATTTCCCCTTACATTTTTTGGATTTTCAGTGTGGGAAGAAATGTTTCATTTTTCAAAATGCACCAACTGAAATTTTTTTTTACCAAAAAACCTGAAAATTTTTAGAAAAATTCCAGATTTTGTTTTCTCACTGAAAAGCCATTTTTTGGTCTTTTAAACAAAAAATGTTGATCAGCTCTGCTAGAAACCTGTACACATGGATGGACACACACACACGCATGTGTGACTGTGTATTACATACATACACACACATGCTTGTACATATAGCTGCAGTTACAAAACCTACACACAACTGTCAAAAAAGCGTACGTTACCAGGGAAAGGAAAGTTCTGCTATTAAAGTGTAACAACCCAGGGAATGCGTAGTTGAGATGAAGCAGCCAGGTTGCCATTCTGACCTTAGCTCGTGCCATTTAAAGGTAGAATGACACACAGGTGTAAATCAAGATGAGAGAGCATCCTACGGAATTTTCAGTTTGAGCTCTGGTTTTTAGGGTTGATCTTTCTTTCTCTCTTTCCCAATCATGGTTTTCTAAGAAAACTACATAAAGGAAAGGGAGAAAAAACAGCTGAAACAAGCAAGTTGCCTGGAACTAGAGAGTTTCCTTTTGGAGCTGCCTTCATCGATTGGGTAAACATGAAATTATGGTCCTTGACTGGAACTGATCCTCTAGAGCCATGTTATTCGGCTGGGGAGAGGTGTTTATCTCTGCTTTTCAGTGTGGATTATTTTTATGATGGATAGTAATAGCTTCTTTGGCGGTATTAGGGTTTATTATGTCAGGATTTATTTAGGCACAAAGTAATTGGACCACATTGCAGTCGTATAACTGGCACCATTTCATTCTGCTAAAGTGAAATACAAGAGGCCATTTCCCTTTTAGTTTTCTCTGTTGCTGATTCTGAGGCAGCGTCTCTCCAACAAGCCAAGCCTACCAAGATGGTGTCTGTTCACTGTCTTGGGGCCAGATCTTCCAAACAGGTTTTCACAGGTTCCCTCACGGATGTTGCAGTAGGTTTAGAAGCAGGAGGCTCCTCAGGGTGGGTGTGTGCTACAAACACCACAGTGACACAGCTGCAGCTCCTGCCGCTGTAGTGCAGATATTTATTACAGCAACGGAAGGGGGTTTTCCATCATAGTAATAAATCCATCCCCTCTTCCATTAACCTAGCAGTGTCTACACACTTAGGAGTACTTGTGGCACCTTAGAGACTAACAAATTTACTAGAGAATAAGCTTTTGTGGGCTACAGCCCACTTCATTGGCTGCACTGAATGGAACATGTAGTAAGAAGATCTATATATACATACAGAGAAGTTGGAAGTTGCCATACAAACTGTAAGAGGCTAATTAATTAAGATGATCTATTATCAGCAGGAGAAAAAAACTTTTGTAGCGATAATCAATATGGCCCATTTAGACAGTTGACAAGAAGGTGTGAGGATACTTAACATAGGGAAATAGATTCAATATGAGTAATGACCCAGCCACTCCCAGTCTCTATTCAAACCCAAGTTAATGGTATCTAGGTATTAATATTAGTATGCAAACTAGATATGTTAAGTATCCTCACGCCTTCTTGTCAATTGTCTAAATGGGCCATCTTGATTATCACTACAAAAGTTTTTTTCTCCTGCTGATAATAGCGCATCTTAATTAATTAGCCTCTTACAGTTTGTATGGCAACTTCCACCTTCTCTGTATGTGTCTATATATATCTTCTTACTATATGTTCCATTCTATGCATCTGATGAAGTGGGCTGTAGCCCATGAAAGCTTATGCTCTAACAAATTTGTTAGTCTCTAAGGTGCCACAAGTACTCCTTTTCTTTTTGCGGATACAGACTAACACGGCTGCTACTCTGAAACCTACACACTTAGGTTGGCTTAACGACATCTCTCAGGGTCACAGATCCTAGCAAGCTCCCCTTTCTGGCCACCCACCAGGACTGCTCTGAATGGAATCCCAGCCTCTGTGCTTGGAACCCTGGGGTGTTTCAGGCTCCTGGAGTGTGACCAGAGCCCAGCCACTTCCCCAGTGTCGGGGTCCCTAGATACACTCTCAGGGCAGAGACCTTGTATTTGTGCCCCCCACCCTCGCCCGAAGTGTCAGAACCCACCATCCAGCCACTTAGCCCCTCTGGCAGTGCTGACCCTTCACACACCCCAGTACTTAAACATCCCTCTCTCCCAGAACTTCACCCCTAAGTAGGGAAGTTTCTGGTTGACAGTGTAACTCCCTTAGGGGCATGCAGCAGTTGTGAAGCAGTCCAAACACACCCACGTTGCCAGGCTAACATCTTTATGCTCCTCTGTATTTAATCACATAAAGCACAGGAGAGCACAGATCATAGAAAACAATCAAACATGCTAAACGCAATGCCTATCACTAGCTCACCCTTCCTTTGGAAGATCATCTGTGTTCCATCAGGCAAGCAGAATCCTTCACCCCCTTGCCTAGCCTGTCCCTGCAGCAGCTTCCCTCCTCTTTTCTGGTGCAAAATGGCTCCCCCCTGCAGTTAGTTCCTCCCTTTATAGACTGCTGCTGGGGTCACTGGCTTCTTTTGTCTCCCCTCTCCCCTTCGATGATGTTCCATTACCTCCAACCCCCTCTCCCTTCAGACCAGAGGAGGAAGTGTTTTCTCCCAGCTAGAGCAAACCCATTGTCCAAAGATGTTTAATTTTGAATAGACCATCATGAGTGCTGATGACTCACCATTCTGTTTGGCCTGGCAGAGATATGATGCAACCCTGTTAACTAAAAGTGGGTCCACATAGATATAGACTTTCCACGACACAGTAATTTCATGATACAAGTTCATAAAACCATCTATAGTTCAGAAGCCATACAGATAAGACACCCCCCGCGCCTCCCTCCCAAGTCATCAAACTCAGTAAGGCACATAAAGGACCATATTGGTCAAGGATCTACCTATAAGAAGCAAGAGACCCTCACATATAGGTGTTGGGGGAGGACTCAGGGGGATTGATCACAGCTCTGAAGGAGGAACCCAAATGCCCAGAAGATCTTTGGGGAAGCAAGAGGGTTCACAGCACCAAGAGAGGCATGTGAGCAACATGCTATGTCAGCACAGAGGTATCATGTTGAGCTGGATTTATTGGTTCAGATGAAGAACAACCAGTTGGCCACTGTCCTTGGTGCTGAATGAATTGCTGGACCAAATAAGGATCATGAAGTATTAACATCCAGGCCTGCATCTTGTGTCAAGAGCTACACCATTTTGTCACATCAAGTCATTTTGTATTAGGGAAGCACTTAGTGGCATCAGTGACTCCTAGAAGCCTTCAGAGATGCAGAAACTTTGGAACTGCTCCCCTGTGTCCCCAGATGTGGGGATTTCTGGAATCACTCCTCACACTCAAATACTTTTCCCCCTTTTAGACTCCACAGAAAGTCAAAATGAAAACCTGATTTTAAACCAGTCAGTGTTGAAGCAGGTGCTTGGTGCCAAGTAGGATGGAGTTGATAGGTCTGGTGGCAGCAGGGGTGCATTACTCAGTGCCATGAAAAACTCTCCCAGGAGTTAGGATTGGTATAAGCCAGATCTTCCTGGGCTCGAGGAGGCAAGTGAGAAGATGGCTCAGATCCTTTGGCTGAAAGGTTTGCATATGCCAAATAATGATAGCGGTAACTCTCCCAGACACAGAATGCAGAGGGAAGGCTCATCTGTGAAGGACATTTTGGAACATATTTCTCAGCCAGCCTCCAAATTTGCATGCTCACTTTTGTGCACACAGCTGATTATTCCTTCAAAAGTGATATATACAACGTATGCCACCTTGGACTTCACGAAAGCTCCTGGGTGCCTGGAGCAAAGAGAGGCATAGCCACTTGTGTGGATGAAGTCGGGTGAGGTGCTGGTGAGCACCCTTAACTCCCTTTGGCTTCTGGGAGAGGTTGAGAGTGCTCAGCACCTCAAAGGATCAGATGTGAAATGAAAAACGCTAAAACGAGACTTAGCTCCAAAGAAGGAACTTCTTTTAGCCTAGTGAAACCAGTCCCAGGTAAAAGAACTGGAAAATTGTGTTGCGGGGAGGAGTGTGCAATGTGTAATGTTGTTGTTGTTATAATCTGCATTATTGTAACACCTAGGAGCCCCTGTCACAAACCAGAAACCCACTGTGCTAGGTTCTGTACCAGTACAGAACAGAAAGACGGTCCCTGCCCGCAAAGAATTACAACCTCCCCGTAATGTCATGCTGTGATTGCTTTGACCTGTTCTGATGATGCAAAAAGATTGTACACCCCACTGAGCTGGCCAGTTAAAGTGAGTGCAATGCCACTTGGCATTAATTGACACCTGTGTCATGTTGCTGGAGTGGCACAAAGCAGCAGGAGCCTGTGAGGGAACCAGGCCCTTTGTGTGTATCTGTGAGGGAGTGATGTTATCGTCAAGTGGATGGGCTTACTGAGAAGACCAGGGGCCTTCCGCTACATAGAGCTAATAGAGTTCTCCTTCAGTGGATGGGATTAGAGGCCTGTGGCCTGGGAGTGGACCAGCATTCTAGTTCCAGCTCTCCGAGTACGTGTGACCTGGTCTCAGAGCCATTTGTCCCGCAGCCCCCAGCTAGACTCAGCTATTCTCAGCGGCTCCAATCGGTGTGATTCCAAGAGCAGGGATTCTCCAGGGGCAATGGCAGGAAGAACACTGCGTATAGCAGCTGCACATTCCGTTAATTTAATGAGGGTGGTTGGGGGTTTTTTTGTTTTTTTTTTTTACAAGGCAGATGGTAAAATAGCTATTTTCCGTTGCCTAATAAATACCATCAGAAAGGCAGAAAATGTGCAATCTCGCCAAGCCTTTTCTGACGCCTCCCCCCATTTACACATTCCCCATTCTCTGCTGGGAGCTTTGGGTGGGGAAGGGGGGAGGGATGCCTAAGACATGTCTGCAACTGATGAGAGGCCCTGCACAGTGTAGCCGCGGCCTCCCGTGATTGGCCAGAGCCTCCACCTCCTGCTGGGAGAGATGCACTCTGGCAGCCCCTCGCAGATCCAATTCTCACTTCATCTGATTGCGGTAATAACAACTTGCACAAATTTCCTGCCTCAACCTGAAATCTTCCAGCTCTGCAATGCAAATAATATAATGTGTGATGAGGAGGACGATGACGAGGATAATAATAATAATGATGATGCCTTTATTCAATGAATGAGTGAATCAAGCAAGCAAAAATAAATGGCATTCAGGGCCTGAAAAGCAATAGGAAGAGAAATCAGGAGGACATGCTGGGGGAAGGGGGTCTTGGGGGAGGGTAATCTTTAGCAATGGGATCTGCTAGAGAGAAGCAAAGTGTCTACCTGTTCTCCAAAGAGCTCCCCATCCTCACAGGTCTATCACAGCCATGCGCACACATTTTCCTTTCCCTTTGCTGCGCTCCATTGGCTGGGCTGCCCCTCTGTGTGACTGGAGACCTGGCAGGGCCTGTTCTCTGCCTGCGTTCCTTTTGCCCTCCTGTTGTGTGCTCTTTGGACACGTGTCAGAGACTGCCTGGTTTTAGGAAAAGGAATGAGGAGAATTTGTGGCACCTTAGAGACTAACACATTTATTTGAGCATAAGCTTTCATTAGTCTCTAAGGTGCCACAAGGACTCCGGGTTCTTTTTGCTGATGCAGACTAATACAGCTACCACTCTGAAACCTGGTTTTAGGGCTATCCATAGGTGGGGTGATAGCCACCTTTCATCTCCAATCTGTGCATTCATCCGTAAAAGCTCCAGAAATCAATCTTACTCTTCTCTGTCATGCGATTGCCATCGGGGTGGTCTCTCTCCTCCTTGCCGCATTCTTCTCCCTTTCTCCTCTCTTTCAGTCTTTCCCTTCTTTCCCCACAACTGCTTTCCTTGTCTGCATCTCCTGCCCTCTCCCTTTTACTCCTGCTGCATCTCTCTGTCTCTCTTTCCCCTTTCCACCTCCTCCATTCACTTCCTCCTCTTCTCCCCTCTCCTCAATTTCTAGATGCGGATCATTTTGGTCTTACGCTCCCAGTTGCTGCTGCAGCGGCGAGGAGTGGTTTCTCTGAAATCCCGGCTCACAATAGCTGGCTAATACAGTAATTCCACTGGAGTCCTTTTAAAAACCTAAAGCCTTGGCGGGCAGCAAAACTCTCCTTTTAACTTGGTTTCCTCTTTATCAGGGATTCATTTCAGACAGGATTTCCTCGTGCACAGCTCTGCCACTCTCTGTTTGCACAAAAAGGATTAATTCCTTCAACAGGTGAACACGTTTTACAGCTCTGATGAGCAGGATGTATTTCCCACTTCCCGCAGGTACTTGGGGGATTTAATCATGTAACACGGTGCGCCTTTTTGTCAAGCGCGTGTTTGAAAGCGTTGCATTGTGCTCCTGTATCTGCACAGAGATCTCCCAATGCCCTATTTTTTTACCCAGCAGGGTATTCCCATGAAACTTCTCCAATCTCAAAGGGATTTCCCTACTCTCGAGGCATGTTGTGCCTGGATTTGAGCTGAAGTTCTGGTTTCTCAGTCAGCAGTGGGCTGGAGTCTGATCTATTAAATCCTTTCCCCGCAATACCATAGGTGTTGCCTGGTGCTCTGAAGAAAATGCACTCCCAGCCCTGCACAAGGGCGTGGGGAAACTGTGCAAGGGCAATCCTTACATATCTGTGACTGCAAGGACTGCTCCAAGTTGCTGCCGACAGTGGTTCAAGCCTCCACAGAGAGGGGAGGATCAGAGCCTTCCTCTGCACTGGCTAATGGAGCTGATCCTGGGTGGTGGGGAGTGTACGCTCCACCCTTTCCAAGGATGGTGTGGTTGCCCCACCCTCACTGCCCAGCTCCCTGCAGGATTGTGCCTGCTTATAGCACAATACCAGCACAACCCATGGAGCTGCCTGGTCAAGGTTCAAGCACGCTGGTGGGCAGTGTGGGGGCTGCATGCATTGCCCCTGCCTGGGCTGTATCCGGTCTGGGGATAAGCAGACCTATCCTCTGCTCCTGCTCTGGCATCTTTCATGAGCATTACATTCACTAAGAAAAAGAGAGGTCCTCTCAGCCTCTTCTGACGGTGACTGGGTGGATTTGTATTGTATTTAAATATGTGTAAATCTGCCTCTGGCTAAAATATGCAAAGGGCAGCTCTGGGAAATTGATTCCAACTTGCAACCGCCCTGGAGAGTGGCACTTGGTAAATTGAATCCGAGGCATCTTCCCTCCCTACTGTCACCTCACCGTGACACCTGCAATGGGGTTATTGTCAGGAAACGCACACAAATAACAATCAACTCCCGAATGGAGTGGCTGTGCACGTCCCTGATGCAGGGTGGGTGATAGCAGAGTCCCTGTCCTTATTAGCCTGGAACAGTGACCGACCTTCCTGGCATCCTCTCTTCTAGGTGACACCAATGCCTCTACAGCCTAGTGCAGGTGCAGAGGACGGCTCTGACTGTACAGATGCTGGGGTAGATCCTGGCTCCCTTGGGGAGGTGTGTAAGCGTTCAGGGAGCCCTATGCAAGGGCAGCTGAAATCCCATTGCTCCCACTCTTTTAGTGCAACCCTGGGGTGCTAGAGTCAATAGCCATAGAACAAGGGGCAAAGGTGGGCGTATGGCCCTGCCCCCTTTCTGCACCAGCTGAGGGTTTGGCTGTCACTCTGGAGGAGAGCGAGATGCACCATTTTAGAGGATGCTGCAGTTTCTGCCCCTGCGTGCATTTCCCCTGGTGCCTTCAGAGGCATAAAGCGTGCGGGGTTAGAATATCTGCAGCTGCTGGTGATAAGGTTCTGCTCACGTTGTTTTCAGAGCCCCATGATGGTCCTTATTTCTTTGCTGCGTCGCCAGATGCAGGCAGAGCAGGCAATATTGGTTGTAGGGTGCTGGTTCTTTGCTATAGGGACTAAGGGCGGAGCAGCCTTGGTAATATAATTTCCTTGCTTTTGCATTGAGTGCAATGGCAGGTGGCACATCTGGCAGTGCATTCTTTTTTGCTATGAGTGCCGTGGGAAAGGATGGCATTGACTGGGTAGGCTTGGCTTGTGGCCCTTTGGGCTGGGCAGATCAGATCTGGGCTAGAATTTCTTTGCTAGGCCACCAGTTTCAGAAACAATAAGAACAGTCCTGATGGAGTAAAGAATCTCAAAGCACTTCACAAACATTTAACTAAGTTGCCCAGCTCTTTTGTCTAACAGGGGGAGGTTGCTAAGAGGGAACACCGCAGAAAACTCTGAGACAAAGAAGCAACATGGCTTGCCCAAAGTCACGCACTGAGTTAGTGGCAGAGTTGGGACTAGACTCTAGGTTTCCTGACACTGAGTTCTGTGGTTTACGCACTTATTAGTTATTCCAGGAGTGCCTAGAGGCCCCAGCTCAGATCAAGGCTCCTCTGCTGCGTACACAAGGTCAGATACAGTCCCTGTCCCAAAGAGCTCATGTTCTAAGGACACAATCCAAAGCCCAATGAAGTCAATGGAAAAACTCCCGCTGAGTCTGCAGGACGGGCAAATGTTCTGGGCAGAACCTTGGCCCAAAGAAGGCTGTGCCTTGCTCCACAGTCAGCTGTGGGGGGGAAGGGTCTGTTTTGGTGCATAGTTTAGCAGAAATGTTGCAAGTGTATATTGGGCCAGATCCGTTGGGGTAAATGGGGCTACGTCTATTTATGGAGCTAAGGATCTGGCCCATAGATCCATATAATACATTGCAGCTTTGTAGATCCACTAACGAATCACACCAACTTGTATTTGGGAACTACTGCAGGGGTGGAGACAACAATTGTTATTCTGGGGGGGGGCGCTAGAGTTAAAAATTAATAAAATAATAGCTGTTGAATATACCTTTATGGGGTAGTTTTGTGCCATGACTACATTTGCCCACTTCTAATAAAGTGAAATAAATGAGCTTCTATTTCAAACTCGGTGCTTACATTATTTATAAATGCAATTTCTTAATTTTGGGGGTGATGATGTCTAAATCTCCCCCAATTCTCCAGTTGTCTAACCCATGTACTGTGTGCCATAAGTCTCCTCTGACTGCCCACCGAGCTGGTGGCTGGGACCCTGGACTCTATCTTATTTAATCCTCTGCATGCTCCATTTCAGTGTTTGCAGCTCCAGAAGTGAGCACACCTGTACTTCCAAAATAAAAGCTTTTACCCTCAGGCGCACCCCAGAACCGACCAATGAGGCCCAAACCTTGGGTATGTGTTGGCTGAGCAGGAAGCCTTCGCGGGAATTCCATCTGGTTACAGCTGATAGCCGGGTTTTGGAAAAGAGCAGCAGGCCTATCTTGCTATGCGTACGCAGTACAAGGAGCTTTCCCGAGGGTACTGGTCCTTCAGGAGAAACTAAGAGACACCAGTTGGCGGACTCGAATGGAGTCGATTGGAATATCCACTTGGGAACTAGCTTTGGCTGCCCGCTGGAAGGGGAATCTTAAGGCTGCCTATGGATACGGTGGCATATTTTGTCTGTCTTTGTCGTGCCAAACAGATTGGCACTTTCACTTGGATCTGTCTTCCTGACGTGAGACGTGTGTGTGGAACACAGATAATTATGTGCTTAACATTATTAGCCACATGAGCCGTATAACATCTGATTCCTAATTTGCAATTCAAGGTGCTGATCCTGAGTCAGAAATCCCCACATTGTCAGCTGCTGGCTGATCACCTCTCCCTCCATACCACTGAGTTCAGCAGGGATGCTTCTCTTAACAGGCCTAGGTATTTTACTGTGGGGGACTGAATACTCAATGTATTCTTCACGGAGAGCCTTTTGGTCTGGAATTCACCTCCCCTTTTGGTCTAGCAAAACAAAAAACAATTGTACTGGCCTAGAGGGCCTGGTGCAAGGCTCATCTATTTGCTCTAACTCTCGAGGTCAAATTGAGGCTGTCATTCAGGGGAGATCATTTGGGCTGACAAGTTCTATTGAATTGTTGTATATATTGCACATGAATCCAGAGAGTCTCTGATGGGCGCACTGCGATAAACATAGTCACAGCCAGGTCAGCATCTGGGTCCTGGGTAGCCTCTGTTCCTGACCATGTGCTTCCTTTAGCTCACTAGTGTGATAATAAGGGCTATCATGTTTTGGTTAGTTAGGTTCTTGTTCACTTTCACAAGCTCTGCAAGACTGAGTGTTTGTAGCGCAGCAAACGCCAATTAGTTCCGGAAGCCACACATGCAGGATTGAGCTTGCAGTTATTTCACTCCCAAAGGCAACAGCAAGGAAACAAGGCTTGAAAATAGGTTGTTTTCATGGTCTGATGCAGAGTGCACAGCCTTTGCAGTGTCTAGGGATGCAGGACATATAGCTTCTTCTAAGAGGTTGGCACTCTTTACATTGAGAGGGTCCTTCCTTTGTTGACGTTGGTTCAAGAGCTCTGACCTTGGAAAATTGATTTAGCCTTTAAACTTAATCCTTCTTCTCCAATATTCACCCTTCCTCCCAAATCAGCCTCTGTCCCAGGTCAGGGAAGCAGGACGGATGCTCGAAACAAGGGGGAAGTCATAGGTGGATGGAGCCCTGCACACCATGTTTTGTGTAGGACCCCAGGAAAGCATCTGAGATACACAATTGGCAGCATTGTACACAGAGTGGGATTGTCAGGGACACTGCTTATGTGCCTGGTAACGACGATCCAGTGGGAAATGCTCTTGTTACTGATCAGTCACTGATATCCATCCACAAGGGATCTTCTGGTTTTAGCCAGTGGGCAGATTTGGGTAGAGGGGGGTGTCAGCACTGGGATACTGGCAAGTAGCGCTCTTTGGTCAGTGGCAAAAATCAAATGCAGATCCCTCAGTCAGAGATGCTCTTGGCCAGGGGTAGTCAATTGTTTTTTGTCAAGGTCCAAATTTTTTGGTCAAGGTATAGTCCAGAGTCCAGAGGAACATTTTTTTCACAGTACAATAATAATAATAATCATAGAATCATAGGACTGGAAAGGACCTTGAGAGGTCATCTAGTCCAGTTTCTTGCACTCGTGGCAGGAGTAAGTATTATGTAGACCATTCCTGACAGGTGTCTGTCTAACCTGCTCTTAAAAATCTCCGGTGATGGAGATTCCACAACCTCCCCAGGCAATTTATTTCAGTGGCTAACCACCCTGATGGGAAGTTTTTCCTAATGTCCAGCCTAAACCTCTCTTGCTGCAATTTAAGCCCATTGTTTCTTGTCCTATCCTCAGAGGTTAAGAAGAACAATTTTTCTCCCTCCTCCTTGTAACAACCTTCTATGTACATGAAAACTGTTATCATGTCCCCGCTCAGTCTTCTCTTCTCCAGACTAAACAAACCCAATTTTTTCAATCTTCCCTCATAGGTCATCTTTTCTAGACCTTTCATGATTTTTGTTTCTCTTCTCTGGACTCTCTACAATTTGTCCACGTCCTTCCTGAAATGTGGCACCCAGAACTGGACACAGTACTCCAGCTGAGGCCTAATAAGGCACAGAGTAGAGCAGAAGACTTATTTCTCATGTCTTGCTAACACTCCTGCTAATACATCCCAGCAGGATGTTTGCTTTTTTTGCAACAGCGTTACACCGTTGACTCATATTTAGCTTGTGGTCCCCTATGACCCCCAGATCTCTTTCCACAGTACTCCTTCCTAGGCAGTCATTTCCCATTTTGTATGTGTGCAACTGATTGTTCCTTCCTAAATGGAGTACTTTGCATTTGTCCTTATTGAATTTCATCTGATTTACTTCAGACCATTTCTCCAGTTTGTCCAGATCATTTTGAATTTTAATCCTATCCTCCAAAGCACTTGCAATCCCTCCCAGCTTTGTATCATCTGCAAACTTTACAAAGTGTACTCTGTATGCCATGATCTAAATCATTGATGAATATATTGAACAGAACCGGGCCAAGAACTGATCCCTGCAGGACCCCACTTGTTATGCCCTTCCAGCATGACTGTGAACCACTGATAACTACTCTCTTGGAATGGTTTTCCAACCAGTTTTGCACACACCTTATAGTAGCTCCATCTAGGTTGCATTTCCCTAGTTTGTTTATGAGAAGGTCATGAGAGACAGTATCAAGAGCTTTACTAAAGTCAAGATATACCATGTCTACCACTTCCCCCCATCCACAAGGCTTGTTACCTTGTCAAAGAAAGCTATCAGATTGGTTGGACATGATTTGTTCTTGACAAGTCCATGCTGACTGTTACTTATCACCTTAGTATCTTCTAGATGTTTGAAAATTGATTGCTTAATTATTTGCTCCATTATCTCTCCAGGTATAGAAGTTAAGCTGACTGGTCTGTAATTCCCTGGGTTGTCCTTATTTCCCTTTTTATAGATGGGCACTATATTTGCCCCTTTCCAGGCTTCTGGAATCTCTCCCATCTTCCATGACTTTTCAAAGATAATTGCTAATGGCTCAGATATCTCCTCGGTCAGCTCCTTGGGTATTCTAGGATGCATTTCGTCAGGTCCTGGTGACTTGAAGACATCTAATTTGTCTAAGTAATTTTTAACTTGTTCTTTCCCTATTTTAGCCTCTTCTGATCCTACCTCATTTTCACTAGTATTCACTATGTTCGATGTCCAATCCCCACCAACCTTCTTGGTGAAAACCAAAACAAAGAAGTCATTAAGCACCTCTGCCATTTCCACATTTTCTGTTATTGTTTTCCCCCTTCATTGAATAATAGTCCTACTCTGTGCTTGGTCTTCCTCTTGCTTCTAATGTATTTGTAGAATGTTTTCTTGTTACCCTTTATATCTCTAGCTAGTTTGGTCTCATTTTGTGCCTTGACCTATCTAATTTTGTCCCTATATACTTGCGTTATTTGTTTATATTCATCCTTTGTAATTTGACCTAGTTTCCACTTTTTGTAGGATTCATTTTTGATTTTTAGATCATTGAAGATCTCCTGGTTAAGCCATATAATGATAGTAATAAGTAAATAAAAAGATTTCATGGTCCGTTCAAAAGTTTCTGGCGGTCCGGATTTGGCCCGCTATTGACTACTCCTGCTCTTAGCTATCCCTGTAACAAAGATCTCCTCCCCCCACACCTTCTCTGGTCTTATGTCAACTGCTTCTCCCGGTCACGTTTGCTCTCTTCAATGAGTTTGATTCATTAATTTTCTGATAAGCAAGAGCTTGTCGCTGAGTCTTAAGAAATTAGTGACAATGCCAACTTCTCATGCCAGGGTAAAAACAGTCCTAATAATTTAAGCAATTAGTTAATTAGTCTCATTCACTTAAAAGCACAAAGCAGCATAGGAAGACTTTGACACAGATTGTTTTAGAGGATAGTTTATGTTCCTACATTCTCTTCATTTTCTGCATCCTTTGCTTTTCCCCATCCATACCCCTTGCTCTCTGATATAGATACCAGGCCCAGTCTTGCAATCCTTACTCCTGGAGGGCCTAATCCTGCTTCCATCAAAGTTAATGGCAAAACTCCCATTGGTTTCAGTAGTGCAAGACCTGGTAGTCAAAACTCACTGAAGTCACATGGTCAATGATATTTGTCACCAATTTAGCACTTTCCTCCACCCCCCAAATGTCTGCAGAACAACTGGTGCAGCCTATGGAGACCTGTTCACTGCAGCAGTTCTCTGCACATTATTTGGGGCACATGGTAAGGAATGAAATCATGGGGTACTCTTTCTAATCCCTGATTGGAAGACTGAAACTTTTTTGTCTAGGGAAAAATGAATAGTGAACAGCGCACAAGAGTGGAAAAGCAAATGCCACCCTCCCACCAGTCCGAGTGATCAGAGGATTCATTCATGGCAGCTAGAAGTTGTGAAACATTTAGCACTATTCACAATCATTTTGACACATGCCAGGTGATTATGTAAATATGTATGAATAACAAATGATAGGGTCCCATTGGTAAAAGTTAGCTGAACTCACTTTAATCACAAATAGTCACAAATCAATTTTTTTAATATTTGACCAGCTCTAATAAGAATTTCACCAAGTAAGGCCTGCAGGATTGCTCCCTCTGTCGTGATGATCCAAGAGGAGTATTGATTCAGTAGCCACCCTGACCTAAGTGTCTTCTGAGCCTCTTCACTTCTGTATTCTGCCTCCCATATTAGCCCTCTCTGCAACTCCATGTGGGCTGCTGGTCCATGGAGCACACAGCTCCCTGCAGAGTTAGTTCTGTCATTAGAACATGAATTGGGCAGTCAGCTGTGAAGAAAATGAAATGCAGCCAAAATGTCATCTCTACATCACACTGCGATCTCCAGACTAAGCTCTGAGAAGTCTGCGTCTGCCCTTATTGTGTTCTTCCATCTCATGCATGCAATGCCCTATGGAATCCATTGCATCAAACATGTCTTTTTCTGAACTGTGGCCCTCCCCCATTGTCATGAGGTGCTCAACTGACAAGGACTCCTCCTTCCACTGGATGCCCTTTCCAGAGACTCTGTTTTCAGTGTAAAACCACAGCAGAGTCTCGAAAGCAGGACAATGTGTGGCTTTTGCCTACAGTACTACTAACAGTCCTTCATCGGCTGGCTATTCCAGCTCAGTGCTTTTCATCTCATCACTCACAAAAACTCCTGCCTCTTCCCAGCTAAAGCAAGTGTTCAGCCAGTTAGAACTTATTAAGAATTAAAAGGAGAAAAGATAGACATGGATTTACAAGGGGAATTATGAAAGAAATATTATTAGGGCTTGTGCTTGGGAACTACGAAAGTGTAGAGGATGAGGTCAGATTAGCCTCTCCATCCCAAATGAGTTTCATCATCAAGTCCTTCTTCCTCTGTTGTCCCCTCTCTACGCATGTTTTAGTGTCTTGACATATTCCAGGCAACGTGCACTCACTCCTGACAGCGGATTTCCCGTCCTGTTTAGAAGAGAGTGCAGCATTTGCACACACTAAAACACACACACATAAAAGATGCACATGCTTACACTTAAACACAAAGGTGGGCAAACAGCCTCATTCAGAAGTATACGTTTGTGCTCACACACAAACAAGTATGCATGCCTGTTTGCACACTCGCATGCCTTCAACAAACACATACACATGCATCGCCCCAGGTACGCACAGCTCTCGGTACGGTTATGGTAGGTCCTGACACAGAAGGAGAACATTTGTATTCTCCAGCACACCTGCAGGTCACTCAATCTGCCAATCCTACATCTCCACAGGCAACCCTTCACCTGTCCAGATGCAATTTCCTGGATATCTGTCAGGATTAATCCCACCACAAGCTAGAATGGCTCCCTGAAAAGAGATTGACAGGCTGAACTGAATAGAATTCATTTTGAGCTGGGAAACTCTTGGTTGAGCAGGAAGGAAAATATGTTGGAATTTGTGAAAGGGCGGGAGCCACGTACATGTGAAAATATCACGCCTTCTGTTCACACACGTTTCTCTATGTGCATGAAGGAGAGACGCATTGCATGTGTAGCTGAAAAAGAGATCTCGATTAGTTTGGAGTTGCACAGAGGTCACTGATCTGGCTTGGGAGATTTCATCTATTCAGATCCCACATTGCCCGTAGGCCCTGCAGGAACAGATCTTTGTGTCTGTCAGCAGAAGATCACAGGGGTGTTTGTGTTTTCTTGCCTTCCTCATCTAGCCACCACGCAGCTGCTCACTTAAGTCTCGCCTCCCTCTCTGTGTGTCAGTGACTGGTTGTGTGTGCATTGGTGGGGTTGAATGGCCCATTCTATCAAAGCGTGTTTGGGTGTTTTCTAGAGGCTGCACTTGCACAGGCTGATCCTGTCTAGGTGACATTTAGGAGCTTGCCTCTTCTACCATCCTTATTTGGGGGAAGAAAAAGTTCCCTTTAATTTAAAGAAATTGGGCAAAAGTCTGCTCTCGGTGACTCCAGTGTAAATCCAGAGTAACTTCATTGACTTTGGTAACTGTGACCGAGAGCAGCATTTGGCTCAGCAGAACATAACAATGACACCTCGTTCGGCAAATAGCCCCATTTCTGATGCTCTTCCCAGTGCTAGGTTTCAGCTGTCAGAACTCAAGGGCACACTGTCGTGTCATCTGCTCTCCAGTCATCGGAAGTACATGGACTCAGCCCATCAGACCCTGGACTAATTCAAACGCTGCCTTTCTCTCCTTCGGTCTATTCTCCTCTCTCTGTCTCACCTTCTCTGTCGCTGTGCCTCTCTCTCTTCTCCTCGTTCTCCCCCCTGCTTGCCAGGGAGCGGGGAGGGGAACAGCACAGTGCTGTTAATCTCAGAACTCGCTGGAGAGACAACCCAGCTGGACATGCTTCCAAGCCAGACTGTGTCTCTGCGGCTCCCCTGCTGAGTCTGCAGAGCCGTTGCTGCGTTAGGCACCCTTTGACACCAGTTCGTTCCCCCTGCCCTCAGCTGCCTGAGCACAAAGCCGTCTGCCGCGGCAACGTGCTCATCTAGTTGAAGAACCATGGGGGATGGGGTCACCTGTTCTATTACCCTCTTCCCTCTTCCCCTTTGAATCATTTGGTTGAGGTCAGTATTCAAGAGTCAAATATTTGATTCATCGTTCATAGGAGGCGTTGAATGAAATCCGATTTCCTGCAACATTTCTAAAGATATCAGATCTTCTCAAATGGCTCATCGTCCGTGGAAGTGACAGGTCCCAAGCACCTGGGAAAAAACCTTCCGTTGTAACAATGTCATTGTTTCTATTCGAGGCATCAGGAATTCCTCAAATCTACCTTCCCTACATCCCGTCCCTAAAACATGGCTGTATTAGCCCTACCCCCAGACAGCTCTGTTCACCTAGACCCCCCGCGAAAGGACTGGCTGTACTATGAACTGCAGGAGACCAACGTGCTTGAAGCCAGTCTGGTTACTGTGTACTACACCCAGTACACACGCACACTTGCCACGACTGCAGCCTCAGCACTTCAGTGACTCTGTTCACTCGGTGCCTTGGGCGTGACAATGACCTCATGCCTCTTTCAAACTGGGGTAACCCCATTAGCTTCAGGGGAGTCCTCCCCAGTTTACCCTGGTGTTACTGAGAGCAGAGTTTGCTCCCCTCGCACCGCTGGCTGCATCTGCCGCGGCAGGGATCGCTCCCACTCGCCACAGGCCGTCGTGCGCTGAGCCGGCTTTACTCACGCATGTCAGCACAGTTGTCACTTGCTCGTTGCAGCGATCGTACACACTGCGTAGTCACCATGGCCAGGCACTCTGCACGCGCTCTGCCCAGCAGAGCTGCTCGTTATACAAGCACTGAACTCATGCAGGCTGAGTTCATTGCATGGCATTCGCCGGAGCCATGTGGTCTGTACTTGCCACTCACTCTATCCTGGCTCCTTACATTTCACACACACAGGGCCCCAGCCCAGCTCGCATTAGGCACTTATCACAGACACTCACCCTGCCACTCTCCTCTTGATGACAACTCGGTTTACACTCATGCTCTGCATTACATGTACTCATCTCATCCGCAGTTTCAGTTCTTAGGATATGTCTACACAGCATAGTTAATCCAGGCTCTTACCTGGCTTTTAGTCTTAAATCTCTAAACCCCTTCCCACCCGCAAAAAACAAAACAAAACAAAACAACAACTTCTGACCTGGTTTTGGTGGTGCTTTAAGCCTGGTCCAGCTTACCCAGCTGGGGATGTGGCTTAGAACCCAGGTTCTGCTTGAGTTTGGGGTAGAACCCACCCACTTTGCAGCAAGGATCCAGATTAAATGCTTATCATCCTCTAGTGACTTCCCACAATTCCCCCAAAAGACAGACAAGTTCTCCCGCAATTGACATAGTTGACTGGGAAAGAATCCTAGAGCATCTTAGCACAAAGAAGCATGGGATATGGCCCCAGACAAACATGAGTGAAGACACAGTGACATCTTTGCAGTGTGGCTGCTCACACTCAGGCTAAGCTAGGCTAACCTGGGTGCTCAGACCCCATGTGTTGATCACCCCAGTTAACTGTGCAGAGTAGACACAGCCATACTCACCACAGCATTCTCTTTAATTCTCCACAGCTATTCACACTGTTCACCATGCCCCTGGCTCTCACTCATTGCACACTTGCCAATTCTCACAATTTAAGCACAACTCTTGTGCTACTGGATGTTTTTCTTAAAGCCCTAGCTCCTGGAGTCACGTGAATATGTGAGAATCTCACCTTTCATTTTACAAAATAAGTTTCAGAATTGCCAACACCAAGTGTTAAAAAAATAGCGAGTCAGACCCTCAAAAGACCATGAAATTGGATTAAAAACAATGAATTTAAAAAATAATAAATCGGGGATTCTTTTTATTTTCCTTCAGCCGTTTGCACCTTGAAGGTACACTCAAGTCAGGTCATGCTCTCAAGCTTTCCTTCATGTCTATGAGTGGTAAAAACAAATGTATGTTTCTAAAGAAAAGCTGAGATTCTCACCTAATCACATGACTCCAGAAGCTGGGGCTTTTGAGAAGAACACCAACAATAACGAGATTCCTGATTGAATTGCAAGATCCGTCTAGGCTGATTAGTATATAGCCTTTGTGGCTGTGGGGGAAAGGTAGATAAAGGCTCTAAAACCAGAAAACACATATAAAGAACCCAATCTTTTTGTATTTTTACCATCTCCTGATTTTTAAAGCAATCTCATGATTTTGGGGTGCTTGGTTGGCCATACTGCCACCCTAGCAGTCCCCATACAGGGCCCCATCCTCCTCCTATTAAGTTCATTGGCGCTCCCAGCCATTCTGTCTAGGCACCCTCTTCAATCACAGCACATGCCCTCTGTGCTTATCTTTACTTTCCTTGACTGGCACTAGCTTGTAGCTTGCCACTACTGCATTCACCACAGGATTCCATTCACTCCATTTCATTGCATTCATCCTGCGAAGTGCAACATGCCAGGTCAAGGCCACCCAGTTAAAATGACTTTCAGCTGCCCTTTGTTTTTTCTTGATGAGAGCCTCCGGATTTAAAGGAGGACTTGTGGCACCTTAGAGACTAACCAATTTATTTGAGTATAAGCTCTCGTGAGCTACAGCTCACTTCACTGGATGCATTCAGACACACGGCTGCTACTCTGAAACCTCCGCATTTAAGTAGCTCGATCAGCTCTATTGCAGAGGAGCGGTTCCAAAACCACCACTGACAAAACAAAAGACCGATTCTCTTGAAGAAAAGAGTGATGCACAGGAGCACCGGCAGCAAACTTCATTTTCTGGCCCCAGTCGCCTGCCCTGGGTCAGAGTTACAAAAGGTAACACGTATGGCGACATGACATGGGGTCAGTGTCCATTGACTGCAGTGGTGACTCTTTTTGAATTCTCCACTGCTTTTCACAGTGCCGCTCTGGGTGTCTGGCATATCACCCCTGCTTTGCATTCACTTCCTACAGGTGTAAAGGATGGTGCAAGGCTGTGGCGGACCACGCCATTGTGCAGTTGTCCAGGGAAAGGCCTTCACCACAAAGGTAGCTTATTTTTAGAGCTGGACTAAATGTTTTCATCTAATAGGTATTTTCCTACAGAAAGGACATATTGAACTATCTGAAGATTTTTGCAGGAAGTTTTTTTTTCGTGTGTGGGGGGGATCATTCAGTATTTTTCATCAAAATGAAACATTTTGTTTTGATTAGATTTGAATCTAAATGTTTTATTTCATTTCCTCGTTTTTTTCCCCTACTGCCTGTCCCCTCCTGCCCATTTTTCTATTGGACAGGAAAGAAACGGGGGAGAAGACAGGGAACCATCCTCCTCCCCAAAACCTGACAACTTTTCATTTCCATGAGACTCAAATTGAAATGAAACCAAAACCATTCATTTCACTGACAAATCAATGCAGTGAAAAGTTTTGAATGAAGCAAACATTGTTTAATTTCCTGTGAAAATTGCCAAAAGCAACAGTGACTATTTTTGACCAGTTCTACTCATTTTCTAGGGGGATAGCTACTCCCTCCCCATAAGAAAAATGTCTGACCTGAAAGAGATCTCGACCACAGACTATTTGGGAGCCTCTTTTGTAGGCTCTCTGAGATGGTCTGCTCTGTGCTCTGGGAACAAACAGGGGGTGCGGGGTGATATGGAACTGGAGTTTGAGTTGGTGTTGCACTGGATGCATGTGGATCATTTTAGGCTCCAGATCTGCAATTTCTTATTTCCGAAGGGCACAAATGCTTACCCCTGAGGTTAATAAAACCACTCGCCCTGGCTGGGGCTGTGAGTGACAGTTTGAAAGTCGGTGATATTCTCCTGGGCTCTCCTATTAATCCACAACTATTTTTATTGCACTGCCTGTTTTTTATTGCTTTCCACACTTGCATCACTTTTAGTTTTCCATGCATCATATCCCTGTCTGCTTTCCTACACATATGTCTCTTGTTGGAATTTCTTCTCCCTGCCTCCAGCACTTAAATAGCTGAGCAGTGTTTGTGTGTTTCCAGCAAGTAGCCGCTGAGCTTGAGAAACACATTAACTGCCTGACCTGGTTCCAGCCAGGTGTGAAAAGATTCTCTGGCTCTGGTTCAATTCCACCTTTTAAAACCCTGTGAGGAGAGGCAGAAGGTTCTTCACCTCTCCACTAGTTCACTTAATTCATGTCCATCGATTTACAAAATAAATAAATAAAAAGAGGGTGTTGGTAAATAGAGGCGAGAAGAGAGAGCTTGTCAGGAGGAGAGTTCTACAGATTAAAAAGCATTCACAGGGCATTCTGTACTAGGAGCTAGAGAAAACCCCTTCAATTAGCCATCTGCCTATGGACTTGAGCAGGAAGGTGGATGACAGCTGAGAGGGCTTTGCACAATTTCAGGGGATATGGAAATGGGAAAATAACTGGCAGCAAAGGGACTCATGGGCTCTGGTTCCAGGCGGCATCATCAGATAGACAGAAAAGAACGTGTCTGGCTGAAAACAGAAATCCACTGGGCTACTTGGGCAGCTTGAGTGTGATGTTCCAGAAAGACAAGGGGCTTTGTTGTGGGGATGGTAGGAACCTTAAGCCCACCCTTTCACCTTCCCAGCGTCTCCTGGTATTAATCTCCCCTCCATTTCATTGTGGACCAGATCCTGAAGTCCTTAATCAGGATTCACTCAGTGGAAGTTTGCCTGAGGAAGACCCTGTGTCCTGTAATGGTTAACAAGGAGCTATCCTGCTCACTTGACAACTGGGAACCAAAGTGCTTTCGGCCAAGACTTTTATTAACTGCCCAGTCCCAAGAGGCAACTAGACCTCTTCAGAAGTTACCAGGTGGAGTCATTTTTCTTCTCTGGAGAGATTCAGTCATGTCCCCTTCGTGTGAATTCACAGAACATCACGGCACATAGTATAAAGCCAGAGAATAGGGATGTGAGAGTAAGGGTCACAATCTGGCAAAACATGCCATGAAAGCAGATTCCTCACAGCCTGAACAAATGCAAATATTACAATAATCTCTTTTTCTCATTGTGCTTCTCAGACTGGGGTTCATGGGCCACAAGGGCTCTATGCATCCCTTCCTGGTGACCCACAGGATGACATATTTTGGGGCCTACATAATGAGGATAGGGATGTTTTGAGGAGTGGGGCGTTCCGAGGATCTTTCTCTTAAGAAGGGATCCCCAAAATGATGGTGTTTCCCTTACCTATAGTCTTCAGATGCTGAGCTTCACTAGAATGACCTACTGAGTTCCTCAGCAATGGTGCAAAACACCACAGCTTGCAATAGGGGCACTACTGTGTTTTGGACCTGGGCTGTAGAATATTTTTTGTCCAGTGCCCTATGGCCAAAGTCTGCACTGACCGACATCAGTGGAGTGGCACAGTGGATAGCCAGTACAGAATCTGGCCCTGAGTGTTTAAGAAAGCATTAGAACCGATGTTCAGAACTTACCCTGAGTAAGGATAGAATGAAGGGAAGGGCAAGTCTGTGTTTGGATGTGTGCGTGTGTGTACGTGCGCGTGGAGTACAGGTGAATACACAACTGGATGAGTCAGCCGTGAGTACGTGTGCGTGCGTGGCAGATCCCACGCTGTTTCCAGCAGGAATCGCCCTCTCCCAGGCCACTTTTACAAGATGCTTTGCCCACCACAACGGTTCTGAGTAATGGGAATTGCTAAACATTTTCTATTCTCGGTGCAATATTTGGCAAACCCACTAGAGAAAGTTTTCAGTAACCAGTGTAACGGGGGTGAGCTCACAACAACAGACTCTGAGCCTCTGGAGCATGAGGAGGGAGGGAAATGACATTCACCCCAGGAGCTCCTGGTGGAAGGAGGCATGTCAAAGAGCCTCCCACCTATTCTGAGTTTACTATTTGCTACATTTGATTTCCATTGGTAAATTGAATAAACAGCTAGGAGCGTAATGGCTTATTAAATCACCTCTGAACCTGCACAGCCACGCACTCCCCATCCCCCAGACTTCCCAGCTGACTCCGCACTCCTTCGTGTCACTCACTGTGCAGGAAGGGCTATGTTTTTTTTAATCTCATCACCATTTTGTGAAACAAGCACAGGACCTGGGAAGAGAAGAAACAGCTGTTTTGCTTCATCAGGCTTGCTAGCGTCAGCTCTTTCCTCTTCCACACACGCTCTTCACCTAACTTAGACAATTATTTAACAAAATATGCAAATAGTATAATTACTGTTATTTGTTTAGCTGATATAAGCATTTGAAATGCAAATGTCAAGTGGGGGGGCGGGGGTTTGTTGTGCATTTCTTGGTGGTTTTGTTGGGGGTTTTTTCTCTACTGTTTGCAATTTGATGAGTTCCTTCTTGTCCAAGGGGGAAAAAAAAAGGTAATGTGATTTCTTTGCGAATACAGCAAGAGATGCTGAAGAGGGATTACTCACAGTAACTTCTCTTACTTAGCCGACCTGAGTGGGAGGAAGGATTCATTACAGCGCAGCAGAAAAACAGAGGAAATGTCTTTCACTTGACTGCTTTATGTCTGTAGAGGGAATCTCCTTCACAGCCATGCTCAGGACTTCCCCTCATGAGGAGTCATGGGGTCAGGCAGAGTGGAGCTGACAGTGCCAGGACCCATGTAATGGGTTCGCAGGGACCTGTCACTTACAGCTCCAATGTGCAGGGGGAAAGGCAGGGAGTTTTAAAACAAGCACTAGTTCACTGGAAGGTGACTGTTTCTGAGCTGGAGGGTTGAGACTTAGAATCATGTTACTGGCATGCTGATCTGTGGGCTTTGCAGGGTGTGTGAGTCCCTACAGCAGTGCTCGGGTGTGATGGTGGTTATAAGCCAGAGATCCTCCATCCGTGCTCGTGACCAGGATTTTGGAACAACCAAAGAGCCCTCTAATCTATCTATCACCATCACCATAGTTCAGTCCTTGCCCCAGGAAAGCCACTGCAGGTTTTCTCCTGAGCCCAGTGCACACTGGGACAGGACTTGGGGACTTTAATCAGTCTTTTGGGCCTTCTTTTACCCTAGAGATTCTTGCCTAAAATTTCCCACCGTAGCTACCAGCGGCTCCGCCTCCCCAGCAGTGGTTGGAATGCTGCTATAGACCGGGCTCACACAACTGCCACCACTTTTACCTCCGTGTCATGTAAACCTACTCTGAGCAGGGTTAGGGGACACAGGAGTTAAAAAGGCAGTGTCCCTGGAGCAGCATGTGCACTAGGCCCTCCCCGCCCCTCCCAGTAAGGGGTTTTTACACACAAGGCTAGTGTAGACTATATAGTCGCTAGAGCTCAGAGTTATGTCCCTGACTTTGGAAGGACATCAGTGCCTTGATTTCGGGAGCTCCCAGTAACTGCATTCCCAATACAAAGCTGCTGGATTCATAAACTGGAGGCATGCCATCTGGGACCTGGCCCTAGCACCCTACTGTGCAGGTCTGATTGGCCTCAATGGATTACCCTGCAGTTATAGTGAAAGTGAAGACTGTGTCATTATTCAGGCTTCCATCCAGCTATGTCCCACCCTGTGCCTCCTGAGCAAATTCTCTCCTCTTAATGCGCTTTCTAGGGTTGGGATCTCATGCTTTTAAAGACAGTTCCAGGGATTATTATCAACAGGAGTGTGAGCCTAGGGACCAGGCAGAAAGAGGAAGTAAACGCAACTAACTGCTTCACGTCCTGCAGTCCCAGCAGAACACATTCACCTCCCACTCAGCAGAGACCCTGTGAAATACAGAGAGAAACACACAGCAAACTCTGTTACTATAGACAGCAAGTCCCACCCCTAAGCAGCATAATTATATCAGTACAAAAACCATGTGATGGAAAAACCTCATTGCCTTAGGCAAATATTATGAGATGGGGCTTCTCGCATTAGTTGGCTCAGTTTTCAGGTACCCAACTTGAGACACTTTGGACCTGATCTCCAGAAGTGCTGAGCACCCAGAACTCCAGTGTACATGACCTGTCATTTAGAAAGGCAAGGTCTCCAAAATTGGGACCCAATAGTAGCAACAGGTTCACTGAGCTGACAATGAGGTGTGCATTTTGCATCTGTGAGTTGGAGTTGTGACCCTTGTGCAGTGCTATATGGTTGTTTACTGAGTGGTTGTGAGGTTTTGTGATACACTGAGGAGATGATTGGTTGTTGGGGTACCAGGAAAGACGCACGCTCCCGACACTTGGGAATTGGTGACTGCTGTGCACTGGACACTCATGAGCTTGGATCCTGACATTTGTGAATCGCAGAGCGCTGGGAGGCTGTTCAGACAGTGAGCATTAGTGGGTAGTCACACACTGAGACCCTGCCTGATTGAGTCCCCATCCCACTACGGAGACTTACTAGTCAGTGCCTCGCTCTAGGTTCAGGTGTTGAATCTGAACAGTTAGAACCACTAGCATTGCCATTGGCTCCTGATACACATGCTCTGGAAGACCAGGCCCTAGGTTGGAACTCGAGGCTTGCTCTTATCTTAATTGCAAAGACAGCAATCCGTAACCTTTGGCAGATTTCAGACCCCAGCAGGCTCATGTAACTGGAGCCAATGATGACTTGTCAAGGCCACAGGCCCTCTTTGTCTCTCCATCTCTTTCCATCTATTTCATTTGATCTCTTCCCCCTTCTCCTTTTCTTGCTCTCTCTGATTCTCATTTCTCCCTTCTTTTGCTCATGCTTTCAGTATGGCTGAGCCTCACTCTATGCCCTCTGTCTTACTCTCTCTCCCAGTTCAGCTGCTTTCCAGTCAGAGGAAAGATCTCAGGATCCATCTGGCTTTGAGGGATATAGCTGTTTGTTTGTTTCATTATTGTCTCCACTTCCTGTCCGTTATCCAAGCCAATCTATATCTACCTGTGACCGGGAGACCGGAGCCTGCTAGGAAATTCCATCTCCAGGAGAAATCATAAATAATACATCGTTGCAGTCAATACCCACAAGAAAACACTGACTTTCTACCCCCATCTGGTGAGAGATGAAGCTACATTAGTATTCTACCTATCTGTATTTAAATTCCCTCATAAGCGGCAGGTTCAGTGCTATTAACATATTTCAGTTTGAACCATTCTTATTTTAATTAGGTTTAAGTAATTAGTACTAATTCATCACCATTTTTCCTCTCTACATATTTTTAGCTGTTTACATCCCTTGCTAAGTAACAATTTGCAGTGATTATGTGCCACTCGTTCTTTCTATTTACATACTCACTCACCTAAACGGGCTTTTTCCTCTGTGTAAATTTCAGCAGATCCTCTAAATTCCCTCTTAAGTTGTTTTCTGTGTTGTCAGTGATGTGGAAACCAGGACATGGAAAAGAGAAATGATCCTGCTGTCTGCCTGCCTCTTAAGCCTCTGGTGGTGCCATTGTGTTTAAGCACATGACAGCGAAGCTGACTGCTTCTGTGGAGTGGGATGTCTCTCTGTCAGTGTACCAGTAAAAGGAATTTGGTGAGCATATCCTCCTTCCCATATCCTCCCACTGTGCTGCTTCTGATGGTACAGTACAAGGAGGGCAAGATTTTCAAAAGTGACTAGTAATTTTGGATGCGTTATGTACTTTGATGCACCCAACGTAAGACACTTTACGAGGGCCTGATTTCTGGCAGGTGCTGAGCATCCATTCTCTGGAAGTCAGCTCCCTTGAAAGTCTTTCAAGTTGGGCTCCCAAAATCACTAGTCACTTTTAAAAATCTCTACTTTCCAAGACTGCCTGGTACATTAATAAATCTGTCAGTTTCCCAGTGTCTTCTCCTGAAGAGAATCCCTTGTTTCATCCTCTTCCCTTACTAATCCCTCTTCTCTTTACATTTCTGAGATTCTCAGAATTACAGAGCAGACAGTCTCATGGTATCTGGCTGTTTAACTGGTTTGAAGCCCACTTCTCTCTCTCAAAGCTAAATTTTTTTAATGTAACTTTTTCACTGAAGTCTTATCAATACATCCCATTCTTATACTGTTAGCAAATATCATTAGCTGCCCGAATATGTACATTTGCTATATTCAGAAATGCTCTGTGTTGGCCTAACTGCCCTCCTTGAAGTCAAAATAAAACTCCCATTGACTTCAAAGTTATCAGAGTCAGGGCAACGCTGAGTGCTTTAGAAAATCCCATCCTTAGCTACTGTCATTTTAGGTTTAACACATCTACCCAGCAGCTGTGAGATGAAGCTAAAAACAAAGAAGAGGTAACGTGAAAAAAGATCAAACAATGTGAATTGAACCCAGAGAGTATAAATGCTCGATGGCCCACCTTACTAGCTGGAATTCAGTGTGGGTGCAATTCCCCTCTCGTGTGGCGGGCAGGGGCAATGCCCCCTACATCACTTTAGCACTGCCGAGGGGACGCATGAGAGGATGTGCTGGCTAAGCAGCTGCACACCAAAGAAAAAGTCTCTGTGCAGGATGGTCCCACATGGGCCAGTGAGAAAGGCCATGCTGGGGAAGGGCCAAAGGAGGGGCCACATATCCGTGTTTATTCAGATCCTGTTAACCTAATACTCCAGCTGCCCATACACTGGAATTGCGACTGCCTCCCCATGCTCCACACACATAAGCCTGAATACATGGACCCGACATACATGGAGGGACTTTCACCCTATGCAGCTTTTAATATCCTTACCTATGTACAAAAGAATGGTATACCTTACTCCATTGACAGAAAGGCACCCAAGGAATCTCTACAAGTGCACACTGGCAGACTTTTTAAGTCAGCCCAGTTTCATCTTAAACTGTCCATTCATCCACTTCTCCCTTCATCGTTGCCACAGGGTGTGAGGATATTTTGTCATGTAACCCAAGAAAGGAGACCATCGAGTTTTAATGTTCTGCATTTTGTTTTGAAATTAAGTCCAGTGCTCCATTTCCACAACTTGCTGCACAGTGTTTCATAAATCACTGCAGGAAGGCCAAGCCTTCCATGTCCTTACCATGGATCCAAGTCAGCAGAGCTCTTACACACACACACACACACACACACAGAGGCTATAGTCCCATTGACTTCACTGGCAAATAAGCACATGCTTAAATTTACGCATCTGCTTAAGTGGTTTACTGAATAGGCATGTGCTTAAATTTAAGAAACTGCTTAACAATTTTTCTGAATCAGGGCATGTTCCCCTGACTGGGACTACATCTCTATTAAAACTTTGTGTTTTAGCATTTGCTATTTCAGTATCACTTGTTCCTTAGATTATTTCCAGCAGAGAGAACTGAATATTACTTTTCATTCCAGTAATATTTTTTTGTAACCGTTACTATTTTCTGACAATACATCTGTATTTTAGGACAGAACCAAATTACATGTTCTAAGCTCCCTTCTCCATTGCTATTTCTCCAGCGCTACTTATGAGTCAGTAACATCAAGGCCCATAATCTGAAAGAGCATAATAGAAGCTATATTAAGGCTTATTCTGTATTGCTATCAAATTACATGCAATAGCACTGCTGCTGGCGCATGTTATTGTCTCACTCCATTCTTCCTCTTCCATTTGGAAGTCAATTGCGTTTTCCCCATTTATCTTGATGGCTTATTCTGTTAATTCTGCTCAAACTCTCTATGCATTTATAAATTCTACCTGTGGGTCCTTTACACTGAGAACCCTGGAGTAAAATGGTCTCCAAATCAGCTAGATTTTGAGATATTTCCATTTTATTTATTTTTTTCTGTTCCAAACTATACAGCGAGAGAGAGGTCCAAAAGGGAGTTGTGAAGAGCCTTCCCAGTTTTTTTTATTATTATTTTTTTATTTTCAAAATATTTTTCTGAGGCCTATAAAGATCTTGACAATGGTTAGGCTGCTGATGTGCTGAGACAACTGCCTATCATGCTGACCAATATTGTCTCATTGTTTCCTTGCACTTGCCTGTCTGTCTTTATTCTTCTGTTGTCATTTGTTTTATACTTGGATTGTAAGCTGTTTGTTCTGTGGTTGGACAGCACCTAGCACATTGAGCTCCTGGTCTATGACTGTGGCCCACAGACACTAGCACCATACAAATAATAATTAATATAGTATACTTTTCTCAGCTAGGCTACTTTCCCAATTGTTGAGGCCTTCTGGGGCAAAAATTGGAGGCTTTCTAATTGTGGTAACTGGTCTTACCCTGGGTATTATTCCAGTTTCATTTTGTATGAGAGTTCAAGTGCCTAACTCTCCATTGCCCTGCACCTTGTGAAGTCATTTGCCCCAGTACAAAGTGGGTGTAACACACTACCATTCTGATTTGGTGGCATTTTGTAGCCACTCTGCACTGCTGTAATTGACTCCACACAGGGCAACAGGGAATCAGGTCTCAGATCTCTAGTGTTCCCACAGATAAAGGATGCTTCTCAAGATTAGATTCCTTACACTTGGTCATGGTAAAGCCTGGGGAGACTTGGAGATTTTCCTTTTGGATTAGTATGAATCCTTTTTCATCTTTATGCCAGTCAGCTATTGTGCTTAAATTTGCTGCCCAAAACTAATATTTAATTTTGGGAAGCCTAATACCAGCCTGCTCCACAGGCGGCCATATAAATTCTTCTTGACTCAAAGACTTTGTATTTTAAAGGCCTGCAAAATTCTACTTGAAGTTTTTTCTAACTTATTGAAGAAGATCTTAGGTATTTTTATAGGTAGCATATAAAACTAGTAGAAAAGAGGCAGAAGCCAGTTCATACAAGTGACACATCATCCACTTAGCAAGGTAACATACATTTGATTCTGGGATATATCCAGTTCATCCCAAAATATTTGTGAGAGGGCTTGTGGAATTAATCTGTTGAATGAGTTAAATATATCTGTAAAAGTTGTATTTTGTAGATGTGCAAGAGAACAGATGTGCCTTTATATATCTGGTTTAAAATCTCTCTGGTTTAAAATACAGATCCCTGTAGTATTCTCATTTGCTCTAATTTTCTTTGCAAGTAGCACCATTGCAAGGGCAAATAGAAGTGTTCTCTTGGGGAGTGTTTATTTGGTGAGGGAACCATCTACCAACGCATTAGGTCTTTGGATAAAGTATTTGGTATTTATTTAGTTTCTAAATTTGAGACCAAATCCAGAGAATTTGAGAGCTTATTAGGAAAACCACTCAACCCAGTCAAAGGCTTTCTGTGTATCTCCAGCTACTGACAAGTTGCTGTTTCTTTATCCAGGCTGAGTGGATGCAAACCATTATGCATTGTAAATTCTCTGAAGGCTGTCTTCCAGAAATATAACCTGTCTTTATGTGTCAATTGTTTGTTTATGGTATCCAATTTCTTTGTCAATATTTTGTCCTAAATTTTAATGTCTACGTTTAGAAGTGAAATCAGCCAATAGAACCTATGCTTGTTTGTTGGTTTTCCTTCTTTTGTATCAGAGAAATGGTAGCATGCTTCTAAGTTTCCAGGTGTCTGCCCTTTTCTGTATTTCTGTACAAACCCTATTCAATAAGGAGATCTATTCCTGGGAAACATTTTTTAAAAACTTAGGACTAGAACTGTGCAGGAACCAGAATTTCCATTTTGCAGGAAATTCCATGATTTCAAATTTTGTTTTTATTGTGAATTGGAATGAAAACAAAGTATTTCAAAATTTCCCATGAAATAGAATTTTTTAAAATACAATTGTTTGAGATCAATCAAAATGTTTCATTTTGGCTAGGACATTTACTTTTTAAAAACAAAATATATACTATAAAGAAAAAATGGAAACAAAAATTGAAATGTTCTGTTCCAAAATTATCAGAGGAACATTTTGACTGTATCAAAACACAATGTTTTATATATTTTTTTTCAAAATGGAATTTCATCAAAATTAATTTGTTCTCACAGGAAGTTTTGGTTTTGACAAACCAGTATTTTCTCACCAGAAAAACATTCTTTCTGAAATTGGTTTGACCAGCTCTACTTATCAGTGAAGCCATCTGGTCCCAGGTGTTTGCCTAGTTTTAAGCTATTTGTAGCCCTTTCAATTTTAGTTTGGAATAGCATTTTCTCTGACCTAATTGCATCTTCTTTTCTAAATAATGTATCTCTTCCGAAGAATTTACATGTTGTGATATATATAAATTAGCATAGAAATCCTCAAAACCTGATTTCACAGTTCTCAGATTTTTTTTTTTTTATTCCCCATATCCGTTTGAATTTAATTTGACAGATAACTTGCCTAGGCGCATCCTTCTTAGAAGGTAAGCCAACCTCTTTTATCTTAATGCCCTTTTCATAGAAAAATCTTTTGACTAGTTTTATTTGCAGTTTTGCCATTTTACTCAGCAATATATTAAGATCTCCTTTTACACTTATTAGTGTTCTGTGTTGCTTTTGTTTTCCTGTGCCCTCATGTAGAGCTTCCAGTCTTTTTATTTCTTTCTCAAGGAAGGTAATCCTCTACAATTGTTTTTCTGAACTCCTAGAAATCTTCCTGTAATTACAGCCTTCAGTGCTTCCTATAGGGTAGCATCACTAGTAACCCAGAATCATTTAATTTAATATATTCCAGAACATCTTTATAAATCTGTGACAGTAGCTTTGTGTTCTGTATTAGGGCACCATTTAATATCTAGTGCATTCTTTGCTTTTCCTCCTTTATATTGTGTTCAATAGCCTACACAGGGGATTGTCTGAAAAAAAATATTGTCTTTGTAAGTTTTATAAACTTTTATATGAATGTTTTCAATCAATGTACTTAATCTCTGTTATGGAAGATTAATATTGGATATTGAATGAAATTGTGGAGTCTTTCTCGAGAATTTAATTCTGTCCATATATCCACCAGCTGCATTTCAGAGCTTCCTTTTGACTGGTACTCATTATTTTTAAAATAAGAAAAGTCCCACAATTTTATATGCTGCTTTTCATCAGTAGATTTCAAAGAGCTTTACAAAGAAGGTCAGTATCATTCCCATTTTACAGATGGGAAACTGAGACACACAGAGGTAAAGTGACTTGTCCAAGGTCACACATCAGGTCAGTAGCCGAACCAAGAATAGAACTCAGCTCTTCTGTGTCCCAGTCCAGTGCTCTACCTATTAAGCAACACCACCTATGTTAATTAAAGCTATTAGAATTCCAAGAAACTATTTTATAAGGGTAATTGGTCTCACATATATATATATAGAAGAGTCAATACTATGAGTCACTAACACCAGAATTGTGTGCCTTCTATTAATGAATATCAGGCCAAGTGGATAGAAAGAATACCTGTTCCCAAATAAGTGCTTGTCAGTGGAGACAGCATTATATAGAAGCAACATCTATCTATCCATCCTGAGATCATGCTACTGATAGAATAGTTGGGTTCTTGCCAAAGATAGAATATCCCTAGTGGTGAACAAATGGATCTGGCTAGTTGCCCAGCTGTAAAATAATTTTCTTTTTTAAGGGTGGGTTTTGGTATTTTTTTGTTTTTAGTAAGTCGGGAGAATTATATAATACTATACGCACACACGCACACACACCAACTATGTTAATAGAACACTACTAAGGTTGCAAAGTCAAGCACTCAGTATGTGATTATGTAATTAAAGACTGTATCATAATGTATGCAGACAATATTGCCTGTGCAACCTTACTTCTGGCATTTCCTAACTTTCAATTTTAACGTGGTGGGTTTTTTTTTTTTTTTTTTTTTTTGCCATCGCTGACCTGCTGCTAATTACTCAATATCATCTCAGATTCTAGGTAATTATTTGGGATGTGCTAAACCTATTGCTTATGTCTGTGTGTGCTTAAATCTAATAAATAGTAGTTTTAGATAAGAGCACCCTTACTGGTACCAAGCCTTCATCAGCTGGAAGCTCTGTGTTCTCATTGATTTATTCCTGACACTGCCTGGAGTGAAACAGTTAAGTTACCACTGCTTTGGGTTCCGAAAGCCCTGGGTAAGATCAGTTCCCCACTCCTGGTTCCTCTTCCAATTGGCCTTTCCCTTCTCCCTTGCCTATTGGTTTCTAGTCTCCATCCTCAGGTTCCTCATCCAATCTCGGTCATGCCCACCTTCCCTCCCCACTACTTCCTTGTCCCAATTCTCCCCTGCCTTCAGCTCCTCATCTGATTTCAGTGTGTTCCCTCCATCCAAATGGCTCCCACTTACCCCGTTTCTTTCACCAGCTCCCAGTCCAAACCTCCTTGTCCTGCACCCCCAGCTCCCATGGCCAGTTTCTTTTCCCAGCCCGTCCTAGTTTTTCTTCCTGCTCCTCCAGTCCCAATCCCACCAGCCTCCTTGTCCACATCTTTTCCTTTCTCTCTCCCTGGCCTGTAGGTGCCAGCAGAGAGAGCTATTGAGAGCCCAGCAGACACAGGCTCCCTGCTCTTGGTTCCAGTGCCCAGCCCCACCCCAGTTTGGAGCTGCTGAAAACAGCCATTCCATGAAAAACTCAGCTTCACCGCTGTAGCTCTGGGCTGGAGCATTTTCAGTTGCCCTGTGGGGATGGTCAGCACTAGGAACTCTAACAGGCTGGAGGGTGCTCTGTAGGGATGGAATCTATGGAGGTTTTAGCTGTTAAACTCTCTAAGAATTCTTTCCTGAACGTGGGTGAATGGTGATTTTTCAAGGCTTGTAAATTGGCCAGATTTGAGCAGATTTTCATTAAAATGGCAAAAAGACACTTCCGTAACACAAAGGTTGCTCCCCTGACAAATTTCAAGCCCCTGTTCCAAAGCATGGGGGCATTAGAGCAGTTCAAAGAAAGGGTCACCAGAATTTTTTAACATGGGCAAAACAACATTTTTTTCTTAGCCTTGTTCTCAGAAGTGGTTGAACTGTTTTGATTGAAATCCAAACGGTTAAAACTTGTCAGTTATAAGTAACTGAAAGAGGGTCTTGTAATGAGTTGTAAGGCAACCTTAATTATAGGCAGTGCTACCAGCCCAGCCTATCAGATATATTGCCCACTCTTAAACAATACAAATATTTTGCAGCTGGCCAACTAGCCTGTTCCTTTCACTCGCTACTAGGGACATTACAATAGTAACTTGGAACAGAACCCAACATTTTCATACCAGCAGCCCTATTTCAGATGTTAGTTACTGATCCAATGCGAATTTTGCATAGATGATAAAGGAAGGGGAACAAATTTGTCTTCCCCACGCATTAACGTATCTCAATATACAAGAATAGCAGAATTATAAAACCGCAGCACATTCTCGTCCAATAGCTTTTCTGTGACACAGCCATATTTTCTTTTAAAAAAACACCTCCTTCTTGACCTGGAATATACAAGAAATATAAGACCAAGATTTTAGGGTGAGATTTTTCAGAAGCATTCAGAATTGGCCTTCCTCAGCTCCTATTAAAAATTGAATTCAATGGGAGCAGAATGAAGCTAATATTGAGCATTTTTGAAAATCCCATCCGTAGAGTTCACCTCTGTTCCTGTCCTCTGGGTTCTCTCTGTAGTGGAGATCTACTGGATTTACCATGGATGAATTAGCTTCATCTTGATTTTCCAGAAGATCCAGGAAACCACAGCAGCTTCTGAAGAATGTCAAAAGATCCCTAAATAGAATTTGATTCCATTTTATCAAAGTTCTTACATTGTGCTCAACACCATAGCATCTGAGTGTCTTCCAGTAGTGCATTAAGGAATGTGATTACACAACTGTCACATATTTGTTCTCTTATCCCCTCTCAAGTGGAAGAAATTTGTACAGTGGTGTGTCTTGTTTAGGTAGGGTTTTAGGTTTTGTTTTGCTTTGTTTTGGTTTTGGAGAGGGAGGGGGTTGCTTGTTTTAAATATACATGTTGCTATGTATTTATAGAAAGGACAAAGAAATGAGGTTTGCACTTGGGGTGGAAGGTGTTGAGATTTGTGATGATCCTTAGCTACTGGGGGAGTTCATTCCAGTATCCTATACCAACCCCTGAGAAGGTTCTGTCTCCTGCACAGACAAACTTTACCCTTATTGTGGAGAGTTCCATTGTGCCAGAGAAGCAGAGTTGTGAGAGTCTTGTAGGAGAACATAAAGCAAAGGAAGATCCTTTGTCTTTCAGTTATCATTTTACAGGAATAAACTGCATCCATCAGCTGAATAACATAGCTGAAGTTGACATACTTAGATCTACTCACCGCGGTGTCTTCACTGCGGTGAGTCGACGGCTGATGCTCCCCTGTCGACTCCACCTGCGCCTCTTGCTTTGGTGGAGTACCAGAGTCGGCAGGAGAGCACTCGGGGGTCGATTTATCGTGTGTAGACTAGATGTGATAAATCGACCCCTGCTGGATCAATCGCTGCCCGCCGATGTGGCGGGTAGTATAGACAAGCCCTTAGGGCCTAAACGGCATCACAGACAGCAGGAAAGAATATGATTTTATCCCTCCCCACCCCCACCCCATTGTAAATTAGTGTCCGTTATTGTGGTTAATTTGAAAACCTGCCTCTTTATTTTGGAATTTCACACATTTTGTTACCACCTCTCTTGGTGGTTTGTCATCAGGTAGTTTTAGCAAAAGGCTGTGGTGTGCTCTTTCTCTTTCAAATACAAGCTCAGAGGCTTCTATGGCAAAGATTTCCTTTAAAAAAGCTATTTATAAAAGGTAAACACCTATCTCCTCTTCCTTCCCCTCTCAGGCAGACCTACTAGCCTCAAATTCGATCTTCTCACTCTGTTTTCCATAGTGCACAGTTTTTCCTGCACTTTTACAATTTCGGGTTGCTCTCTGTTGATCTGAGCGGCAGCTGGAGTTTCTTTGTCCTCAGTGCCCCTAATGTGGCAAAGCCTTTCTTGGAAGTTCTCCACACCATTTGGAATATCATTTGCTCTTCTGTGCACAAAAGCAGGCTGTTCTCTAACCAGGCTTACACCTTTTTGCATGTCTTTTGGGATTTTCAGCATTGCAGCTTAGGGTTTCCCATGAAGTCCTTGCCATTATAGGCCTGGGCCATGACCAGGCTACAAGGGGGCAATTCTGCCTGGCAGCAGACCCTGTAGAAACTTTGCACTTCCAGCTCTGCTCCCTGGGCTCTGAGAGGTTACCATGTTCTTGATCTAGCAGGGGTACTGAAAATTCAAAGTGTCCTGGTGGCAAACATTTGGCCCCCACCAATGTCAGTTACAAAACTCCCATTGGCTTCACTAGGGCTAAGATTTCACCCCTGGTCCTGGTAAGCAGAGCTGCCTAGTTATCTTCCAGACACCATCCTGGATCATGTGACCCGGACAGTATGACTTCTTTATTTATGCCTATCTTATTTTGATGTATTAAAGGTGCCCATCCCAATCTCTAGGCCGGGGTAGCCAACTGGCGGACCACGGGCCAAATCCAGACAGCCAGATGATTTTGAATGGACTATCATTAAGGTTATTAATTTTTTTTATTATTTTCTCTGGGTCTGAACCTTGACTATACCTTGACCAAAAAATTTGGACCGTGACAAAAAATAATTGACTACACCTGCTCTAGGTTGTGTGAATAATAGTACCTAGCTCATTTCAGCCATAAATCTCAAAGCACTTTATAAAGGAGGGCAGTAGCATTATCCCCATCTGTAAAATGGGGATAAACTGAGGCTCGAGGAGGGAAGCAGCTGGCCCAAGATCACGTAGCAAAGCAATGGCAGAGGCAAGAATTGAACTCACATCTTCTGAGTGGCAGTCCAGTGCCCCTGGCCCACACCACCTCCCCTGTGGGGTGTCAAAGTGCCCTGAGCCAGTGGTTCTCAACCTTTCCAGACTACTGTACCCCTTTCAGGAGTCTGATTTGTCTTGCATACCCCAAGTTTCACCTCACTTAAAAACTACTTGCTTACAAAATCAGACATAAAAACACAGAAGAGTCACAGCACACTATAGTGTTACTGAAAAATTGCTTAATTTCCCATTTTTACCACATAATTATAAAATAAATCGACTGGAATATAACTGTTGTACTTATATTTCAGGGTGATAGTTGAGCCTCTTTATCCCTTGTGAACCTTGTCTGAAGTCCGAGCCCCAGGCAGCAGGGCTGAAACCGAAGTCCTGCTAGCCAGGGCTGAAGCATGTAACTTAGCTTCGCAGCACGCCCCTAGCATGGGGCCCTGGCTAATTGCCCTGCTTATCTCCCCCAGTGCCAGCCCTGCACTTGCGACCCCTCCTAAACCTACCCTGTAACTGCAACCCTCAGGTTGAAAAACAATCTAAATGAGTTGAGTACCCCCTGGAAGACCTCTGCGTACCCCTATGAGAACACATACCCCTGGTCGAGAAACACTGCCCTGAGCCACTTTAACTTGTTCCCCTTTTTATACTGCTCTTGGAAGGCAGTACTGCCAACTCTTGTGATGTTTAGCACAAGTGTTGTATTAATTGGTGTTTTTCCTAAGGGCTCTGTTCCTGGAGTCATGTGACTATGCGAGAATCTCAGCTTTCATTTAAAAAAAAGTAAGTCTCTAGCCCTCATGACTGCAGAGAAAAGCACGAAAACATGGCCCCAATGGCTCAAAAGCTAGACGACAAATAAAAAGAACCCCACATTTATTATTTTTTATATATCATGATTAGGGTGGGACTGACCCAGGATTTTTGAATGCTTGGAGTTGGCAGTACTGGAAAGGGTCATACTTAGGAAGAGGCATGGCCCTGACCAAGCCTCCTTAATGAAAGGCCACACCCACTTTTCCAAGAGCACACTTGAAAAACAGGCAAGACCTGTGCACTGCATTATTTCTTCCCTTTCTCCCCTGGGATTATGAAGTAGCAACTATCTTGGTATAATTTACTCTCTTTTGGAGAGGATTAGATGCAACTTTGTGTCAGATGAGAATGCTGTAGATCAGATGAGACAGTCAGGTGCCAGGAGTTCCCATCTCTCAGTCAGATGCTCAGACCACAACTGTGAGTGTGTGTGAGGGAGGAGAGGGGAGATAAAAAAAATTCTATATCTCTGCCTCTTGTCTGACAGATATTTTAAATTCTGTTCCGTCTCTCTTGTGCCAGTTCATTGTAAAGTATTGGAGAACCTGGCCAAAGTCCTCTAACATACTGGGGAGAATTGGAAACAGTTCTGACATTGTCCTGCTGTGTCCTAGGATGCTCTTGAAAGATGGTGAGTGGTCACTGGAGGTAAAGGTAAAAGTTGTGAAAGTGACTTAGGAAGCAAAGTCCTATTTTTAAAATGACTTAGGCACTTAGGAGTCTGTCGCTTTTGAATGAGACTTAAGCTCTAAGAGCCAGATTTTCAAAGGTATTTAGATACCTAGAGGTGCAGCTAGATGGCTAGTGGGATTTTCAGAAGCACGTAAGTGCCTAACTTCCATGGGCCTAGGCACTTCTGAAAATCCTGCTGGGCACCTATCTGCATATTTGGGTGCTCACATACCTTTAAAAATCTGGCCCTGAGGTGCTTTTGAAAATATTACTGTCAGTGAATAACTTCTAGCATAGATAGATAAATAGACAGATGGATTGATTTAGCTTCTTTCCCGTTTGGGAATTGTCCAGGAGCAGTTTATAATGGTCTCAAAAATATATTTTTATCAACTATTATTTGCTGAATAATTTTCACTGTTTAATCTTGCTGTGCAGCATCCTCATGAGCAGCTTGTTGTGCGGTGTTGATATTCAAAATCTGAGCTTTGTTGGTTAGTTTTGAGTGGAAGGTTTCTGTTCCCTGAATGGGTGAGCTCAGTCCTTAGGCTCATCAAGTGCAAATCCTCATGTTGGCAATTCAGATTTCGTGGTCTGAAATTATTCGCTTCAAATTTGTTCTTTACTCGAGCAAATGAGTTCACTGGCAGGAATGTTCAATTATTTGTTGAAAGCCAACACAACAATGAATGTAAGCCACAGGTGAGTGTGTTACAGGTGCCCCTCTGCGTCCAGTCTGCAAAAATCTGAGTCTGTGATAGCCTTAACTTTGACTCTTTAGTTCAAATCGTAGCAGTTTGTGCTGTTAGCTTTGGAAGTCCCCCTTCCAATCTCTCGTAAGTCAGCATGACAGCCACCATATGGAGCCACCCTGCTGGAATTCAAGCAAATATTCAAGAAAAGGTTGAGGTATTCTCCCAACGCTGACTATTTTACACACTTACACACACACACACACACACACACACCCCAGAATTATGGTACACACCCGCCACCATCTCACACACACACTCAGTCACTCTCCCCCACCCCAACAGGAACCATGCTGTACCAGACAAACTCCTCCAGATAGGATCCAGGCAAAGATGTTTGCTTAACACAGCAGCTCTTTGAAAAGGCAAATAAATGGACAGCGAAGCTACACAGGCATGTCACTGTGCAGTGATTTCCGTTGTGCATTTGAGTTTGGTGCCAGCGGACCCTGACTCCACGACTGAGATCAGAAGGAAAGGGAGAAAGCAATTGTTCATTATTACAGTTTCAAGTCAGGCATGTGATGGAAATCAGTACTGGAAAATATACAATCCTATAAAGACAAAGGCTGGCTCAAAACACCTGCCACTCCCCAGCCAAGTAGTAATTAAGGCCCCAGCCCTGCAATTTGTGCCTATACAACACACCATTGATGGGGATCTGCATAGGCTCATGGGTCAAGGGGTCTAAGCACTAAGCATTGGTCCTACTGAAATCAAGCAAAAACTCTCCTTGACGTCAACAGGAGCAGGATTTGGTCCTAAATATTCTTCAGGCTGCCAGGCCAGATTCTGCTCTTAGTCTCACTGTTGGTGTCCCTGTAGATTTAGCTGGAATTACTCCAGCTCTGTATCAGTGTAACTGACAGCAGACCCGTAGTCGAGCAGGTTGGCAGAACAGCCATTTAAGAAGTGTCAGAAATAAACAAATAACAACCTAGAGCAGCCTTGCAAGGAAAAGAATCACTTCAGAAAGAAAATCAAAATCGCTGCAATATTTTCAAAAAGAGAGCTTGTATGTAATGGAACCTTGCTTATGTCAAGGTGGAAAAAGCCAAAACCCATTGATCTTTCAGCCATGTGGAATATTCTCTGACTCACAATTGCACTTTGATAGATGCCAAATAACAGAAGCTGCAATGGGTCTGGCTCGTTCAGCCTGACATAAGCAAGGCTAATTAAATATGTTTTTTTAAGGCTGGGATGATTTAGTTGGGGATTGGTCCTGCTTTGAGCAGGGGATTGGACTAGATGACCTCCTGAGGTCCCTTCCAACCCTGATACGCTATGATTCTATGAGCTTTCTGTTTTCCAAGCGTTTCGGAGGTTGCTTTTTTTTGGTAGTGATTGCTTCCCTCAGAAAGTGAGCTAGTTATCTTAGGCCAAGTTAATGACTAGTGTCAATCAGCAGGGCTGAAATTGTGGTTGGTTGTTTTGGGAGTCATCTGGTTACACTCCAGAAGGGGTTCAGTGACGGTAATAGATGTGAAGCAACTGTGGGTCGGGAGGGCAAAAGATGGGGAAGGGGATGTTCTACTGATTTAGGGACAGGGCTCAGTTTCACAATCTGCTGTTCATATGTCACGCTCAGGACAGCTCAAGGCAGTTAAGAACAAGAAATCCCAATTTTTTACTTAATCCAAAGCTGTCCAGCTGTGCCTTATAAGTACCAATCTATTACTTTGCAACTTGGTAATTCCAGTGCAAGACATAATGATAGCTAATCTAACTGCATGGGGTAGTGGAGCTGCTCAGCATTACACAAACATTAGACAGATACTTCAGGCCTGAAACTGCTGGAGGAGATATGTATAACAGAAACGTCATCACAGGGGCCAAGGGTTGCCTTGTATCCACAGGGTGGTTTCTGCCCAGAGCTAGAGCTGAATATCTACCTGTGTATCTGTTGTCTTTAGTGCCCATCCTCTGAGAATCTAAATGCTGATTTTGCCCTTTGACTCCTGAATGATGATGCTTAGTTTTAATTTTCTAATTTCTCAGGCCCTGGTCTTAATCCCTTGAGCACAAACTATTCCTGACCAAGAGGGAGGATGTCACAGGGCTCTTATCACCCGCAAGCCAGTTACTACACCTCAATGGTATAATTAATGATCAGGGCCCACTGCATGGGCATAATTAAAATTCCTGCTGTGCTTTTAAATGGTTTGGAGTCAGCCTCGTGGCTCACTGCGTGCGCAATAGCCAACCAGCATGTAAGCAATTCCTGCGTTCTTTGGAGGAGGCCTAGGGCAGCAGCTGAGAGAGGCAGGCATCCAGGAAGGAACTAGGGGCTCAGTTCTCCTCCCAGTAAGGCTAAAAAGAGAGAGAGATGGTGGCAGCGTACTGAGCGTTTGGGGCATGTATAATTCATACACATTGAGAGGCAATTGGTGATTGAAGTGGCTCTTCCTGCTGCTGAACTGAAGTGTTCCAGAATGAGGCTTGCACTTCCATCCATTTACACTGTCCCGGCCCCTCCAGAAGATAAACAAGGCAGAAAAGAAGACAGGATGAGCCCTTCTTGGGACTGATGTCTGGGATCATTCCAGACCAGTCCGCTAACGGCATTCAGGGCAGCCATAGGGATCTGCTAAGAGGTTTTGAAAAATTGGGTGCGTGCCCTTTTTGGCTTCTTTCTAATGGCTAAAGAAGGCTTGGAAGGGGAGACTATGTGTGTGCATTAGAGTGATCAGACAGCAAATCGGGACGGGGGTGGGGGGTAATAAGTGCCTATACAAGACAAAGCCCCAAATATCGGGGCTGTAAAATCAGGACATCTGGTCACCCTAGTGTGCGTGTGCGTGTGAACATTTAGGAATGGGATGGAGGATTGGGAAGTTAGGTTCTTGTCTGCAGTTTTTCACCTCAGAAATGTCAAGGATGGTCTTCCCTGGTCTTTCTGGATGTCTGAGAGCACGCATACTGGGAGCTCTCAGACCTCGCTGAAAAGCTTTGGAGTGTTCAATCTTTCCCAAAGACATCATTTCCGTTGTTAATTAGGCATTGAAGAGAAATAGGTTTTAACAAAAACAAGCAACAGATTGTTTTCAGCAGCCTCTCAGCAGCTGAGCTCTCCCTCCACTCTCATGAGGGTATCATTTCACTAATTATCCAGCTTCCATCGCTCTTGTTCACACTAGGGTTTTCCTGAAATTCTCCCACCATTGCATGATCACCACACAGCTCCGGGCTGAAAGCACGAGCGTGCACCAGCCACTGCCTTTGCAGCTGCCGAGTCAGCTCCCAGTGGTGGAGCTGCATTGCTGGTCATGCAGCAGTGGGAGATATTATCAAAAATGCTAGTAGCAAAACAGCCTGAGAGTTTCCAAGGCAGAGAAGGGCTGATTTTCTAATCGAAGAAAACAAGCAGGGGGAAAACCCTGTAGAGAAGCAGGAAAAAGAAACCCTTCGGGCCTTCTTTATACATCACACAGGCAGGAATAAAAAAGGACACGCCCATCTTTTTTCCTTTTGTCAGGTCACCTTGAAAGAGCGAGAACAATTCGGTCGGCCTTCTCTCCCTCAGCCCTCTCCCGCTAACGTACTAAGGGCAACGGCTCCCATCCTCCCCAGGCTAAAACTGGAGAGTCACAACATTCGTCTGGTTCTCTCGGTATCACGGAGTATTATTCATCTAAAGACTTGTTTAAAAGAATTGAATCCATGCAGAGTTTGACGAGCCCTTCGAGTTCACTTGGTCTGATGAATTGGTTGGGGTGTGTATGGGTGTGGGTGTGAGAGAGAGAGAGAGAGAGAACCGCTCTTTCTGCCTCTCTCTGTGTTCGTATCAGTCTGTGTTTGTTTTCCGCAGCTGCAAATCACTAGGAGCCTGAAGAGGCTTTCATAAAATCCTGCTAGGAGTCAATCTTCAACACCAGCGTTTCCCTTCACAAATTCGTCGCTAATGCCGGGGGAACTCTGGGAGCTTGGTGGATCATTTAAAAACAAGAAGGTGTTATTAAATGAAAAAAACATTCTTTACAACTGTCCAGATAGAGAGAGGAATGGAAAGGACCCTGTCTCTTTGCTGCCAGCTCGTTTACTCTAATGTCTGTCCCATCGATCTCCTATGTACTCTGCCTCAACTGCCTGATGTATTGCCCTGGTGCTTCCCTCACCCTCTGGCTTTCTTATTTCTGCCTTATGCCTTGTGTCTCATTCCATTCTACAACCCATTGTTCTGGTCTCTGTCAGCAGTCAGGCAGGAAGTCCTCGCTGCCCGGGGTACAGCATTGCGCAAGGGGCCAGGTGCATTAGATAAGGGGTGGGAGTTCACCTTCCTCTGAAGAATCTGGCATACACCACTGCCCAAGGCAGGACACCATTGGTTGAATCTGACATTGCTGTATTCCTGGACGGTGGGGCAGATCCTGAAGCTGGTGCAGTGAGAGGTAAACCACACTTCCCTGGGCCAGCCTGGTGCCTCATGTCCCAGTGAGGGTGGGTGGAGTTACTGCAGCGGCCCTGCAGCAGGTGCTATGTGTGATAACCTCTGGGGTGAACCTGGACCTAAATGGTCCCATAGAACTATGAAGTGTTTAAGGCCAGAAGGGGCCATGCCCAACCAGACCTCCAGCATCACCCCAGCAAGAGCCCCTCTCCGGGTGACTCTTGGGAAGAAGGCATGGCTCGCACGGTTAAAATGCCTGTCATTTTAGTATAATCCATTGTTATGATGCCAAGCCCCTTGTTTCACTGCCCATTTTTGCCATGTCAGTGACAGAGCTAAGCAAATCATGGCGTGGGGGAGGAGGTGGGCAATGATCTGTGGATGTTCATTCAAATTTGAAAATGAATTTAATTTCAGTCACACTTATGGCCTCCTCTTGTTTGCCTTCCACACATGGTCCAATAGCACTGCTAAGCCGGAAATACAAATGTGACTCGCCGAAAGCAAATTTCAAATTGGATAGTTGATTGCCAGATTTGAAATTCACAGTGCTGTGCCATTCCATTTCATAAATCATCTGATTGGGGAACAGAAATAGTACCACCTGGGTTATGTAACTAATGAACAGGGCATGAATTTCAAATAAAAAATATTTCCAATGAACTGCTAGAGTGATATTTGCACAGGGGGGAAATTGCAAATTAGTTCTAATAATAAATAAATATGAGGACTTTGCAGTCTATGTGTGAACATCCCATGGATTGAAAAAGATTGAAAAACTGACATAGATATTCATTATGAATTGTTCATTCAGCTCCAATTGCTAAGATCTAACCATTCTTAAAAGACTATGCGATGTCTTTGTAAAGTTCAGTTAAGTTCCATATAGTGACCATACCAATGACTTTGTGCTCAACAGATCTGTTCCCTGAGTGTATTCTGCTTAGGTTAATGCCAGTAATAAATTGTACTACCTTGAACTCCTATCGTCTCTGTTGTGCCCATCCCGTTGTGGGAGAGTGAGCTGGAAATAAATCCTATTCTGGCTTACACTTCTTCAACAGAATTATTTACTGAATTCCACTTGCAGAATCTAGATTTTGAAGTATATAGAGGTATGCACTTTCATCACACCTTAATTACACGTAGATTAGGCCTCTCTTGAGTCAAGGTTACTTATGATGAAGCACGAGCTGGAAAATACCCAGCTTTACTTTCAGATCCTGGTGGAATGTGCAAGGCCTGCAAATCTTTGTCCCTCTCTCCTAAGCAAACTTGGTATGGAATCCCTGAGAGGTAATTAACCCGGAATTCCCCCATCTCATTTTTATGGGCTGTTTCCAAAACGGAGCCACTCTTTAAAGTTTCTCTTGTTCAGCTTTTTTTCCACATAAGGTGTATCTGTCTCTCAGATACTAGATTCATTATTCCAGAGTCATTCTCATCTCGTCTATGATTTTCCGCACTGACATTTGCTACACTCCAAACACTGCTCCTGCATTCCAATACCTGCCTCGCCTCTCCAATATCGGTTCCACTGTTAAAAAGCAGTCGTTGCTTTTGAGTTATTGTCCTTCTATTTCCAGTTTCAATATTAGACTTCATAACTGACCTCCAAGTATCTGTTGCTTTTCCTGATACCTCTCAACCTTGTCTTTCTGATGGATTATCCAACTGTGTTCTCCATTGTTCTGATGACTTGCAGTTTGCCTGGTATATGTCACTGGCCTGCTCCTGCTCTGTAATGTTAGCCCTTGGTCTTTCACGAGTCTCTAGTGTCTTCCAGCCTCTGTCCCATGTCCCTGATCTCTGTCACAGGTCCATCCATCTCACAGATGCCTTTCTTTTGTCTTTTCTCTTTCGGGAGGAGGGGAGGTATGTTATCTCTCTAAAGCCCTGTCCACAATGGGATCAGGAATGTGCTAGTTGAAACCATGTTTAAAACACAATTGTTTCTAATGGGGTTCTAGCCCAATTTCTCTGACAAGTATGGATGTGGATTTTATGGCTGTATACAATAAAATCATACTGCAGACTATCTGGTCAATGGCATGGTTTGGCAAGCAGAATTCACAGAAAAAATCACCATCCAGACAGGTCAGAGGAACTGTGCCAGAACTCTGAGCAACAACTGTATTTAAACATGCTTGTAGCTAGTGGATATGGCCCAGTACTTGTCCCAGATCTGTCTGTCTCTCGCTGCCTGTCTCAGGTTGTCCTTCTCTCTGATATTTGTTCTATGTCTGTTGATCTCTCTGTTGATCTGCACCAGGTCTATCCATTGCTCTGATGTTTAATTCACTGCCCTGTTTTCCTAAATGCTGCACAGAATTTGTTTTTCTTTCTGAAATATTTCCTGTTTTTATGTCTGTCCTAGGTCTCCGTTTAGCTCCAAAGGTCTCTTTCGATTTCTTCCTCCTCTATGGGCTGGCTTGCTTTCCTGTTAAATTGACTGGGTCCAACAGCTGATCTTGTTGCTAATTGATGTCCCCTCTGTCTTATATTGTTTCATGTCAGATGTCTTTGCCATTGTGTCTGATCCACTGTTTGATAGCTCTGATCTCTCTGCGGTGACTGATCCATTGCTTTCATTGGCACTCCTGTATGTCCCTGATGTATCTCCCTCTCATATTTTTTTCCTCCAGTTCAAATATTGGGCTTGGTGACCCATCCTCAAGGTGATCCCTAAAGTTGAGTCCCCTGTGCCTGTCAACAGATGCACATGATGATTAGGCAACATTCATGACATCAACCGGGAAAAATCCACTGAGCCGCAGTTCTCTGATGTCAGGAACCAGCAGTGAGACACAGGCACAAAGGTAAGAGGAGACTTTTTCAATCACACCAAAGGAGAAAGGAGTGAACTGCAATGAACAGGCAGATGTGGGACAGCTGGGGAATAAGGGAAAGCAGTGTAAGGGGATCATGCAGATATAACAAACCAGAAAGATCAAATCCATTCTTGGTAGAGGTCAGGTACATGGAAACAGAGCGTGGAAATGATGTATGAGAGTGATTTTATAGCTTTAGATTCCAAAAGAGAAACCTTGGGCCAGTTTGCATCCTGGCTCAGATGCAGGCAGCAACCCGGATATGTTTCTCTCCCATTCCTTTCTGAAAACCCTTAGAGCCTGGGATTGTTCCCAGAAGGCCTCTTCTCTGTATGCTGTCTAACTATGGATCATGCTCACATCCACAGGGATGCAATGAAAGGGTGAGATGATTAGCTGTGCACTCTTCTTGGGCCTGCTAGGAGTGGAAAGTGTCATGGTGAGAATAGCACTGTAACCCATGTACTTGGCAACATTGGCTGAAAACTGGGTGGCATCTAGTGGGCCAGCCCAGTGTGGAACCTCAAGGAGAATTAAACAAAGCACTTTCAAAAGCATGCTGTATGCTACCCTCTAACCCACCCTCATCGTCGCTGCATCTGTGTGCGCTCACCAAGGGAACCACATCCACAGGGTATCAGAGATGGCCCAAACCTCAGCCCTCAATCCCCACAAGTTTGACAGTGTTCAAAATTCAACCTCTGAGCCAATCTTCAATTGAAGGCCAGGTACAGTGGCCACTTTTACAAAGTCAGCCCTCCCTATAGTTAACAAAAGAGTGGTGGAGATCTCAGAATTATTGTCTTTGGTGAGTTTAGGGAAACACTGCAGGACTGCAGACTCCCCCGCCTTCCTATGAGATGCAACTAGTCGAAATAGCAGTCGAGAAACTCATTCGGCAAATTTTGCCTTTGTTATTTGCAATTCTCTTTGGTATTCAACTGCACTTAACGGAAATCACAAGTGAAAAAGCAGCAGCATAAGCATTATACAGGAAGGTGGCCAGCCTGCAAGCTTCCAAACTGGTCATTCCAGTTGGTTAATAGGTAGCTGCACATGCCCTACAATACATACCTTAGTTTGTGGTCAAGCACGTGTATTCGCTGAGTACGAAGCAGCTAGAAAATGGACAGATCAAAGTGAATGTTTGAAATACTCCTTCATTTTCCTCCCCTCTCTCACACACACACTATTCAAACAGCTCTGCTGTGCAGTAGCGGGGGATACATCTTGACTCATGAATTATGACCCTTCTATCTAGAATGTGGCTTTTGGGCAGAAAGTGGGGTGGGCTTTTTTTAAGATTGGATTTACATTCTTTCATTGAATTTAGGGATTACGGAAAAATGATTTTTCCAAAACCGAAGTGCAGTTATCTGCCTTCACCCCAACTTGCACAAAACGGTGGTTTTTTACAAAGCAGAAAGAGAACATTAGGTTCACACCACCTCTATAATTTAGTTTTCTAAGATTAGTCTTTGCCATGTGTTGGCTGTTGAAATATCTGGCTTTAGAAATATTTGTGTTTCTTGTCTCCACCTCAAGACCATTTAAAAGGTTTTCATCCATCCATTGAGAGAGATAACTGTTGTATAAAGGCGCAGAGAGAAGTACTCTTTTTTTGCAGGGTATAATTTTTTTCGCACTGTTATTTAAAATATGCTTTTTAAGAGGACAAAAGGGAACAATTTAATGGAAACAAATTTGTATCAGAAAATGCACAGCTGGAGAAAAAGATTTTTTTGCATTATTTCTTGGGAAGACAGGCGAATTAGAGCAAGGATGGAATTAAAAAATGAGTTTAAACATTACTTAAATGGGTTGTTGAGACCGAAAAGAATAACAACTTCGGGAATAAGCTTTGCTTAGAGCCTCCATTTCCAGCCGAGCCAGGTTTATGGCAACTACCTTATTTTACCAAACTCCACTTTTTTATTCTTTGCAGTAAATGTAGCACTGGTGAAAGGTAGTTGCATTGACAGCCCTGGAGACAGGCCTGCTTTACACCTAAAACATAGGTCAACTTAGTTACGTTGCTCAGGGCTGTGAAAAATTCACGTCCCTCAGAGATGTAGTTAAGCTGACTAGGCCCCAGTATAGACACCAGTATAGCTACTGCCTCTTGAGGGAGTGGATTTACTACAGGGACGAAGAAAGCCTTTCCGTTGCTGGAGCAAGGGTCTAGACTAGCTCTACAGCAGCATAGCTGCAGCCCAGCAGCTGTGCCGCTGTGGTGTAGACAAACCCTGACAGACGGTTATACAGTCAGCAGTCCTAGGGACAGACAAACAGAAGTCCTGGAAACACATGGACAGAGGCAGAGGCCAGATGGAACAAAGAGGTAACAGTCAGGGAGGGTAGGCAGGAAAAGATAGGAAAATTCCTTATCCAGGGGCAACATTTTCAAAAGCACCTAAGTCCCATTTTCAAAAGTGACTTAGCCACTTAGGCTCTGTTTAATTGAAAGTCAGTGGGACTTCAGCACTTAAATCCCATTAGGTGCTTTTGAAAATTTACCCCCGGTCACAAACACATGGCTACTGGCTAGGCAAGACAGACAGACAGCAATCTGTGTATAGACGAAGACAGACCCAGACCAAGGCAGTGAATTACAAACATCAGGGCTAAGACAGCAGGCCTGGGACAGGAAGGAAAAAGACAGTTTTGTTATCTCAGTTTATAAGCCCTGCATCTTGAAGGCATTTATATCAAAGACTCCCGCAGGGCTTTCTCAGTTGACTGTTATAAAGTCTAATGTTGAGTTATCAAGGATGTAAAATGGAACTTGCAGCAAAAGGAGAATAAGGGCTTTATTCCTGCTACAAAATAGGAGAAAACGAGCCATTTGAGAATTATTAAGGCGAACAGGTTGGGATGGGCCTCTTTGGACACAACAAGAGATGGATTTTGCTCACTGCAGAATGGTTAATTATGATGAATGACCTTCCTCTCCCTCTGTCTGTTCGACCTCCCTTCTGCCCCAGCCTCGGCAGCAACTGCTGCAAGCAGAGCTGGCCAAATGCTGCCAACCCAGCGTCTGGGACCATACCTTCCGATGAAAGCCACTTGTTGGCTTTGGCAGAATTTGCAGTCTCTCTTCCCACTTCCCACAAACATTTGTGCAAGCAAGTTTGTATTCACGGGCTCTTTGCAGCAGGAAGGGAAAGTGCCACGAATTCTTGCACAGGTGTGTATTAACACAAGTATCAGCACAGCTACCCTGAGAGCAGTCAGTGACCTGGGAGCCATCCCATCAGAAAACAGCGAGAATAGTGTGTGACTATTGCACAGCACAAGCCGGTGAATTTTGGATAGCGAGTACTGGAGGCTGAGGAGTAACCCCTAGGCTGACATGTTTGCATAAACCATTTGCCAAATGATTTCACGCAATGAACAGATTAGTAAAAGTCGAAGCCTTCTTGTGGGGATTTTGCTACATTCATCAATTAAATTGTTTGTTATGAACAGCTTTGCCCTATCTAGCTCCAGGATTTCAGCCTTGTAATTTTGCTGGCATAGGGTACTGGCTCCACATCCATGAAATCTCACTGCCAACCTCTTCTTCCCCCATTTTTTCCAGGCCATCAGCAGTGAAAACCCTGCCAGTAGCCTAGACTGTGGCCCTTCCAGTGCAAGCCGTTCATTTAAACTATAGGATCTCTCAATGACTCCGTCTGCTAAGTGACGTTAGGAAAGGAAAGGTTATAGCACCAGTTAGTGCTGTGCCCTCAGAATATAACCTCTTTATCTAACGGGCTGCAAGGAAGGAGGCATGTGATTGGCTGATGGAGGTTCTGAACCACGTAGGTGTCCTGGAGAGCCGTCAGCCTTGTTATCTTCATTTTTATTAGAGGACTAAAAAGGGCTGGCTAAAAATCGTGGCCCTCTGACGGCAGCTTGGTAGCCTGTAGTGTGAAATGAGATGATGTCCAGATGTCCCCATATCAAAAACGTTGCGGGTTTCACGGGGGAGACCAGCGTTTCTCAAATTGGGAGTCCTGACCCAAAAAGGAGTTTCGGGGAGGGGGTCACAAGGTTATTTTAGGAGGGTCATGGTAATGCCACCCTTACTTCTGCGCTGACTTCAGAGCCGGGCAGCCGGCGAGCGGCGGCTGTTAGCCGGGCGCCCAGCTCTGAAGGCAGCGCCTTGCCAGCAGTAGCGCAGAAGTAAGGGTGGTAATACCGTGCCTGCCACCTTTACTTCTGTGCTGCTGCCTTCAGAGCTGGGCCCTCAGTCAGCAGCCGCCTCCGTCCAGCCACCCAGCTCTGCAGGCAGCAGGGCAGAGTAAGGGTAGCAGTACCGCAACCTCCCCCCTACAATAACCTCGCCCCCTCCCATCCCCCCTCTACAACTTCTTTTTGGGTCAGGAGCCCTACAATTACACCACCATGAAATTCCAGATTTAAATAGCTGAAATCATGAAATTTATTATTTTTTAAATCCTATGACCGTGAAATTGACCAAAATGGACCGTGAATTTGGTAGGACCCTAGTCATAAGGTTCCCCCTTGGCCTAAAATTCTATGAAATGACAAATACTAAATTAGTATTATTTAAGTCATGCAGGCCCCATGCATTTATATATATATAAATGGGGCATGCATAGAGTGTGGGATTAATCTCTGAAAAAAAGTGGAAACTGTACTGTTAGAGACATTTAAAACCAGCCTGGACAAAGATGTGGTGAAGGGGATCACCCTGCATTGCCAGGGGTGGGAAGGGAGATGAATTCAGGTTTCTCCTCTATAACTTGAATGAGTCTGTGATCTGACATCCATGTGTAAAGTATTAGGGCAAATATCTGCCATTGTGGCATCATAGGTAGAGAACAGCAGAAACTGGACTTTCTGCTCCCCAACCACCCTCACTGAGTGTTCGGGTGTCAGATTCTGATGCAAACCTCTCATATTCCGCAGTCAGACTTTCTGTGCTGTCCGGATCAGACCCAGATTCCCCTGCGTCTAGCAAGCAGGCACTACCAAATAGGAACATGAAATCTCCCATGATGCATGTAGCCAAATATGCAAATAAGGTATATGAGAGACGGGGATAATTCCTTCCTGCTACTTACAAGGAATTGGTTTACAGCCTGAAGCTCTGATTACTTCTATCTTAGCCTGCCTAACAGTAACTACACATAGCTCCTAAAATTACCCAGATCTTTTCCAAATGCAGCCACTCTATTGGACTCACTGACCTCCCAGGGGAGCAAATTCCACAGGCTGCCTTTATTATTATGACCTGGCCCTAGAGGCCCCTGCTCAGACAAACAGGTAGACACAGTCCCTTCCCCCAAGAAGGTGTTTACCTCCCGGCGCCAGTAAAAGAGGAGGAGATGTGTGACATCTTAAATGTCTGCGATGGGAAACTTCTCAGTGCAGTAACCCAATCTCTCTTGACATTCTAGTTCTGTGAGTCAAACCTGGACAAGAAGGGTGTAACCATCATACCAGAGCTAACCACTCCAGCAGACTCACCGGCAGAGAGCCTGAGCCTGGCTGCGAAAGTGCCTCTGAAACGAAAGGCAAAGAGTCAATGCTGACAAGTAAAATTCAGACAGAATGGTTTGGCTGATGGGATTAAACTGTAGCTCCCCCCTGGAGAAGGAGAAGCACATGGTCTCACACTGAGACCCACAACGAGACAGAGAATTTGTGGGGATTTCAGCACGGCACTGTAACCCAGAAGGGCACCATCCATAGCTCGCCTCTTCCCCATGGCCTGAATCTTCCTCTGAGCTTTTTTTAGTTATTTGTTAAACCAGTCTGTTTGGAAATTAGCCATCAAAGCACCTTTCCCTCCCACTCCCATCCTCTGTGCCTCTCAGCCATTGACATTAACATTGGAATGCCTGCATTGGATTTGAATGGATTTTAATAACCCCATGCAGGCCTACATTAATAAAGCAGTGTGAAAGACAGCACACAGCAGCTGAAAATGAGCCTCCTGGAAACGTAGCTATAAAACATGTACATTGGTCTGCCTGTCAGATAGACAGAAAGATACATATGGCAATAGAGAAATAGTCTATCTCATCTATCTAATCTGTCATCTCTCCCATCACGCTCACACTTGAGTATCTACCTTAGTCGCACATCTAGACCAGGGGTAGTCAATAGGTGGACCGCAGGCCAAATCCAGACTGCCAGATGCTTTTGAACAGACCCCAAAATCTTTTTATTTACTTGTTATCATTATTATTATTATTTATTTATTATTTTCTCTGGAGTCTGGACCTTGACTATACTTTGACCAAGAGATTTGGACCTTGACAAAAAATAATTGACTACCCTTGATCTAGACTCTGGATACAGAGTCAGATTCACTTATGGCAGCTTCCCCCAGTGTAGACCCTGACATAGGGCTCTTGGGGGCAGAAAGTCTCCTGGAGAAAGGTTGTGGTGGCACAAATCTGCAACTGTCCTTCCACCAGAGGGCCCATAAGGGGCCAGCAAGGCCTGCTAAGTGAGTGGGGCTGGCGAGGATTGGGGGCGTGATTGATTCTGCTAATGTCTGCTGCAGCCTCTGCCGTCTGGGCTATTGATGCAGAAACCCAGAGGGAAGGTGGAGATGGGAAACACAGCTGCCCTCTCCTAGTGAGAGCCTCCCCCCTATGGTGCAGCACTCAGGCTGGCATAGGGAGGTGGAAGCAGCCAGAACAGCTCTGCCTGGCGCCTGAGAAGCAGGATTGAGCTAGCAGTATTTTTATATTTGATGATTAATATAAAATGAAGGCCTTGGTTTAATACAACCCCATATGTCAGGCGTTCAAATTAGATACAGTGTAACCCAGCTGAGATGCGGGGACAGTGTATAAAATATAACAGGAAGATTAAAAGGTGTCCCCAGGCAGAAGAGGATATTTATTTATTTACAGCCTGATGCAGTACCTGACAATCATGTAGCGCCAGAATTGACGATGCTGAAACCTCTTCCGAGACGGTCCTGAGATATGAGAACTAAACATGCCCCTGGCCTAGACGTGATCCTATTAGCTTTCCTACGGGAGTCGCCTATACTCATTGATTGGGATGAATACAGGCTGCAGGATCAGACCCTGCTTTACTACCTTGCTGATACCCTGCCTTCTATCTTGCCCGCTTGGATTGGAGGGAATGACACGCCTTGTTCGAAGGGCTTGTAGAGAGCACTCGTATCTTGGCTTCTTCAGCCGCAGGCTTGTCATATGCTCTCCTGAGTCTCCTCTTCCTCTTCTGAGAGCAAAGTGCCACAAATTTGCCCCCTTTTAAAAGAGATGCATCTTCTAAAGACTTCCATGGCTGGGCAGTTGAGGCTGCTCTAACTCGTGCTGGGGACTGAACTAGCCCCAGGCTGGGCCCAGGTCCTGGGTGCTACAAACATGCTATAAAGTCACTTGTCCTGCACCAAGTGCAACTTCACTTGACTAGAAATTATAGGTCCTTGGTGGGGCCAGTTTGAAAATTGATGCATTGCCTGGGGGCAAAGCTATGGTGGTTTCTAGTTGCTATTAAATTCTATATATGTAACCTATCATGGTATATAACACGCAGCTGTTTGGGTGTGGGTTTGGGGTGCCCAATATGAGACACCTTAACTTACTGAAAATTGGACCCCTTTAGGGTGCCTCACATTGGGCATCCAAATCACTAGTCACTTTTGAAAATTTTGGCCCAAATGGGCCTCCGTTTTTTGTTGTTTTTTTTTAAGAAGAAATTGGCGCTAACTACCAAGTGATATTAAAGAGGCACATATGCCCTAAGTAAATGCAAAATGGTTTGATGCATGGAAAGCATTTTCCATTAAGCTCATTTGTACATAAAGAGCTAACAGTTTGAGATTATGATTATAATGACAATGATTACTATTGTTAGTTCGCCTTTAAATGGTGCTATTTTTACCCCATAGTTCTGTCTTTGGGGGAAGTAAACAAGCCTTATTAAAGAAGTCAGTCTTCCTCTACAATTCCTCCCTCTCTTTTCGTTCCTTCCTGTCTCATCCCTTCTATATTTCCACCTATCTCCTTTCTTCCCCATTCTTCCCTCCCATTAGAGCAATTTTTCAAAGTGGAATTTTGATGCCTAGGATCTTTAAAAATCCCTCCCATCATCTCAGCAGGGTGAGGTCTGGGCAGTGCTTGGCTGGGAGAATGCCGAGAGAAAATCAGACATGACTGGAAGTGGTGTGGATGGAAGTGTGCAGTCTTTCCTCTCAGTCTGGACTGAACTAAGGCTCCAGCACAGGGTGATGGTGCGTGGTGCTTCAGGATGGTGCTGCCTGTTGGAGGACATATAAAATCTAGCAGATCTTTAGCACTTGTAGCCATTAACGCAACCATGGCAATATGAACCTCAGTTTTGACCCCATCACAACTTGGGTAATTAGTACATTGCTTCTTGTTTATTTATATTCCCCTCCCATTTTAATAGAACATAAGAACATAAGAACGGCCATACTGGGTCAGACCAAAGGTCCATCCAGCCCAGTATCCTGTCTACTGACAGTGGCCAATGCCAGGTGCCCCAGAGGGAGTGAACCTAACAGGTAATGATCTAGTGATCTCTCTCCTGCCATCCATCTCCATCCTCTAACAAACAGAGGTTAGGGACACCATTCCTTACCCATCCTGGCTAATAACCATTAATGGACTTAACCTCCATGAATTTATCCAGTTCCCTTTTAAACCCTGTTATAGTCCTAGCCTTCACAACATCCTCAGGCAAGGAGTTCCACAGGTTGACTGTGCGCTGAGTGAAGAAGAACTTCCTTTTATTTGTGTTAAACCTGCTACCCATTAATTTCATTTGGTGGCCCCTAGTTCTTGTATTATGGGAACAAGTAAATAACTTTTCCTTGTTCACTTTCTCCACACCACTCATGATTTTATAGACCTCTATCATATCCCCCCTTAGTCTCCTCTTTTCCAAGCTGAAAATTCCTAGCCTCTTTAATCTCTCCTCATATGGGACCCGTTCCAAACCCCTAATAATTTTAGTTGCCCTTTTCAGAACCTTTTCTAATGCCAGTAAATCTTTTTTGAGATGAGGGGCCCACATCTGTACGCAGTATTCAAAATGTGGGCGTACCATGAATTTATATAAGGGCAATAAGATATTCTCGTCTTATTCTCTATCCCTTTTTTAATGATTCCTACCATCCCATTTGCTTTTTTGACTGCTGCTGAACACTGCGTGGACGTCTTCAGAGAACTATCCACGATGACTCCAAGATCTTTCTCCTGATTAGTTGTAGCTAAATTAGCCCCAGTCATATTGTAGAATTGGGGTTATTTTTCCCAACGTGCATTACTTTACATTTATCCACATTAAATTTCATTTGCCATTTTGTTGCCCAATCACTTAGTTTTGTGAGAGCTTTTTGAAGTTCTTCACAGTCTGCTTTGGTCTTAACTATCTTAAGCAGTTTAGTATCATCTGCAAACTTTGCCACCTCACTGTTTACCCCTTTCTCCAGATCATTTATGAATAGGTTGAATAGGATTGGTCCTAGGACTGACCCTTGGGGAACACCACTAGTTACCCCTCTCTATTCTGAAAACTTGCCATTTGTTCCTACCCTTTGTTCCCTGTCTTTTAACCAGTTCTCAGTCCATGAAAGGATCTTCCCTCTTATCCCATGACAACTTAATTTATGTAAGAGCCTTTGGTGAGGGACCTTGTCAAAGGCTTTCTGGAAATCTAAGTACACTATGTCCACTGGATACCCCTTGTCCACATGTTTGCTGACCCCCTCAAAGAACTCTAATAGGACACAGTATTCTATGTATGGTGTGGCTGTTCACTGTTAAACAGCTGCTGTGTTCCACCTAGAGGTGGCCGCATGTCTGTGGTAAATGGAGTGATCTCTACACATGCACAGTGAGGGCTGTTAAAACATTTAGGCTGACTTTGAGGCTGAGATTTTTCAGAGCCATCGTGGAGAGTCAGATACCCAGTCCTGAATAACTGTAATTGCAAATCCCAGAGGCAGCTTTGAAATGCTCAGCCTTAATGCCTGAAAGTAAAATGCTACCCCTTGTTTTGAAACTTGTGTGTGTCAGGCAGGGATGGTGTCTTTTATTTATCTGTAAAGTGCCTGGCACTTATGACTCTGTAGAAATAACAGAAAAGGTGGAAATGATGTGCTTGCTGTGTATTACATGGTATTCCCTTTACAGAGTCCAAGAATACCTGTAATACTGTGGTAATGATAATTAACTCTGTGTATGTATTAGTAAAACAAACTGCTTGGAGATGGCAGGGATTATATAAAGGTGAGATATTATTATTCTTTTTCCCTTTGGGTTGTGTCCCCTCCCTGACAGGAAATGGCCTCATGCTAATGGCTGAATGGAACAAATTGGAATGGTTGGGACCAGCAGGCCAAGCTTTGTGGCCTAGAGAGGGAGAAATGGGGATTGGATGGAGCAGACTTGTCCTCCAGTCATCTAGCTCATGACAAAGTCCTGCATGCTGCTCCATGAAATTAATACTGAATAACATTCCTCCCCGCCCCCGTCCCCACCCAGCACAACAGATGTGCTGTGTATGAAATGCATTAATTCAATACCGCTGGAGGCAGGTCACTGCCTGTAGATGAGCAAATGACGAGGGAAGCCCCCAAAACCCACTCCTCCCAAGCTCTAAGGACATTGGTAGTGTTGCATGGATGTACGGGGCAGACAGGGACCGGGGCGGTTTGTGCATTGACTGCTTTGAGTCTTGATTACTGGATGTTAAACAAGACCCTGAAGTTCTTGGTGCCGCTGCCTAGCTCTCTCCTGCCATACACGCAGTGAGACAGTTGGGAAACATTTGGAGGCACAGTATCCGACCCTGAACTGAAGGGGTAGGCAGATTTCGGGGGGGGGGGGGGGTGAAAGAGCAGCTAAGTTCTGCCAGTGCCATCTTACATGTTAGCCAGCAGGCGGTGCCCCATGGAGGTTTCTGACTAGACAGAATGCCAGCTCCGTGGGGTGCTCCACAATGCTACCAACGTGCTGTCTCCTTCCAAATGAGACGTTGAGGGATAGGTCCTGGGGGAACTCCCATGCAGTCTAGATAACTAGTCAAAACAGCAGTGTAAAGTCTAGAATCTGTCCTTTATTGAGGGTGTTTGCTGCCCTCCTAGATGGCAAAGAGAAAGGAGTGGGGCATGCTTGGAGAGAGGAGTTGGAGCCATAGCAGCAGGTCGGATGCTCCTGCCTCATTAATCTTCCATTGTCAGTAATGGTTGTTGTATTGTATCCGTCAAAGTGTTCCTGTATCACCCGTGTATCTTCGGAAGCCAAGCTGGCAGCAATCTCAGAGCAGGGAAAGTCAGTCCTGGAGAAAATAACCGAGGTGGTAACGAGAGAGGGGAACCTGTCAGGAAAGGGGAAGTGTGATGGAGGTGCACCGGGCTGACACTTTCCCAGTGAACCTTCTCTGCTTTCCACAGCGCTGTGTCATGGTGTCAGATTCAATACGGCCAGCCCCTTCGGATACACCGGGGCAATTTCACATCATTTAGATGCAACATCCTCCAAACGTCTTTTTTTGTGTGTGTGTGTGTGTGAGCCAAATGAAGAGTGAGTTATGCAGTCAGGCATGTGTGAAGAATTGTCACAGCTCTCAGTGCAGGCAGAAAATCCCACTCTTGGCCACCCACCATCTCTCCGCTGAGCACGACGGTTTATCTGTAGCTAAGCAGAGAACTGCCCGGAATCCACCTGTCTGATCTGGAGCCGATGGTGGCCATTGCAGTGCAAGTTAACTCTTACCGGTGCTCAGGTGGCTAATCAATCGTTGAAGCGATGCAGGCGCACAGACACAAAGGTAATAGACTCTGTGTGTGTTGCTTGTATCTCTACTGCACCCTGGAAAGAAGGCGTCGGTTATATTCCCCACCCCTGAAATTCAGTGGGAACAACTGTTCTTTGTCTGTCTGATAATCACTGTCCTCTGACTATTAAAATAGGATTGAGTTGGGGATTTTATAGCGTCTCTCATACTTCAGTCTACCAACGATCTTCACATAGTAATGACTCAGATACAGGTGGCAGTGCAGAGATCGGATAGACATATGCAGCAGCCATTATGTGCTTAGTAATACTGTACATATAACCTTGGATCTCAGAAACTGCCCTTCCTGACTGGTACCAGGCCACAGAACCCAGCCAATGATTCCTGCATCAGGCCTGTAACTTTGGGTTTTGCTAGAGCACGTCTTTTAGAAAGACCTCCAGTCTCGATTCTGTTCAGTCTCCATGCCTGGTCCTAGGAGAATGCCAACAAGGGGGCCAAGTGGGATGGTATGTTTTCTGAGGTGTTTACTGAATTGCTGGGATCTGAAGTGAGACAACTAATTATTTCACATAAGCCAATAAACAGCCATCAGATGACAATGCAGTGTAGTTGTAGCCATGTCGGTCCCAGGATATTAGAGAGACCAACGGGGGGAGGTGATATCTGTTATTGGACCAACTTCTGTTGGTGAGAGAGACAAGCTTTCAAGGTAACACAGAGCCCTTCTTCGGGTCTGGGGAACATGCTCACAGTGTCACAGCTCAATACCAAGTGGAACAAATTGTTTAGAATAAGTAGTTAACACATATTTCAAGAGACCACTCAAGGTGAAATGGCCCTTTAACACTCCTCCCGTCATAGGGGGAAAGGAAGTGGGAGGGGCAAGGCAGCTGGGGGGAATTGTTAATGGGTTATAGATTGTTGTAACAAGCCATAAATCCAGTGTCTCGAGACACTGCTCCTGCAAATAAAGATGGGTGCAGTTTGGTGGGATTTAAGAAGCCTAAATCCTCTCATACTGACTCCTGACAAAGGAAGACTTGTAAGGGACCATTCGAGATGAAATCCCTTCTGTGCCACGCCATGGCTACATTATAGCAGTGTGATTCTTCTGCTGCTGCTGCAGTTTGGTGGGCACAGACAACTGCAGATACATTTTATAACATTTGGGGTGTCAGTATAGCTGATTTGCTGGTGCAATCCAGATGCATTCAGTTGGATACCTAAGTATCATAAAATGTACCTGCAGTTATTTGCAGGTGCAAAGATGCAGGAGCATAACTGCAGGTTGCTCCAGAAAATTGGTCGCTAAATGACCTACAGTGCACCAGCAAAACTGTGAGAGTAAAATCTGAGGTCTAGTTAAGGTCAGGCTGGAAACGAGGCCCTGTATCTCATTACCAATCCAGTCCATGATCAAATATAATCTAGGAGCAATGAATCCGGAATCCAAGGCACAGTGACCTTTAATTGTAAGAATGGGATTGAGAACTGAAAATATCAGGATCTGGCCTTTTAGGAAAGGGTATTTGGAAAGTGAGCTTAGAGGGTTTAGCACTGTAGAGTCAATTGGGAAGTCTCTCTCATGTTTACTCAGCTCTTAGACAGGTAAAACTCCTATTGACATTGCTTGAGTAAGCACGTCAGGATGTGACCCTTAGAACTAGGTGTCTAGAGCTAAGCAGCTGGGTTTCAGAACTCCAAGACCCAGCTGTTGCCAGCAGGACCAAAGCAGTACAATGAAGCAGGCGAAAGCTTTTCTGCTGAAACTGCACTTCGTGTTGATCTGTCTCTTCAATTCAAAACACTCGTTTTGAAAAAAAGAGTCAAAGGTCAAATTCAAGGGGCTTCATTTCACTCCAGTTTAAAGAAAATAACAGCCTGGAGTTTAGTTGGCACTGAGTTCTCTGACAAGTCCTCGGGGCAGTCCGTCGCACTGTTACCAAGGCAGGCAGGCATGGAGAGCAGAAGACAAGGAGGGAGAGTTCTGCTTGAAGAGTTTTAGGGCTCACCTCAGATGCCTGCCACCCCTCTACAGCTATTTGGAGACATCCTGAATAAAATATTAGTGATCCTGGGGGCAGAGGAGCATTCCTCAGGTTCTTATCCTTAATACAACATGCACAGCTCTCCTTTCAACTCTGAATTCTCTTCAACTGATCTTCTGTGCTTGGGATCCTTTGGGACCCAGTACTGAGTGGTTTGTGCTTGAAAGAACAGCATAGTAGTAATGAAGATGTTCTCTTACTTTTTGTATTTTCAAGTGATAACTGCAAATCCCATCTTTACGTCTCCTGCCTCTCCCTAGCAGCCGCCGAGCCCTGAGTAGGTACAAATGGCTCTTTATGCTGCTGGGCAGGACTGAGAAAGAAGCCAAAGAGATGAGAGCAATCTGTATGAGATCATGTAATCCATTTGTGTGTGTGTGTGTGTGTGTGAGAGAGAGAGAGAGAGAGAGATCCACAGCGGGCCTGGATGGAAAGAACAAAGAGCAAAGCCAATTTAATTTCCACAGCCATCTTCCATCCCGATGATCTCCCAATTTTTTCTGGGATTTCAAATAACATCTAGGATTGAAAGGCAAAATTCCCAGCCTCCTCCTTTCCATTAGTATTTAACTCTAGATGCTCAGTGGAAAAGACTCAGGACCAATTAAAAAAAAAAACCTCTCAAAAGTGCATGCACATTTCTGTGCACTGGTTTTCTAAACTGTGGGCCTTAGTCATTTGATCCCAGGTCACTGGTTATCAGTTCCACCACCTAAGTGCTCTGCCCATGACCATTAGTCATTAGACTCACAAGATGAAGAGGCTTCTTAAAGATAAAGGGCCTGAAGCAGCTGTCACTCAGTGTAAATCAGGAATAACTGCTCTGAAGTCAATGGAGTTACACTGGTATAAATGAGGTCAAAGTCAGACTCCATGTCTTTAAACTTCTGGCCTGGGGTTTGGGCCAGCAGCAGTTAATGCTGCATCTCAGAGGACTCCCCAGGAATAGATTCAGATAGCAGGGAACGTTAAGGCCACGTCTACACTACCACTCATGTCGGCAATACTTACGTCACTGAGGGGGTTGAAAAAAACGTAAGTTACATGGGCATAAGTGCTGGTGTGAACAGCGCTATGTTGGCAGGAGAGTTTCTACTGCCACTCGTTGGGTGTGGTTTAATTATGCCGACGGGAGAGACATCACAGCAAACCAACCACCTTGTGTCCTATACCAGGTTACTCTCATAAGTCATGGTCCATGAACATAAAGAGAGAACTGGGAGTCCTGGTCTAGGATCTCAGTGGTAACAGTGGGTAGAACAAGGGGTAAGGTTGGCTCAAAAAAGAGGCAAAACCAGACTGCTTGGATTGGCGAGCATAGCACAGTGAGGCACGGTGGCTAGGCCCTGTAGTGACACTCAGAGCCCATAGGCAATTTGACTTCACAAGTGGCTCCACCACATGGTGTTCCATCTTTTCCTGTATGAAGATTCAGCATCAGCTCTGTGCCTCTACGGGTATGTCTGCACTGCACATTAAGTCCAGGGCTGTGGGACCTGGGCTTGTGGACTCAGTGTTTTCAACCCCACGCGTGAGCATCCACACTGCATTGTAACCCTGGATTTACAATTGCTGGACCCAGGTCTCACAGGTGTGCTAATGCATCCATGCTGCACTATGCGGACCTTTTGACTCAGGTCTGCACTGCAAAATGACAAGGCTTGGACCTGTCCCACTGAGTCACAGTGGGACTCAGGCTCTGCCCCCTCAGCAGGATCCTAAGCCCCAGATCCTGAGTGCTTGCTGACCCGAGTCAGGCTGATGTTTGTGTGGACAGAAGGGGGCCTTGAGCTCGAGCCAGAGCCTGCACTTAGTGTGTAGTGTAGACACAGCTTAAGGCTCTTCAGAACTCCTGCCATCATCTCTTCCTTAAACTCCTCCAAGAGGCGTTCCCCAAAAAGTCACTCCTGCCTCTCCTCCCTTTCCTGGCTCCCATCACTGTGGCTTCTTCCATGCTCCCCCATATGCCTGAAGCCACAAAGTCAATCTCCATGTACGTTCTTCCTTTCCCATGTGTTGTCTTCTACATATGTCCTTCCTCATGGCTTTGTAATGACCGGTCTTCTCCTTCTATCGCCCTTCTTTTCCCTCCTGCTCTCTCTCTCAGGACTCAAGTCTATAGTTAGTAAGTTTATCTTTTCCCATCCTTTCCTTTCTCTGACCATCCCCCTCCTGCATCTCGCAACTTTACACCCACCTTGTGCTGCTGTTCCTTCCACGCCCTGATGTCTCCTACTCTGCCTTCACTGCGCCCTTACCAAGTTCTCATCTTCTTCACTGACTCTGCTGCTTGACTGGAATAATCATTCTTTGCCCTCACCGTTGCCAAAGCCTCAGCAAATCCTCTTGCAGGACAAAGATGTGATCGTGGTATCATCAGCCTCCCTGTCCTGAGCAAACCATGGCCAGGTCATTCCTGAAAGGACTGTGGGATTGGTGGTGATAATTGCCAGGAAGCTTTTTATTTACCATGACCTTTATGACATTACAGTAAATGTGTTTTGGAGCCTGAGATGTATAAAAATAAACTGCAGGGAAATCAAGACAGCTAATTAGCAAAAGGTTACTGCTGGGCTCCCTGACTGTCAGCCCTTTTGAAGTTCTCCTTCACACAGCCTGATGTGCCTGTGATTCTCGTGCTCACTTTAATAACTGTCTTGGTTACCACAGTGGCGTCATAGCTCGATGTGATTCAGCATTTGTAAGCCCTGTGAAAGGCAGCCCGCCCGGGAAACAAATGTCCTATAACCTCTCACTTACCAGCATTAAAAGAGATTTAATCTTACAAACTGCTGGTCAGCATTCACCTTCGGTTTGTTCACGGACCAATCTGGAGCATTTGGTTAATCCATTGAACAGACACTGCCATGTCTCACCGGGTGGGAACTAGGCAATACTGTCTCCTGATCAACCTTCTCAACATGGACTATGAGCTAGGGGGAGACAAACTGAGGCCAGAGAGCTTCAATGAAGTCTTTCACATGGATCCAAGCCTTCCTCTTTGAAATTGGCCAGTCATCGGTCTCTTTAATGGCACCTGCTCCGTTTTTCCACAATTATACAAGATATTCCAAACCTTCCTTTGGATCCCCTGCCTTCATCCCTACTGTTCTAGCAACCACTGGCAAAGCTATACTTCAGACTTTCACTCTGCATGCCAATGGCTGCGGTTTATAATTGCGTATCCCATAGTCAGGAAAGGAATAGTCATTGAGGGCCTGATCCGGAGAGGTGATGAGCCCTGGGAGTTTGCCTGAGTGAGGACCTCCGGATTTACCTCTCTGACTTTAGTGAGAGTTACAGGTGCTCGGCACCTTTTGGGAACTCCATGAGCAGATTTCATTGGACACTTTTCCTCCCCTAACTTGTTTCACTCTGTGGATTGATGGCAAACAGTTTGCTGGGAGCATAGGATATGCAACATTCCAAAGCCAGCAGCACCGTTTGTTTTTGATTGGTCAGACAAATCACATGGTATCGTTTCTGTTCCCTGCCTGAATGAGCGCACGGCCACTCCCAATGCGAATGCACATACGTGCAAATTTAAAGTTGGGTGTCCATGAACGCTGGTGCTAGTGAAACTCCATTCCTCAAAAAGTGAGCCCACAAGGACAGGGACACAATGGCAGAAGCCATTCCCGCCACGTGCTCCTTTACCCACACCCCAGCCTTGTCCTCTCTGTCTACATCTAGAGTGGGGTAAACTTTGCTTGTAAAAACAAATTTCTGGAAGACCTTTCGATTGTCACCACAAGATTAAGGAGCAGGCTTTCTACACAGATCCATTGCCTTTGTGCCACCCAGAAGGTGAGAAACTGGCTGCAATAAGCCAGCAGAAAATTCTCCTGTCAGAGGGGAGCTCTCTGGTAGTGCAGATGCACCAGGTCAAAACCCTGGAAGGGGCATGAGGGAGCATGTTGGCATGCTAACCTCCACAGGTGCAGTGTATTAAATCGCTGACATCCGTGAGACAAGTCAAAATTGCCAGGAAGCAGCTCAGGCTCTCAGGAGGGTCTGAGAATCAGGGAGTTGGAACCAGCTCCCGCTCCACCCTGCCCCAAGTAGAGCAGAGGCACAGGAGAGAATCCAGGCCAAGTCTCTAGTTAAGGGTGAAGGTTCGACCCCAAGAAGGCCCTGTTGAGTCTATCTGAGCAGCTCAGCATTGTGTGTAAACAAGGGAAGAAAAGCCTGAAGACTGGGCAGGGGTATTTCCTCTGTCACAGCCTGTGGCTGCTGGGAATGCAGTCCTTGGAAAGGAAATCCCAGACACTGCTCAGCTTCTCCAAACTACTCCGGCTGACCCTGATTGGCAAGTCTGTTTGCAGTTTATTTCCCATTGTCACAGAGAAACATACTTAAATATCCATTAGGGTTGCCAACCCTCCAGGATTATCCTGGAGTTTCCAGGAATTAAAGATTAATCTCTAATTAAAGATTACGTCATGAAACGTCCAGGAATATGTCCAACCAAAATTGGCAACCCTACATCGCATATGAATATCTCTGGGCTGTGTGTCTAACACCCTCCGTCAGATGGGAAAAGGACTTCTCTGGGGTGGAGAAGAGAACAGCCTCCTAAGAGCCAGAAATAGCACCAGCCACAGTGATTGCCCCAGTGTGGCCCAGGGGAGACTAGCCCAGCCAAAAGTGTGTTTAAAATTACAAACTATCATTTTAAATTGTAATCGGTTTCCTGGTCCCACTTGCAGGTTAGGGGCTCTGTAGGAAAGAATGTGATCTGGGCATTGCTAGAGCAGTTGGTCTGCAGAGAACCAGCGTAGTGCGAAATGGGTGAATTGGGCTTCTTTGGGGAGCAGCCTGTTTTGTCTCTCTCTGTTTTGGAGTGCTTGTGTGTTGTCCTGAATTCTAAGAAATAAAGGAGGGTTACTTTGCAACCTTCCAGCAAGACTATTGTATGTTTTTATATAACTTGTCTGTGTATATACCATGAACATAACAGAGAGAGAGGGGCGGGGGGGACTGATTGCTAAGGGAGAGGGTGTTGGCTTTGCCATACAGAGGGTGGTTCGATAATGAAAAAGGGTAGGGTGGGCTAGCTAAGGGGGCACTGTGCCCTGGCAGGGGACTTTAGTGGGTGAATGAGGGGGTGAAGTTTTGTATGTCTTAGGGAACATTGATTGTAACCGGGCATTGGGTAACAGCTAAGTAACGCCATGACTTCATGTTTATATCTCTTCTCCATCCACCCCGACCCCTATCTCTTCACACCTAGCGTAGTGCTCACTTCTTCTGCCATGGCAACCGCCGGAATGTGAGGTCATCGGGCAGGGACTATAGCTGCCTATCTGTTTGGAAAGAACCCTGGACAGTTAGGACACGAGTGCTGTATAAAAAACAATGATAACAATCTCTCCCTCTCCCCAGACTCTTTCACTTCCCTCTCAATCCTTCCATCTCCCCTTGCCTCTCTCTCTTTCTCTCTCTCTTTGTTTTCTCTTCCCCTTTTCCCCTCCTCAATCCTCTTCTCTCCTCCTTTTCCCTTTCCTGATTTTTATCTTTCTATGCCCGCCCTGCAGGTTTCTTCTCCCTTTCCCCCTGCCCTTTGCTCCCTCTTTCCACTTTCTCTCTTTGTTTCTTCTCTTCCTCCCTCCTCCTGTCCCAGCTTTCTGTGCGTCTCTCTGCTGTTTCAGCATCACGCCTGCTGCTGGCATTGCCTCCTCTGGAATGTTAATTTACCTTCTCATTTCCTGATAGAATTTACACAACATTTGTGTGACTTAATTAAACAAAACACAATCAAACCAGGGAAACCAGAAAGAGACACAGGCAAGCAGCAATTTCCCGCTCTCCAAGCCTCTGTCTGTCTCTAGCTCTGAGTGCAGCCCTGGCACAGTCTGCTCACATTGCTCAGGTTTGCTATTACGAACCTTCTGCATCTCTTGACTGGATTTAACTCATTCCACTGGGACCCGGGTACAGTAGTTCCCTTTCCTGCCAGCTTTACTGCCTGAACCTGTGGCTGTTCCATCTAGTGAGGGCAAACCTCAAATAGTTTTGTGGTTTCAGTCAGACAAGCCCTAAGATGTTTGGATGCTCCTATTAATTGTCCCATTTCTCTCTCTCCATTCTTCCCTTCTCCTCATATGGTACCATCCTGAGCCTTTCCTCCTTCTGATTCACAGCTCTCTCCCTTCAGCCCCCAAGAGGCCTTTCGCCCCCCCAACCCGATTCCTTTTCCAGACACCCAACTGGTTTCCTTAGCCCCTCAACTGTCTCTTCCTAATTTTAAGCAGGCATCCACCTTGACTCCCTCGCCCCTACCCCAAACAGCTCCCTGCCTTTGTTGTCATCCTGTCAAGGGCTTCCAGGTTTCTCACTCTCTGCTGGAATCAGGGCAGATGCTCTGTTCCAAACTTGGCATTTCCCAGAGCCTTCCCACATGATCAGAGACGTGTCAGAATGCATGGTATCCCCTCACCTCACAACCCCAGAGCTTACAAGATTTGCAGACAGGAGCTGGCTGAGCCCAGTCTGAAACACAGGGTGGAGTTAGGAGGGCCCAGGGGAAATGTGTGTGGAGCAGGCCCTGCTGCGGTAAGGAGATCTATAGGGTATCAGGCCACTCCAGCTACTCCAGGCAAATAGCCAAGCACTGTGCATGTCCTGTGGAAAGAACTAGAACAATTCATTGGCCACAGTCACTCTGAAGAACATGAAGAGGACTTTTTACTGTGACCTGCTCAGCCCAAGGACCTTGAGTAGAAATATGCTTTGCTAGAGTATTTTTGAACCTTCCCTCCCCCTCACCACAATACCCAACTCCAGTGCGGGTGACAGAACCATCTACCCCCACCTGCACAACACCCATAATGGCAGCTTGCCCTTGTGAGTGTTGTTCCCTCATCTTCGCCTATGTGGCTGGCCTCTCTGAGGGACTCTATACTAGCCCAGGCTCTCCCTTGTTAGCTTGCCCCCTCCTCCTCATCTGTCATTCTCTTCCTTGCGGTTGTCCTTTTTCCCATGTCCCCAGCTCCATTCATATCACTAACATTAACATACCCTTCCTTTCACTTCCATCTCTCGCTCCTTTTCCTCCCCTGAGTCAGTTTCCTCTTTCCTCCCTCGTGGGGGTGGGGGTGTCTCTCTGACACTGTTTCACTTCACTCCTCTCTGACTGGCTCCCTGGCTCTGGTAAATGTATACTGTGAATCCATCCCTGCCCTCCAGCAAGCCGCTCGACTGTACATCTGACGGTTAAAGTGGGTCAGTGAGTATGCAGGGAATAGAAACAGGAAGCAAATGCAAGAGATGGCGACTGGCATGTTACAGCATGAGCTGAGGGGAAGGAAAAGAGAAGGGGAGTGAGATGAGGATGTTCTGAAAGTGAAGATTTCAAGGGTTTGTTTGTTTTTTTAAACTGTACTAACTATGATTAATGAAATCCTGGCACTCGGGGCCCTCTTCTTATCCGCAATGGAGAGAACAGATCTGACCCTCGGCATAACCTCAGCCCTAGGTACAAAGCATTCCAAGGGCTACTGAAAGGTGGTGCTGTGTCATGTTAATGGAGGTTAGTGTCACTGGGAAATCCCTACATCAAGAAAACCAGCTGGAGAGGGCAAGTCCTGCGTTGCCATATAGAGGGTGGTTCGATAATGAAAAAGGGTAGGGTGGCCTAACTAAGGGAGCACTGTTCCCTGGCAGGGGACTGCGGGGTGGAAGGCTGTCTCTGAATTGAATTTCTAGTCCTAGGCCACCCCCCTCTTTTACCGCCAACACTGCTTCCTTGGTATTTGGGAAGAGAGATTTATGTACCAAGGCTCCAGCATAATGGCTGGGTGATTTTCATGGTTCTGAGGATGTTCTGCTCATTCTCCTTGGAGTCCCTTCAGAGGGTTCCTCTTCTGAAGCTGAGCTGCAGACTTGGCAGATGTGACATAACACCTGGGAAGGGGTGGCTAGGGCATAGGTGGCCGTGTTTTTGGATACGGTTCCTGCTCTTTGGATGTTCTGGGTGGGCAGTTGGGGAACTGAGCATTTCTATGACATGGCAGTAGAAGGCCAGGTTCTTCTCTCAGTTACACCAGTTTAAATCCAGAGTCATTCCACTGAGTGTCATTCCAGATTTACACTGGGTGTAACTGAGACCGAGATTCAGCCCAGATACTTGAATCCATTGAGTTGGAAATGTCTGATTTTGATCCCAGTGGAATTCTAGGGTTTGTCTGGGCTGATGTTCCTTGCTGCAAGATTGGAAAGCTAGGTGAGAACTTGGTCCTGGCCCCTCCTCCTCATTCCTGGGCTCAGCTGCTAAATCATATTTCTAATATTACTTTTGCATGTAGGCAATTGCTGCACTATCTACTGGGAGGTTAGGTAACTGCAAATGGGAGGGCATGATTGTGACAAGAAGAAGAAGGTGGCTGATGCAGAGAGGAGAGGAGGTAGTCTACATGAAAGTGAATGAGAGAGGACCTTGTCTGCGTGAATGGGAGGGGAGATAATTCAGGACACACTGTTGCTGTTCAGATGTGGTCTGAATCCAGCCTACTTTATTTCTAGGGTATATAGAACCATAATGCCTGGGCACTGATGTCGGCTTCCAATCTCTAATAGAAGATGAAGTAATGGTGCAATCTAAAGACTTTGGTAGTCATAATCCCTCTATGGCTGATATCCAGCATCTGCATGGTGGGACAATTGAACTTTCTTTCACCTTTATCGGTGCTCCTGTTCTCTGTTGCTAGTAACAGCAATCTAGGAGAAGGTGGCCTGGCTATCTCCTTTCTAATGGCAGGTATTTACAGAGAAAGAAAACCAACTTACAGTCTGTAGAAGTTACAGGTGGTACTCAGGAATGTCTGTCTGCACCAGCCACAGATAGGGAATGCTTGTGTTTAGTAGGAACATTGTGAGCATCTCTCATCAGAGCCCAGTCATGTAGGGCCTAAAGTGACTAGGGATTTGGGGTGCTTCAATGTTTAGATGCCCAACTCACACCTCTTTGAAAACTAGTTTCTTAAGTTAGGCACCCCCAAAAAAATGAGGCACGTAAAATTACTAGTCACTTTTGAAAATCTTGGGCCAGAATTAGATGACAGCAAACGTTGTAGTGGATCAGCCCATTGACCTATCAGTGGTCAGTACCCAAAGCTGAAAACATCCCACAATGCCATTGGGGAGGGGGCTATTCCTTCCTGCAACCAGCCCACTCCCTGAAGCATGAGGTTTGATTTCCCTGTCATTAGTGATTGTATTAGTTAATAACATTCATACAATTCCCCAGCCCTTAAGAAAAAAGGCCTGCCATATAGTTTGCCCCTCCGTGCCCCTCTGTAGCAGTGAAATCAGCCAGTTGACCCTGTGCTGTGTAAATAAGCATTTTCTCTTTAAATGCACTGTCTGCCAGTTTCATGGGGTGACACCTTGTTCTTCCATGCTGGGTCGGGATGCAATTCTTTAGAAATGCAATGATCACTGCAGTGTCTTCCCAATACCACAACCACCCTAGTCACACTGGGTTCTGCAGCCTCTACCTCCCCCAGTAACCCCTTGTTAAACAAAACTTGGCTTTGGGGCCTACATGACTTAACATTGTCCCTTTAGTCGTCTGATACAGCAACCTAGAACAGAAAACGGGAACGTTGCAGCCAGCTCCATGACTGGGTCTGTGCATAAAGCATTGTGCCTTGTAGAGCTGCCATGTGTTGATTTGTAGAGCAAGTGTCCAGATCCTGATGTTGTTGAATTCTAGTCTGCACTGAGCAATCCCCTGCATTGTTAGAAACACAATCACCACCTTTTGGCTAGTGCATGAAAACCAGGCTTTGTAAACTGCACTGAGCAGTAAGCTAAGAAGTCAGAAAGAAAAGGAGTACTTGGGACACCTTAGAGACTAACCAATTTATTTGAGCCTAAGCTTTCGTGAGCTACAGCTCACTTCATCGGATGCACGAAAGCTTAGGCTCAAATAAATTGGTTAGTCTCTAAGGTGCCACAAGTACTCCTTTTCTTTTTGCGAATACAGGCTGCTACTCTGAAACCTAAGAAGTCCGCTATCTGAGTGGGAATAATGTTGGATCTCTGTTTTCCAGCTGTGGGCACAATGACTAGCTGGGGTTTGGATGACTCAGGTTATCCATAATGTGAGACTACTTATTTGCTGCATATCCTGTTCAACGGGGGGAGATGGTCAGTAGAGTATCTCACATGCGGCCAACTATCATCCTCCTAAGGATGAGGTTTAGACTCTCCTGCCACTTACCCAGAATGCTCCCACTACAGAGGACCTGGAAACTGCCCTGATAAAGGAAGGCTAGAACTTCCTTGTGAAGCAGAGAATGATCGATCCAGTTCCTTCTCCTTGGGGGCACATTTGATCCAGATGAGGTCCTTTATATCTGGATCCTTCATTTCACAGCTCTAGTTCTTCAGACCATATGTACGTCATAGCATGGGAATAAATTTTAGCTGACAGCAATTCCGCAGAATTTCCCATGCATGTTGCCAATGCACCTGAAGCTGTTCCCAGATGTCTCTCCTTATTAATACCCCCTTAGCAATTTTCTGAGGACCAGCCTCCATCTCCAGCGTTAAGAATGGTTCCTTCTTCTTTGATTTATGGATAGTAATCCATGCCAGCAGGCAAGTAGCATGACAGGTCTTTACAATATATTCATTATTAAATTGGTTTTGTTTCTTTCCCTTCCCCTCCACGAAAGGTCCTCCTCTGTTATTGCTCCATAACAACTACCGACATGAAATATTCAGCACTCAGTGATAGATAAGACCTCACTGGTGTGAATTTCCTCCCAGCAGTGCCATGCTAAGACTCCAGCAGTGCCCCGCCAGCGTCAGGCAAAACTCTAAATATGCACCTCCACTCAGACCAGAAATCCAGTGCTAACAATGGTGTAGACACTGGTATGGACAGGGGTGCAGAATATTTTCAGCACCACAGCATGAAAACCTGCTTTTGATGCAGGCTTAGAGCATGAGTTTCCGTGCAACAGTTCCTGAAACAGCACCCAGATAAAAATCCAGTATCAGGAGCTGCTTCTGCAGTAATTCGGATTCTGGCTCCAGATTAGTTTTGTGTAACACTGGACAGCCCTGTGACTCATGGACTAAAACTCCTAGACTCAAAGTTCGATAAAACAACATTAGCTCTACCAGCTCCAGCATCCAATCCGCTTCAGTCATTTGCTTGCCCTTGTTTGGTTCCAGAATACTGTGTTGTGCCTGCAGGATGGTCCAGCGGTCAGGGCACTGGCCCTGGATGTGGAAGACCCAGATTCAATTCCCTGATCTTCCCTGGACTGCCTGTGTGACACCGAGCAAGTCACTGAGCCCCTTTGTGCCTTAGTTCCCCATCTGTACAATGGGAATAATAGCGCTCCACTACCTCACAGGGGTGCTGTGCTGAGAAATACATTAACAAGTGTGAAGCGCATTGAGATCTACTGGTGAGAAGTGCTATCTAGGAAATTATCATTTTATTAAGGACATGACAGATGAGATGGAGCAGGCAGCCGGTAGGCTGCGGGCTCCTTGGAAGAGTGCCGTACGATGTCCTGGCAATGGAGGAAATTAGAAGCGATGCCTTGGGGCCCTGTAATTTATCAGCTTTACTTGGAAGTTTCAAAATGTTACTTTTTTCTTTTTTCTATTTTTGACACTTGTGTGAAAAATTAATCTGCCTGGTGCCCGCCTGGCAGATCCCAGCGCTCCCTGCGGAGCCCAGAGACAGATGCCTGCAGATTCCTGGGGGCAGTCAAGCCCAGGCTTTCACTCTCCTCCCTGTCAGACAATACCAGAGTGAGTGAAACCAAGGCAAGGTTGGGGGAGAAATCCTTGAGGAGGGTGGGTAACACATGGCCAGGCAGTCCCTTTCCTCTGGTCCGTGAGATGGCTCTGCCATGCACCCTCTGGCTTTGCTGTCTGTCTGTGCAACTTCCTGACAGGGAGCCAAGTTGCTGTTTGTTTTTGGGGTATTTCTACAATCCCAGTGTGACAAACATGGCATGTGCTGTCAGGCCATGAGAGTGACTGGTGCTCTTCTAGGGTACTGGCTCTCCTTTACTCTGCTCCTGTGCAAGGATGGAAGGGAAGAGGAGTTAATATGCCTTGAAGCCACCTTTGCACTCCCTGTGTTCTGAGCTTCGCCAGGCTCTGCCCTGGTCTCTGAGGCTGCTCTGACTTACACTCTGCTTCCCAGAGTCCCCATTAGGTCCTGGGAAGCAGATACCAGCTATAGTGACCACACCCCAAATCCCATATGCCAGGAGCTGGGGAGCAGACTGGAGTAGGGCCCTTACACCAATTCTACACCAGTCACAGAAGCCCTGTGCACAGTGGTATTCTCAGAGAGCCATTTCTGCCCACGCTAAGTCCCCTTTACAATGCCAGAGTGGCATCAAAGTGTAACTAAGAATCAGGGCCCTATACACCCAGCCAGCCTTCATGCTGTGAGCTCTTCCCAGGGCAAACTGAGTTCCCCATTATCTGCCAGTGGATCTGTGGCCTCCACCTGCCCTGCCTCCATGGTACAATGGCAGGGGAGGGAGTTTGGAAGGCTGCGGGGCTCAGCCATCTCACGCCTCATTCTGCTGCACTGACTCTTGGGGGTGGAGGCAAGTGGGAATAGGAGGCCTGGGGATTGCTTGCTAATATTTGCTAGGGTGTGGTCATTTAGGCTGTGGAAACAAAACCGGGAAGGGAGGGATTGCCCAGAAATTACATGAAAAGTCTAGTGTTCAGTGTATCTTTGCTCCTGGCCACCGGCCCCTACATTGTCCCTGGTGAGTGTGAATACAGGCTGGCCACAGACCCTCACACCATCAGGGTATGTCTAGACAAGGGGAAATGGCTATTTTAGTGAAGACATTCTAACTACCATAGAATCATAGAATATCAGGGTTGGAAGGGACTTCAGGAGGTCATCAAGTCCAACCCCCTGCTCAAAGCAGGACCAATCCCCAACTAAACCATCCCAACCAGGGCTTCATCAAGCCAGGCCTTAAAAACCTCTAAGGATGGAGATTCCACCACCTCACTAGATAACCCATTCTAGTGCTTCACCACCCTCCTCATGAAATAGTTTTTCCTACTATCCAACCTAAACCTCCCACACTGCAGCTTAAGACCATTACTCCTTGTTTTGTCATCTGCTACCACTGAGAACAGTAGATCCATCCCCTTTCAGGTAGTTGAAAGCAGCTCTCAAATCCCCCCTCATTCTTCTCTTCCCAGTTCCCTAAGCCTCTCCTCATAAGTCGTGTGTGCCAGCTCCCTAAGCATTTTTGTTTCCCTCCGCTAGACTCTTTCCAATTTTTCCACATTCTTCTTGTAGGGTGGGGCCCCAAACTGAACACAGCACTCCAGATGATGCTGTAGTAACTGTAGTAATGCTAGCATTACTATAGACACAGCTTTGCACCTGGCATACACAGGTAAGTCATGTTTAAATGTGTAGAGCATGACCTGTGCTAGACACCTGCCTCCAGGTAAGTTTAGGTCCTGGAGCACAGTGCAAACGCCATGCCCACAGAATTGCAAAATACACAGGATCCTGCACCACTGTCCCGTCTCCCCAGTCTGCATGCAGTCGGCCAGGTTACCGGCTCTCTGCTGGCCCAGTGCACATGCACCTGTCCCATTCAGCATCCTACGCTGCTTTCCTTGTGATTTACCTTCTCGCTGCAGTAACTAGTCATTCTTATACAAAGCTCTATCATGTCACCCTCCTATTCATTTCCTCTCTAAACAGCCTTAATCTTCAATCCCTCCGCATACAGTAGTCTTTCCAGGCCTCTGATCATTTGTATTGCCCGTGTCCAGACTGCTCTGTATCTGCTGTGCCTTGTATATGTAGCTATTCAGTCTGACTTCCTATAAAACACAGGCCAAAGAATTTCATCCAGTTGCACCTATAGCAAGGCCAAGACATTGCATATATTTTATTTTAACTATATAACTGTGATGAATCAAATTTCTCTGAACTGCCCCTTTCAAGTTCTCGGAGTCTGCTTCTGAAGGGGCAGCTGCCATTGTGTGAGCATGCTACAGAGGGGACACCCACACACTGCACGCACTCACATAAACTTTACTTTTGTTCTTTCTTGAGTTGTTGTCTTTGCCCTTTATCCAAAGGAAAATGTTATTCAGTGTGGCATTGTATGGCTACTTCCTGGATCACTCAGCCAGCTTGGCGCCCATCCCCACACAATGCCCTGGGGGGAGCTGACCACCAGTTTGGCACCGCTCCCACTATGCATGCACCCAAGCCACCAGCTCTGCACAGCTCCCATAATCGGCATACCTGCTCCAGTCAGGCTGCAGCTATGCCCTAACCTGGGGTCACAGTAAGGGGAGCAGCAGGAGTGCAGCTAAAAGCAGAGGGGTGTCCTCCCCCTCCCTTCCCAGCTTGGGTAAGCAGGGCCCCCTGCATTAACCCCCCTCCTCCCTCGGCCAGTGCTACCCTCCTGTTTTCATCTGCTTTAACCACTAGCCCCACAACTTTCCAGGTGCCTCCACCCACACATCTCAGCCTCACGCAGCTCCCCATTATGAAAGTGCCTAGAAGCAGCAAGACGCTGGCAGCTTGAGGAGTCCAGGAACAGTTGGAAAAATATTTGGGTTTCTTTAGGTAAAAAATGTCTCTATCCCAGCAGCAATATGGTGCTTTTGTTCAGCAGGCTTTTAGCGGTGATTATTGTTGTTTTTCAACCTAAAACCAGAAGTCCTATTTATAATGTATAACATATGGATTAAGCCCTTTTTTCCCCCTGTAACCAAACGTTTAAGATCTGCTCTGAATTCCACTGTTGACAATCAGGAAGCAGAGGCAAAAATCTGTCATCCTACTCCACCTACAAAGAACCAAGCAGCCCGAAGGGTTTAACCCTGCAGCTTCCAACATGAATGTCACAGAGTGCTCTGCTGGGGACAGGAAGTGCTTTGGCATGGTCAGAGAAGAAGTCTTTGAACTATTCACAGTGGTCCAGGTCATAGGTGGGGAACACTATAGGGCGTAGGCAGAAATGGTTGAGGGGGTGAGTTCGGGAGCGCTCCGGGGCGTAGGGCGGAACAGTCCAGCAGTGTATGTGGGGAGTGCGCCAGGGTGTGGCTGAGAACGGGCTAGGGGCATAGATGCACCATACTTGGAAACATTTGAGGGTGCTCTTACCTGCTGCATACCCTCATTTTCCCACTTTCCACCCCCTTCTCATTTCTCTGTAGGGTTGGTCTTGCATGGGGTAAGACAAGCTCTCCTGTCCAGCATTGACATGTGCTGCATGCCCAGCACCCTCAGCCCTGTGCACGCAGGAGGGTGGAGATCAGGGAAGGCATCAAACATTTGTCTCTTGCCTGGCACTAGAGAACTTCATCATTGGGCCACTGGGTTGGCGACCACTCCAGCTGGGTGCTGTAATGTGCAGCAGGGTTCAGGAATGTTAAATGGTAATATGGACCATGCTGGTGTGTTGGCATAGCATTGTCAGGCACATTAACATGGGGTGCCCCTTGTGCTGACACGGGCATTGGCACGGAACACTGGTTTATTGGCATGGAATGCTTGGGCACAATGGTATATTGGCAAGGAATGTTCTCACTTGCTGGAATGAAAATGTTCGGTGTCGTGACACAGACTGCTCTAGCAAGGAATCACAGCACGCTCTGGGCACTGGAGGTTAACACGCTGATGGGGGGTGGCATGCAATGCACTGGTTTGCTGTTGCTGACTACTCTGGTACGCTGGCATGGACCACTTTGATGCGCTGGGTGCATTGATATATTCGAAAGCAATCACACTCAGAGTGCCCAGCCAACAGCCCTTCATCTGAAATAGGCATCAACCTGTGAACCAACTGGGGGGTAATGTGCCCAACAGGGAAAACGGGATCCCATTTCGCTGCGAACGCTCCTGTACCACGCACCCATCCCAAATTGAATCCCCAGCATGCCTGCCCTTTGAAGACGCTTTTTGTGCCAGACCTTGCTGGGAACTTTACTGCTGTCATCTTGGCTGCAGTGAGGTCACTGGAGGTCCCCGGGGCTGTTGGCCATGGTGGGAGCGGCCACGCTGTGTGTGCCTTTTGTTACAGTAGTTATTGTATCTTATCTCACAGTGTTTCTCTCTCCCCCCACCCCTTGCTCCCCCTGTTTAGTCATCTTCTTAATTAAATATAGATTATGGCACTGGGAATAAGGGATTATTAATTATTCATAAGCTACTTCGAGTTGAAAGGGTATGCAGAGCAGGGCTTATCTTGTGTCTGGCTCTGCACCGTTGGCATGTCAAGTGCCAGGGCGACTCTCTGGCCCGGTGAGGCCTTCTCTTAATCGCTGCACCCGCCCTGCCCTCTGCCCCGTGGGTTTCTACAGCAGGAAGCGGGCTCTGCCCCATGCTGCCCCTTTCGTGCTGAGTCTCATCAGCTCGTCCTTTTTTGCTGTGGTGCCGCCCGATTAGCCGCCCAGGCCACGGCACGGTGTCGTTCCTCAGCCTCTTTCCCACAGAGTCTGAGAGTTTTTCTCCCGGCTGCCTCTCGTCCTCTGCCGGTGTGAGAGCAGCGCCAGCGGATCTGGCTCCCCTTCCCCAGGTGGAAGAGCAGAAACGTAGTAGGCGTTCGCTCAGCAGCAGGGCCCCTTGCAAAGTCTGCGAGGTAGAGCTTCCCCACACCTGGGTAATTGTTCCCTGAACCTCCGCTCACCCTGGGGATGTTGTTGTTGAGCTGTCAGGAGAAGAAGGGGGGAAGAAAGGAAGGCATGGGGAGCAACCATATGTCTGTAATTATCCCCTGAAGCCAGCTGCCTGCTGGAGGCTAGCATGGTCCATAAACAGGCCCAAGTGGAGGAGCCCTCTACCCCAGAGAATGGCTGGGGCAGGAGCTGCGCTTCAGGCATCTTTCTCGGCTACAGGCTTTATAAATAATGGAGCTTTCTGACATCCGGGCTGTGATGCGCCAGCAGCAATCAAGACTTAAAGCCCTTCCTGCCCTTCCCCTCTCTGTGGAGGCCACGTGCCCGGCTCTCCTAGCCATCCAACTCAGGGCAGATTCCAGTCAGACTTGTCATGCCCCCCCAAAATGGATGAGATGGACATCTGGGGAGTTGTTGGCTTTGCTCTGTTTCAGGAACAGCCTTGAAATGGGGATGCCCAACGCCTCACTGGGCCACGGAAGAACCACTGTGGACTTGGTTCAAACACTCCCCAGGCCAATGAGCAATGGAGCTGATTGGTTTATGTGGCCTGGGGGAGCCATGTAACATTGGAAGGGGGCTGCTATGAGATTGCCTGGGTAAGGGGCCTGTGTAGTACAGTGGCAGTGAAGGGTGGGAGGGGTGACTTGCTCTTTAGACTGGATGTCCCCAGGAAGGGTGCATTGGGCAGTGATGGGATAGATGTGACCAAAGGGCTGGGATTGTCTGCAGAGTTGGTACTACTGTATCCTACATGAGTGAGGGGATGGGATATCAGGACAGATCTCAGGGAAAGGATCGCCTGAAGTGAATGGGAAGAGTTGAATACATGAGGCCCTGGATTCCCTCCATCTGATTTGCATAGGGAAGCAATCTGAGGTAGTGGTGTGTTTGCAGATCAGTAGCTCTGTTCTTGTCAAGGGTTGAAGGCTTTAATCTACTAAAAACCCAAGACACCCGGCCCTACCAGTGCACCACAGCAGTTAACTATACTTCAGCACCATAGGAACCCATTTACATCTCCCTCATGCTCTCCAAGCTTCCTTTCCATCTGATGCTGTTCTTGATGCTCAGTTGGGTAGCATGTCCACCTCCGTCAGTACTAGCCTGCCAGGCAGACTGTCCAGTATCTTTGCACGTCCCATTAGGTAAGGGCTGCTACAAGCTGCTGGATGACAGCCCTGGGACCTAAAGTCTTTTTGTCAACACAGATCAGTGAGGGTGAAGATTTCTGCCAATGTGCCAGTCCAGACCTAGTTCAGAGGAACCACCTCTAACTCTACCAGCAGAGTCTTCTTTCCAGTCCGACTCAGAGTATGTCTACCCTGCAATCTGGAGGTGGAATTGCAGCACATGTAGATATACCCAAGCTAATTTTGGCAGCAATGGTGGTAGCCCGGGCTAGCCCTGTGAAGGACCCTGGGTACATACTTGATCAGCTAGTCTGTGCCCTTGTGGCTTCACTGGTATGTTACTTGAGCTAGCTTTGATCTAACTGCTGCAATCCCATCTCCCGAAGACAGTGCAGACAGGCCTTCAGTCTCACTGGCCGCTCTGCTGGGACCACCTGTAAACAGGCCATGGGAGATGATGGCATTTGTGATGTGGGGTATTCCTGTCCACTGGGTCTCAGGCTGAGACCAGCTATTTGTTTCACGCTAGCTACTGAACACCTACTGGGTGGTCATGGCCAGCCCAACTTGGATTCATGCTGGTGGCCTAGAGGAAAAAAGCTTCTTGTCTCCTTGCTGATGACCTGAACCACCCTGTCCATCTGAGATTCTTGCTTTGCTTTCCTCCCAGTGGTCCCTGTGATTGCTGTTCACAACAGCATTCCAGCTGAGGCCTTGTTCCACTGGGTCCTGGTGATTTCAGCTGTCTCACTTGCAGCGCTCCTGTAAAGCCCGTTTGGGGTCTGGCAGGGTGGAGGGAGATGAGTGCAGCACTATCCTGGACACAATGCATCTAGCCAGCCTGACTTGTCCCGACAGAATGTGACGTATGGGAAAGTCTGAGAGCAAGCCCAGGCCACCCAATACTGAGCACCCCATGGCACTGAGCACCCCATGCCTCTGCCTCCAGAAACCTGGCTCATTCTATTGTTATAACCCCGGGCACCAGGTGCAGGCAGGATCCAAGGGGCGCCTGTAGCATTTTACCTGGCAAAACTGCAAATTTAGGGCCTGATCCTGTGAGGTGCTGAGCACCCCCAACCCCAATGTAGTCGGTGAGAGCTGAGGGTGCGCAAACCCTTAGGAAGCACAGGGAACACTTTACGGTCAGGCTCCTCCAGCATGCTTGTGGCAAGAGGTTTTTTATGTCCTTCTCAAGCCCCTTTCCCAAATCCTCCGCCAGTGAGCTGGGAAAGCCCAAAGAATCGGCAGCTCTAGAGGGGGTGATTAGAGACAGTAAGTTGCTTGGGGTCCCCCTGGGATCCTCCCCACAAACAAGAAGTGACTTTCATGAGGCGATGCCAGGGAACAAAGCTGTAAATCAGTAAAGCTCCAGGGGCCCTGATCCATGAGGCGGCAGGGATTGGGGACAGGTTGACACTGTTGTTGTTGTTTTAAAAACTCCAGAATGCATCAACCATTCCCTCAGTCTCATACACACATGGTGAAGCAATGTATTTCTACACCCACACTCAGCCATGCTCACATGCACCACACACACACGGTGAAGCAATGTATTTCTACACCCACACTCAGCCATGCTCACATGCACCACACACACACACACACACACACACATGGTGAAGCAATGTATTTGTACACCCACACTCAGCCATGCTCACATGCACCACACACACACACACACACGGTGAAGCAATGTATTTGTACACCCACACTCAGCCATGCTCACATGCACCACACACACACACACACACACACACGGTGAAGCAATGTATTTGTACACCCACACTCAGCCATGCTCACATGCACCACACAAACATGCCCAAGTGCTGCATTCTGACATGCACTCTCACATGTGCCAACACACACTGAGACAATGCATTTCCCCCCCCACACACCCCCCCCCAAGTGATGTGTTCCTACACAGACCCTCAGACACAAACACATACGCATGCATACAGAAGTGATGCATTCCTACAAAGATGCTCGCGCTCTCGCACATACACCCCGTGAAGCAGTGTATTTTTCTACCCACGCTCATCAGATGCCTGCCCAAGGGATGCATTCCTACACACAACCACATGTGCACACTGAGGTGAGGCATTCATACAGACACACCCGCTCTCTCTGAGGCGATGGGCCCCTTCAACAATCTGTTCCTGAATTAGTCCACACTCGTCATGAAAACTGAGTTCTCTACCATCCACCTACTGTCTGTTTGGGAGACCCATTCACCACCCCTCCGCCCCCGTCATTGCCCCAGCCCTGGCTGCTTGGTATTTAGTCAGTTTTGTGACTAACCGAATACTAGCACTCTCCACCAGCTCGATCCCTTTCAATAGTCTTTCAGCTATAATTAATGTTTACTGTATAATTAGATTGATTTTTTTTAATGTATTCGGCGAGAGGAGGGGAATTCGCAAGCTGAGTGAGTGGTGGGGGACTGCTGCTGAGATTGCAAAGTGTGAGAGGGATGGGTCCAGCAAGGGGGGCGGCGTGGTGGGAGAAGAGAGGAGGCAGATAGTCCATGTCCACTGGGGCGGGGCAGGGTGTTTGGAAGCCTGGTTGAGGGTTGGTGGTGGGGTCACTGTTACCCAGAAACCCTGTATTTACAGCGCACGTTTGAGGGCTGGCAGCTGCAGTGGTGGGATGTGGGCGTTTACGCTGAGGCCAGAAGGGGGAAGTGGGGTTTGCTTGCTGAAACACCTCAGGGGTCAGCCCCTAGGTAGTTGAACCTGGATGAGAACTTGGGCTCCAGCTGCAGCCGATGCGCTGAGGCAGGCTGGTAGGGATCGCCGACCTGGGGACCAAGCAAAGCTCTAGCACCTCTCTGCACCATGAAGGTGGGGCACTGGTTAGAAACATCACCGCCGGCCGCTCTTGCTGCCGAGGTTCTGCCTGTCTGCCTGCCATGCTGTTGGTTTGGTGCCCCTGGTCTTCTCAAATGCCTGCAGCCTCCTGGCTCTCCCTGGGGATGCCACGAGTGACGAGTCGAGGTCGGGGGATGGGATGGGTCATTAGTAGAACCAGCCGTACTGTTCTTGTTACAGCGGGTAGTAAGATTCTGATCTTACGTTAGGGGCGTGAATGGGAGGGACTGCAGGATCAAGATGGGGCGACAACAGGGCTTGCAATCTAACCCAGACAGGATTCCAGGCTGATGCTATAGGCTTGAGCAGTCAGCTACCCAACTGCTCACCTTGTGTATGGGCTAGACGGAGTATTACTCACTCACTGTACTTCTTGCTCATTCGTGCCACTGGCAATGCCATAGGCAAATGCATGAGATCTCCTTGGCTGCTGTAATCAGTGTCATTCTGCTCCTGTGTAAGTAAATGTCCGGGGCAACCAGGTGTAGAAGCTTAAGGCTCAGCAGCGTTCAGCAGAACTGCCTTTCGACAGTGCAACTGAGATGAGCCCTGGCCGAAACCAACTGGCAGCAGGCAGCTTCCCTGAGGGCAGGGGATTTCAAAGGCCCTGTGGGCTGTTAGGCTCCTGGACTGCCAGCGAAAGTCAATGGCTGTTCAGCGTCTGTCTCCCCCTCCATAAAGCCGATGCAGACCTGGGAACTGAGACGCGATCATTAGTATTTCATCACATGGGTGTTCGTGGCAGCCTCTTGTCATTGACTAGAGATGTGGGCGAGTGAATTTCAGCGCTGCCTGGTGCCTGTGCCCATGATGAGAATTGGGGCCCTACTGGTTGAAGTCACTACCGGAGTTCCCCTTAGTGCAGGTACTCGAGGGCTATAATTTGGGGAGGTGAAAAATCAAGGTTCTGGCTCTTTGCCATCCACGGCTGTCTGTGATTTAGCTAATAATTTTGTCAGTCGTCCACAGCAAATGGATTTGTTACACCTTGTCTTCTGCCATATGAGTTCCTGCAGCCCATTCACGTACCTCTGCAGCCATCTGGGGTGGTGGTAACTTACTGCAGCAGGTGGGGATACCACAGAGACCTTGTGCAAATGCTAGAGAGGTGACTGTGAATTATGGATGGTTACCATGGAGATTTTGTGTAAATGACAGAAAGGGAGTTGCATCCACGGAGCCAATGATCCCAGAGAGCTCTGGGGCAAATGCCAAAGTGGTAACTCTGCTTATCGGTGGTCCCACAATGGGTTGGCTTAAAGGAGAGAATGGTAACTCTCCGGCCTTGCTATTGCATGGTGCCATAAAGATTATGGGCCAGACGTTGTTCTCAGTGGCACTGGTGTAATTGCAGGTGCATAAATCTGACAGTCAGGCCCTTAATATGTATCGGAACCTGTTTTTCTTAGGAAGAAGTATCACAAAGTAGTCTCTTGCTTGCCTCCGGGCTCTTCCTTGTTAGAATGTCTGCCTCTCATGGCTTTTTAATGTGTCTTTTTTTTTTCAAGCTGTATTTTGTTTTGTGTTGCCTGTTAATTATATGCCCTCTGAGTATCCTCCCCGCACGAATAGTTCAGAGGAGCCCACAAAGCAAGCTCAGGGCTGCCCAAACGGAGACAGTCGACGATGAAAAGCAACCGTGTCGCGCACAGGTGTTGTTCAGCAGCCACAGATGTTAGACAATTTTCAATTAAAAAGCCCCTAAATTAAAAAAAAATGATGAGACAAGCTGCGCATTCTGCAAAGACAAAGCAGCAGTCCATCACTAGCGAGGCGCTGGGCACGCTCTCTCTTCTGGGCATCAGAACGTTCAGCTGGTCAAACAATGCGATCGGCTAAACATCTGCAGGGACTTTGTGTTACAATGTTGTTCTGAACATTTGCTTTCTGGTATTGGCAATGGGCCTTTTGCCCGCGGGTGTGTAGATGAGGAGTGTTTGCTCATGCAGTCCTCGCTCTTGGGCCTGACTCTCCTCTCTTTTATGCTTGGGTGCACGTAGCATATAGGAATTGAGTATATGCCTTTAAATAGTTTGTGAGCCCTCTCGTAGCACTCACTGTGTTTGCAATTTGCTTATACTCAGTAGGGAAAGTTATTTGCCCACCACCATGCCCGGTATTTGTACTGTTCCGGCTATCTTAGGCACTTCTGTAGCCACTATCACCATAGTAACGGAGCACCTTGCAGCATCCCTGGGAGGCAGGGAAATATTATTATCCCCATTCAAGAGATGGCGAAGGGAAGCACCGAGAGACAAAGTGACTTGCCCAGTGTCACCTAGGATGTCAGAGCAGGAATGGACCTCTGGTCTCCCACAGGCCAGGCTAGCGCTGCTACCACTGGGCAATGTTTCCTGCCTTCCAGCAAAATTGTGGCACAAGAGTAAAAGACAACAGCATAAATTGTGAGTCGCTTCAATAGAAATTACACCATTGTAGAACTGGTGGAGGTGAGATCAGAGTGAGATTTTACCTCTTCTGTGATGTCAGGGACACGTGGGTTGAATCCTCTGCCCAGGCTGGCCCAGTCTATCTTGTGTGACAGTGTAGCTCGGCAGAACAAGGACATGCATCTGAAGGAAATCAATGCTGGTCCTTTAAGTACTTAAACCACTTTTAACCAGCCAAGAACGGCTGAGTTGTATCCTTTTATAGATGCTCTTAGCCTCCTCTGACACTTAAACCGCACCCTCCTCCTCCCCTCGGAAGCCCCCATGTGTTGTCATTTAAAACTGGACCGGAGAAAACTCTCATGAATATTCTGTAGGGGGAATTCTTGCATTCACAGGGGATGGGCCAGATGGCCTAACAGGTTTTCCCAACCCTAATGTGTCTGTTTTTGTGCACATATGTGCTCAGAGTCGTTTGTCGCCAGGGCACTGCTGTGAGGAAGCTCTCCGCACTGGCATTGCCCTTGCCACTGTGTTATCTCATCAATGTCTCCCCTGCCCTCTGTTGCACCCATTGCCAGCAGTTATGAATAAAACAATATCCAATTATTCCTCGCTGTTTTCCCCCCCTCATACAATATATCATTTTTTAATTTAAAAAATGCCTGGTGGAAGCGTAACAGGCTATTAAATGTTTGGATCCGTAATTAACATCAAACCCCTGACTTAAAATCTTTATGGATTGAGCGAGCTCCATTAGCTGCTACATGAATAATACCTCCATGCTGCTCAGAGTTCCACCAGGTTAATATCGGCTCGTTTCTATTCAGAATGTTCTAGCTGCGGGAAGGCCCACTCCTCTCCCTCACCTCTTCCCCAGGAGCTGAGCTCAGGACCTGGGCCATTTGCAAAACATTTACAAAAACAAAACCGTACCAAGCACACACAATTCTGCCCCTGGGGAGAGGACGAGAGAAAATGAAACGCATGTGACTCATGTCACTTAATGCAGGACTGGAAAGCACCCAGATGAGGGCTGGATGAGAACTGATACAGAATAGACAGTCTCCCCCCAAAACAAATTGCTACATGTAAATAAAGTAACCACTTTTCTCAGCCAGTGGTATGAATAGCAAGAAAAAAATAACCGTGCCACTCGCTATCTCTCGCAAGGATCGGAATAATGAAGGAGAAACTCCCATCAGCATGGAAGAGAGGCAACTGATACGGCCTTCTTTAAAACGAGGAGGAAGACAATGAAACTTGTTTGGGAACTCACGGCACGTTTGTGGCTTGAGACCCCTCCCCCACCCCAAATAAAGGACAGAGAGAAAGCAATTTGTCTTCGGATCTATGCTGGTGCCAGGCGAGGGGAAGGCCTGCTACAGGTGGCAAAGGGCAGGCTGAGATTTAAAACAGAGCTGGAAGGGTTGAGGGGCTGCTGTTCACAGGTTCCAAGAACAGGTGTTGCATCATTCACATGGCACAGCATCACAGTAAAACCAGTCGCAGCTGCTCTTGGGCACATTTCGGTGTGTGTCAGAGGCTGTGTGACTCCACACATCTCACTTGTTGTCTGACTGGAGGACCCTGCCTGCAATCATCTCCAACTGCCACTGCTTGACATGAGTCATTTATATTCTTCGGCCAAAATTTGGCGTGCCACAATTTTTGGATGCCCAACGTGACAGACCTTCGAGGGTCCTGGTTTTTGGAGGGCAGATGCTCAGCCCTGGAGATCTGAATCCTCCCTGAGCTGTCAAACTTCACTTTGGGCACAAAGAAGGCTCCATCATCCCTGTCTATCCTGGGCCTCTCTTTGTATGTCCTCTGTGGTGTTCAGTCCCATGAGTTTTCCCTCTCTAAGCACTGGTCAATGGAGGAATTCTTTCATTCAGCCCCTCCGAGGTGTTCTTCCAGCTGCCTCTGGCATGCCTGCTATGGCAGATACTCTGGCTTCATTCTGAACACATGTCCCAGATATTTCCATCTTCCCTTCTGGATAGCTCGAGGCCTTGTCTAAACTACAGAGTTTTGTCGACAAAAGTTATGTCAACACTCAAAGAGCGCTATAATAAAAATCCATATTGCATGTTCACACTCGCTCCCTCCGTCAGCAGAGCACGTCCACAGTTGGGGCACTATTATGACAGTGTGAGCACGGCACTGTGGGTACCTATCCCACAGTCCAGCTCGACACCTTCTGTCACTAGGTCTTGTGGGAAGGCAGAGCAGATTGCAGTGCATCTTGGAACTGGGCTTAATGTTCCATGATGCATTGTTTTCTGTCCCAGCATTCCATGGGCTTCCGGCTTTCTTTCGCGTCATTTTCAACTGCCCTTGTTTCCTGTGCATCTTTGTGAGAAGGGGTAGATCCCGCACTGCTCTCCTATTCTCTGATAACTGTCATTAAGACATTGTGGATGGCAGTGCAATTCTTCAGTTAGGAACTTTGTGATTAAGACTCCCAGTTTCCTGACATGCTGTGTCATATGGATAGGGGCAACTTTAACTTGCTTTTGGCATTCACAGAACATCTGCAGACAGTGGACCGTCACTTTGGGGCTTGGGAAACAAGCACTGAATGGTGGGATCGTATCATCATGCAGGTCTGGGATGATGAGTTGTGGCTACAGAACTTTGGGATGCAGAAAGCCACCTTCCTGGAACCATGTGCGGAGTTCACCCCAGCACTATGGCGCAAGGACGCCAGCTGCCCAATCAGTAGAGAAGTGCGTGGCAATCGCTGTGTGGAAGCTGGTGACTCCAGACTGCTACCAGTGGGTCACGTATCAATTTGGAGCCAGGAAGTTGACTGTTGGGGCTGCGTTAATGCAAGTGTGCAGGGCAATTAATTGCATCCTGCTACGAAGGACCATGGCTCTGGGAAATATGCATGAAATAGTGGACAGCTTTGCAGAAATGGGTTTCCCTAACTGTGGAGGGGCGATAGATGGCACACATATTCCAATTTTGTCACCAGACAACCTTATAACAGAGTACATCTCCATGGTGTTGCAGGTGCTTGGGGATCACCAGGGGCGTTTCACTGACATCAACACGGGGGTGGTCTGGGAAGGTGCATGTCGCACGCATCTTCAGGAACACAGGCCTGTATAGAAAGCTACAAGTGGGGACTTTCTTTCCAGACCAGAAGATTACAGTGGGGGATGTTGAAATGTCCATAGTGATCCTGGGAGACCCATGTACCCCTTACCAGCCATAGCACATGAAACATGGACAACAGTAAGTAGTGGTTCAACAACAGGCTGAGTAGGTACCAGATGGCAGTGGAATGTGCCTTTGGCATATTAAAGGTGTGCTGGCAATGCCTTTATGGCAGGTTAGACCTCAATGAGGATAATATTCCCCATGGCCATAGCTGCATGTTCTATGTTGCATAATCTTTGTGAAGCTAAGGGTGAAAGGTTTGCTCAGGGCTGGAGGGTTGAGGCAGAGCACTTGGCTCCTACAATGGGGGAAGGAACAAAGCAGCTCTGCCAAGAAACCTTCGGCAGAGGATTGCTGAGTACCTCCAGGAAACTTTCCTGGAGATCTCTCTGGAGGATTCCCGTGAGATCCCCGTGTGCATCAACACCTGTTCCGCCGTACTGCTTAGCTGCACAGGGAAATGTCCAGCACACAGAAACACAGCCAGCCATGTACATTTCTATACCCTGCACCCTCCTCCGCACTACACAGACCACAGGCACTTACCAGGTGTCTCCTCTCCTGCTTCTTGCTTGCCAGAGAGCAACTGCTAAGACTGGCTAAACGCCTCCAGAGTGCTGAACAGATCCTGGCTGCTTGCCCCACCAGGCAACCCTGCTGGGAGCTCCACATTGTCGTCTAACTCTACCTCTTCATCAATGACTTCATCTTCTGGGTTAGGTCCTCTTTCCGCTGCCTACAGGCCTGCTGAAGTATCCATGGGGCTCTTGGCGGTGGAGGTAGGGTCACCACCAAGGATAGCATCCAGCTCCTTATAGAACCGGCAGGTCTTAGGTGCAGAACCAGAGCAATGGTTTGCCTCCCTCACCTTATGGTACACCTGCCTCAGCTCCTTTATCTTCGCTCTGCACTGCAGCGTGTCCGGATCATAGCCCTTTTCACACAAGCCTCGAGAAATCTGCCCGTAGGTATCAAAATTCCTACAGCTCAAGAGCAGGTGGGACCGCAGAGCCTCCTCTCCCCATATACTGAGCAGATCCAGCAGCTCCGCAGTGGTGCAAGCGGGACAGCGTTTGCTGCGATAAGTTGCCATGGTCACCTGGGAAGATGCAATGAGACCTCTCCATGTCAAGCCAACAAAAATTAAATTTCAAAAATTCCCGGAGCTTCTAAGGGGGAGGGGCAGATGGTTGTTTACCTGTCTGCAGCGCAGTGGAGTTCAAACTGCTGACCAGAGCGGTCCGGATGGGCATTGTGGGGCACCTCCTGGAGGCCAATCAAGCTTGGTGTCTATATTGGCACTTCTGTTGAAAAAAATTTTGCGCTAAAAGCCTTATGTCTCTCACTGGGGTGGTTTTATTTTGTCACCAAAACAGGAAGTTTTGCTGCCAAAAGTCGCATCGTGGTGTGTATGCATTCACTGTTTTGTCAACAAAAAGCTGTCTTTGGTTGACAAAACTCTGTAGTGTAGACAAGACCTCAGAGATAAGGGGGTTGCTAAACTTTCTGACAACCTCGGCATTCGTTATAAATTCATTCAGTTTAACGTCTAGTACTTTCCAGAGGCATTTGCATTTGAAGGCAATTAGATGACTGTCTGTATCTTTGGTGGATTTCCAGCGTGCACATCCGCATGTTGAGGTGGAGATAACATTTGAGTTGAAAATTCATAGTTTGGTCTGTAATGGCCGAATAATCCTGTTTAAGCTGGTGAATGCAGCTGTTACCTTGCCCCTTGTGACATTATTTCCTTCTGGACATCCCCATTGGCTTGCCCATTCTTGCCAAGGTGTGTGAATTGACTCACCTCTTAGATTCCTTTGCATGCTAACATAAAGCTAGAGTTGGGAGTCACTGGCGTTCTCGTTAGATTTGTTTTTTCATAACTGACTCCCATGTATGACTGCACAGAGCACCTACCCCATTCACACCACACCGATCCCTGTGGCAAATGCAGCAGTTGCTTATCTGGAAAATTAATATTAGGAGAGTCTCTCTTGCATATGGATTGCTGTTTGTCAGTGCACTTGGGGTAGGAGAAAATAGGGAGGAGCCAGTACCGTGTGACCAACCAGCTCTCTGCAGCTCACCAGCAAGGTCGCTGCTGGCTAGAGGTGATCCACAGGAACTCTGTCTTATTGCGAAACCTGGATGAAAGTAATCATCTGCAGAGCGAGAAAGTGTCTAGCAAAGTCCTAGTGATGTTATTTCAGCTCCCCTCTTTCCCCCCATCCATTCTGACATTAACCTTGCCCTAGAACAGGGTTTCTCAAACTGGGGTCAATGAGGATACTCCAGGAGGTCCGTAAGTCATGTCCCGGGCCGCTGATCAACTCCTCCCCCTCTCTCCCAGTGCCTCCTGCATGCCACGGGGCACGCTCAGGGGAGGGGCTGGAATGAGGTGGGCAAGAGGAGGAGCAGGGGTGGGACCTTGGAGGAAGGGTTGGAGTGGGGGTCCTCAGGTTGCTAAAGTTTGAGAACTGTTGCCCTAGAAGAAAGGACCAAATTCTCCTGGTGAAAAGAGGGGAATGCAACCTTCATGTTCATTTAGGCCTTGGCTGTCCCATCTGGCTCCATCTGCATTGGCAGCGATTTCATTTGGGTCAGCCAGACACTCATCTATCCCCATAGCACAGACCAGGTCATTCTGGAGCCTTTTTGCACACCTGGCTGCATCTGAGACTTCAATGGGGGATCCAGTCTCTGAGCTCTATACAGTGAGCAGCACAAGACAGATCAATAAATAGAGTCTGATCTTGAGAGGGGGCCTGATCCTGAGAGGTACTGAGTTCTCCCAGGGGCCCGGTCTCATTGGGATTGAGCATGCTCAGCATCCCGCATAAGGCAATCAGGAATGAGCAGCATTGGGCTTCCAAACTGGAAGATGAAATTGAAAGCCCAGCCTAGACACTCCTGGAGGACCAAACAGTAAGGGCCTGATTAAAAGCCCATGGGAGTCAATGGGAAGAGTCTTAGCAGCTTCAATAGACTTTAGATCAGGTACTAAATTCACAATGGGTAGAGGCCTCTGGAACGACAGACCCTCCAGGGCAGACACAAACACTGAGGCCGGACATAGCAATGCCCAGAAGCTACGATACACTGTATAACACCACCATGGCGGTGAACCAAGGCAGCAGGCAGCCCTGAAAAAGGAGGACTGAGGCAGGCTGTGCACCAAGGCCTAAGATAAACTTAGTCCAAGTTCTGACCAGAAGTGCCTCTGTTCAGGTGTGGGGGGAACCGCACCTGTCCTGTAGCATCCTGGAGGGATAAAGGATGATATTTTAATCAGCTGAGTTTTAGTAACCTCCCCCATCCCAGAGTTTTGCTGAGCAACGAAGCTGAAAATTAATTGCTTACAGGGTTTATTTAGGGAGGTTTGGCTCTTTTTCCCCCCAGCACAGATTTACTGAACTTTAAATCAACAGAGCGCGGCTTGCACAAAACAGAAAAGGCAGGGCACGCACTGGGAACTTCACCTCTCCTCTCTCCATCATGCTCTCTGTCCATCTCTCCATTCATTCCTCTGACTGCCCCTCTCCCATCCCATTGGGAGCAGCTGCCCTGATCTGGGACACCGTTAAGACTGCAAGGCCAGTGGTCAGTCTGATTTCAGCGTCTCGGTTTTAATCCATGCCCAGCAGTGGTGTACGCTCGCTCAGACACAGCTTCAATCGAGCGTGTTCTGCTGAGTCAGGTCCGTGTGGAACTTGGCCTTTACAGAAGACTGCAGCTCTCAGAAACAAAAGCCAAGATTTTATGGATAAATATAAAATGAATTAGGAGGCAGGTTTTAGAATAAAGAATTGCTTTGGAGTCCGGGAGTAGTATTAATTTATCTTGAGACTACAGCATCTCTTAATACCCACTAATGTAACTATGCACAATCAGCAGCCCAGCACCCCAATCCTGCCAAATGCAGGCACAGCCAAAGCCAGACATGGTCAGTGGCACAACACGCCGACCTTGCCAAATCCAGGGATGATAAGTGTTGAAACAGCCTATTTCTCTATGCTCCCTAGAGACAATATCCATTAGAGCTAATCAGACGTTTCCCAGTGGATCTAGTGCGCCCTCATATCTAGGGTTGGGCATCGGCATGCATTTCTATGTGAATAGAATGATCGCTGGTTATTTTTTTACAGTGCTTTCGTGCCCTGGGCGCTGTACAGCATAAACAGAAAGCCACGGCCCCTACCCAAAAGAGCGTACGTCGGAGCCGCGATGCAACAAACAGGATGGACAATGCAGAGGGAAGCTCGAAGCGCAGTAGGATGGGGCAGATACTTCAGCTAGGCAAGAGCACATTAGGGGTTTCAATTAAAAGGGCTGTTTATGGGAATTATTAGGATTGTCTCACTTCTAGTGAGCAACAGCACAGTAAGTGCTTTCAATGAATACACAAATGCAGGCAAGAAACGTGGTCAGTTATATATCATGGATGTGCAGTACCTGGGCCTGAGCTTCCCTTACGTTGTCCCAGACAGAGGGAAGTCCATTTACCAACAGCAGATGGGCATGGCCAGTGCTTAATTTATAATGAAAGAGGTGCCGGGGCTCAAACAATTTTTTTTACTTTCATAATTGACGCGGCAAGCCCAGCGGTGCTGGGGCTATGAACTGCTGAGCCTAGAGGTGCCGGGGTTCGGCCTTGGCAAGGCCTGGCAGAAATTAAGCACTAGGTGTGGCCCATTCCAGCAGCCTTCTAGCATGACGAACATAGCTCAGGTCTTTGGGGAGAATTCGTCATAAAGCCAGCATCAGAGCCAGCTACGTCATTATCAGTTTTGTGGGTAATTGCTAGATTTTCAGTAATTCACTCAGCTGGATGTTACATAAAGAGGGTTTCCATGTTGCTATTTTTCCCACCACCAAGACTGCACTCATATTGTCCCTGATTCAGCAAAGCACTTAAGCATGTGAATTGGGGCCATTTTCACATCATACATGTTCTATATAGTGAAGAACCACAGTTTGGTTAGTCCCTGCTGTGGTGTCCACACCTCTCAGAAGTGATCCTGCTCTGAGTGAAATCAATGAGTAACACCCATTGTTTCATGTTCTCTGGGAATATAAATCTCCCCACTGTATTTTCCACTGAATGCATCCGGTGAAGTGAGCTGTAGCTCACGAAAGCTTATGCTCAAATAAAGTTGTTAGTCTCTAAGGTGCCACAAGTACTCCTTTTCTTTTTGTGAATACAGACTAACATGGCTGCTACTCTGAAATTTGAGTATTTTGTTACTGAGTTCAGTGGGTTCAGGATTGGGCCCAGGGATTCTCCCCTTTTTACAGGCTAAGGGCTCTCCTATTTCGGAGCTCTTGTATATTTTGAAAATAAAAACTTCCCCTCTGGTTCTATTGGGCAGGAAGCAGCTCCAGCACCTCAGCATACAGGAAAGGGGGAGGAGGGTGAAGGAAGGAAGAAAGAGGAAAATTATAAAAAAGGGCAAAACAAGGCTTCTGAGTGGGACACTGAGTGCAGAGCAGGAAATCTAACGTTAATAAACAGTGTGAAAAGTTAAGCCACCACCCAGCACCAGAGCATCCTTGATATTATTGTACATATGAACGGCCATGCTGGATCAGACCAAAGGTCCATCTAGCCCTGCATCCTATCTTCTGACAGTGGCCAGATGCTGCAGAGGGAATGAACAGAACAGGGCAATTTTGAGTGATCCATCTCTTGTCATCCAGTGCCAGCTTCTGGCATTTGGAGATTTAGGGATGTCCAGGGCATGGGATTGCGGTCCTGACCATCTTGGCTAATTGCCATTGATGGCCCTGTCCTCCATGAACAGATCTAGTTCTTTTTTCAATCCAGTTTTACTTTCGGCCTTCACAACCAGGGCCAGCTCCAGGCACCAGCGAAGGAAGCAGGTGCCTGGGGCGGCACTCCGTGCGTTATTGGGGCGGCACATCCGGGTCTTTGGCAGCGAGCCCTCCCTTCCTCTTCAGCGGCACTTCGGCGGCAGCTCAATCGGGTGTTTCTTTTTTTTTTCTTTTTTCTTCGCCGCTTGGGGCAGGAAAATAGCTGGAGCCGGCCCTGTTCACAACACCCCCTGGGAACTGGTCCCACAGGTTGGCTGTGCGTTGTGTGAAGGAGTACTTTCTTGGGTTTGTTTCAAACGTGCTGTCTGCTAACTTCATGGGGCGACCTCTGGTTTTTGTGTTATGGGCAGGGATAAATAACATTTTCCCATTCACTGTCACCACACCATTCGTGATTTTATAGACCTCTGTCGTATCCCCGCTTCGTTGTCTTGTCTAACCTGAACAGCCCCAGCCTTTCTATTCTCTCCTCATACAGAAGCTGTTCCATACCTCAAACCCCCTAATTATATTGCAGTAGAGCCTAAAAACCACAATCGGGATCGAGGCTCTACTGTGCAAGCTGCTGATCATACATGTGATACGAGCCAGTCCCTGGTCCAAAGAAAGTGTTGTTATAATCCCCCTTTTAGAGATGGGGGAGGGAGGCACAAAGAGATTAAGTAACTTGACAAGAGTCACATAAGGATCCTGAAGCAGAGGTGGGATTGAACCCATGTCCCTAGAGTCCTAGTTTAATGCCTTTGCCACAAAATCTGTCTAATCTTTCCTAATAGTCTGGCAGGATCTTTACCCCAGCCCCCCAAAATTAAAGTGACTTTTCGAATTGTATCTGGCCAGATCTCTTTCTCTTGCCTCCCTTCCCTCCAAGGGAAGACTTGGTTTACTTCAAGCCCTTTGTGTCCAGTATCACAAGCAAACTGGCACGGGTGAATGCTTCTTTGTTGAAATAACTTCCCATTGCTTCATCCAGCAAGAAAGAACCCTCTTGTATGCAATAAGTAAGAGAACGTCTAAATCACTAGCAGTAAACATGATCTATCTTTAAAATATAGTCACGTTAACAGTTATTGATCTATAACTTTTAACCAATTTCTTTTTGACAGTGTTGGATTGAGTCCTAATTTTAGCTTTTTATGTTCAGTGCTTGGCAAACTCTATCCCATCAGTAAGAAAACAGACCCTGTGGGCCAATCTGCGCCTTCCACTCGAGCTGAATGATAGAGGAGTGAAACAATATTTTTAGACAGATCAGTTCCTAACTCAGGGTAGCGGTGGCCATTATGCAAATCAAGCCATAAGAAGTTTAAAAGTCTGGAACCATCATATTTCTTTATTTCATTAACATCAGTGCAAGTGGGAGAGTTAATATGAACCCATTCCGGTGCTTATACGAACAGTCCCTCTATCATTTAACAAGATTGGTGATTTCCCCTAAAGAGTGCTCACAACAGCTGTATTGGGGGCACCTGGGGCTTTTTATGCTGCATGAAGCGGATAGGGAAGGGGAGGGAGAGTGAGTGACAAACATCTCTGAACAGATGAGTCTGCAGGAATCCTCAGTCCAAGCCAACAGAGGGCTGGGAAGGGCCTGGTCTTGGCAGCAGGCGTTGATCCAGAGCACCAGGGTGTGGGAGGTGGATCCATCACACGGGTCCAGTCTCCCAGCACCTTCCTGAGCTGTTTTACTGACACCATCTCCCCGCACACACAGCAGCTGCACAAACACACGTATGTATTTGTACCTTCCCTTACACTACTGGTTCTACACAGGACAAACAGGTCAGGTACCCCCACAGGAATACACCGACCCACAAAAACCCAGAGACTTACAGACCAATGCCTCCACACAACAGCACTTGCACAGGTGTGTGCATATACACACACAAACACACACACACAAATCCTCACCCCTACAGCATGGACATATACTCCTAACCACACATACCAGTGCTTACTCAGAGGCGTGCGCACACACACACACACACACACACGCATACAGGTAATAGAATAGACTCTTATATGCCATACTTTGCAATTCTGCAGCACTTTTCATCTGAAGGTCTCAAAGAATCATACAAACATCAGCTTCACAACACTCCTGAAAGTATCTCTATTTTACATGTGGGGAAACTGAGGCATGCAGCTGTTATGTGGTAGCATAGAAGTGTAGGACTGGAAGGGACCTCAGTAGGTCATCTAGTCCAGTCCCCAGCACTCAAGACAGGATTATATAATAACTAGACCATTCCTAAGAAGTGTTTGTTTAACCTGTTCTTAAAAACCTGCAGTGATGGAGATTCCACAACCTCCCTCGGCAATTTGATCCAGTGCTTAAAAAACCTGACAGGAAGTTTTTCCTAATGTCCAACCTAAACCTCCCTTGCTGCAATTTTAGCCCATTGCTTCTTGTCCTATCCTCAGCGGTTAAAGAGAAGGCCACATGGCAGGTCAATGGGAGAGTCAGAAATGGAATGCAGGAGTCCTGAATGCCAGCTCCACTGCACTAAGATCTTGGACTGCGGTTCTCAACCAGGGGTCTGCGGCCCCCTGGGGAACTGCGAGACCTTTCAGGGGGGCCATGGAGTCCTGCAGCTGAAACCCAGTGTCCTGAGCCCCAGCACTGAAACCGGGAGCAGCGTGGGGCTCAAGCCAGCAGTCCCCCCTCCCACCCCAGCCGGGAGCAGCGAGGGGGCTGAAGCTGGTGGGTGCCCCAGCCAGGAGCGGCTCACACCCCGCCCCAGCTGGGAGCAACGTGGGGAAACCAGCACCACCTTCCCCCACCCCCTGACCAGCCAGGAGTGGCCCAGGGCTCATGCCAGCACCCCCAGCCCCAAGCCAGGAGAAGCGGGGGGCTGAAGCTGGGAGCCACACTGGGAGCCCCCCAACCTGTGTACAGCCCCTAGCTACTCCCTGCCTGCACCCTGAGCTACCCCCATGCCCGCACACAGCCCCTAGGTACCCCCTCCCTGCACTCTGAGTGTTTTCAAACTTTTTGAACTGAGTCCCCCTTTGAGTTATATTTTTGATTGCGTCCCCCCACAGCTCAGACAGGCTGGGTGGTCTCCTGAGTGAGTCAGGGGGTGGAGGTGGCGCTCCCTCCCTGCACCCCGCTGTGCGGACCTGGTTCGAGCCCCGCCAGCACTTGCCCCCCCCCCAATAGAGGTAAAACTATGCCCAAGGTGTCCCCCCGCCAGAGCCCTGAGTTCCCCCCACCACTGCTGAGCCCTGGCATTTTTATAGCATGCGGAGTGGGGCCTCAGCAAGAGAAAGGTTGAGAACCCCTGATCTAGGAAACTCAGTCTCTTGAAATATGAAAGTAACCAATAACCAGTGTGCTCGGGGGAGAATACTGACTGACACTTTACCAACACACTGCCACTTCCTCCCTTAGACACACCAACATACCATGCAATACTCACAAGCAAAGAACAAACCACATGTACACACTCATACATACATGTATATTTACGTAGACCTTTATAAGAACTACTGCAGCATTCTACGGTAATGAGCCACCATGCTCTGGTAACTGTTATAAACAGTAATGTGCAGGAGCATTACTGAAGAATAGTGTACCTTTTAGTGTACAAACTTTTAATTGATTTTAAAATACATAATCCATCACAATTAAGAAAGGGATCAGGAAGATGCTATCATGCATAAGCACCTAAAGATAGCATTTAAAACACAATTAACAACTCGGTTAAATAATAATAGGAACAGAAACGTGATTAATTATTGAATCATATACACAAAGAAATAACAATGCAACAACATATGTGAGTGCTAGAGGTCAAACATAGCAATATTGTTTCACCACCAACCACGAGCAATAGCTCCTATAGCGGACAATATATGTCTCAGGTTAGAAGTATCTTTCCAATTTAAAGGAAATAATTCCTTTGAATTTTTATAGCACCTCTTAAAGAAGTGTCATCATCAGGCCCATTTTACAGATGAAGCAACTGAGGGCACGTCTACACTGAGTTTTCAAACCTGGCGGCAGCAACTCTTAGAGCCTGGGTCTACGGTGCAAAAAACAGCTGTGCAGAGATGGGGCTCAGGCTCCGTTTCCAAAGAAAGACCCCTCCTCCCTCTCACTCACGTTCCTTCTCGGGCCAGGGCGGGTGGTGGAATTCAGACCCCAAGCCTGAACGTCTACACAGCCCTTTTTAGCGCCAAAGCCCAAGCCCTTCAAGCCTGAGTCTGTAGCCACAGCCTCTGAGACTCTCAGCGCAGGTTTTCAAACACAGTGTAGAGATACCTTCAGGCACTAAGAAGTTTAGTGATTTGCCCAAGATCACAAAGGAAATCAGTGATCGAGCCAGGAGTAAAACCGAGATCTCCTGACTCCCAATGCCATGTGTTAGCCACAAGACCATCCTGCCTACCGCCTCAATCAGGGAAGGCTGTGACTACTTTGTTGAGATGGGAGAAGGATTGTAGCAGGCTGCCAAAATTCTGATTTCAGAGCTACCCCAGGCATGCAGCCTGCCCATCCACAGCGCTTTGGAGAGACTATATACCAACTCCTCCCAGGAGCTAATGTACCCGGCACTAATGCAACTGGCAGCTGACTTGCAGGCATGGCTTTAATTTATAGGATATTGGTTTAAATTAAGACAACCTTGCAACGCCTATTAAAACCAACTCCTCTTGTCGGGAATCAGCACAACCCTAGCAGCCAAATAGCTGAGCCAGAAATCATCCATTGTTTCTTCATGTCGGAACAACTTGTGACATGTGTACCCACAGGAAAAGTTCCATTAAAAGCTATAAGCACAACCAGCCCATACAGAACAGCACCAGGTTGGTGGGGAGGGGGTGGGAGGCGTAGCCTTACCATAAAACCATTTGCAGGCGCTGCGTAAGAAATGGCACAGCCCAGTGCATGAATTAAATCCAATTCAATTCACATTGCTCGGGGGTGGGAGGAGGTTTAGCCTGGCTGGTGAGCAGAAAAGAGGAGAGATGTTACAGCTGCTTAAAACAACCCCTGCTAGCTGAGCAGTGGCCACGGTGAGCCAAGATTCTCTGCAAGGGGAACAGGTGAGGTTTCCATTTAGGCAGCTCTAGGCCCCCTGAGAAGGAGCGTGAGTGAGAAGGGGGGAGGGAGGGAGATTCGTTCTTTGGAAACTGCGCCAGCCGCTCTCTGTTGTTTGGCACAGGTGACGGGCGGGAGTGGGCACAGAAATGTTCTTCCTAAACCGGCTTTAATCTCAGGCCTACACACGAACACAAACACGGGCGCATGATGACATGACCATTGATGCCCTCCCACATGAACACATGCAGAGTCTCCCACAACCCTGTATGCATACATAAACATGCAGGCACACCTACACAAATGGCCGGGCATGAACACACGTACACGTCTGCTCTCACACATATGAACCCAGACCCATTCTCATGCATACAAACAACCATGACCAGATGTACACACACAAACACATGCACATGTATGTATACACACGGAGATGGACTCAGACACACAAACAGCATGAAGACCTGCACACACATATGCAACCAGGTGCACACACAAAGAATGCATACACACAAACACACAAAGTGTGGTTTTTACAAAGTGGCGGTCATTTTTTCTCTTCACAATGATGAACGGACAACAAACGCCTCACACACAGTGAGCATCAACCCCCAGTCTCTCTCAGGAGATGGAAGGCCCAGAACGGTGTGCAGTCCAGGCAGCAAGGGGTGCTGCACGAAAGCGCTCCCCTCCTGTTCAGAACTCCCACGCTCAATGTTCTCTGGAATGTTTGGGTGGTTTGCAGCTCCAATGTGCAAACGCAGACATTTATTTCCGCTTAATTAGGAAAAAACAGCACCTGGGATCCAGTTTCTAGCTCCAGCTCAAAGTCAGAGCTGGATGAGGGAGCAGGAAGTGAAAGTGTGTGAGGGAGATGAGGGAAGAGTGACGGCGCTACTGTTGGGAAGAAGAAAGGAGCGAGAGGAGAGAGTGCTAGAGAACGAGAGAGTTAACAGAGAGCAGAAACCAGGAGGGAATGCTGCCACAGAAGTGAGATGCATGGTGAAAAGGAGGGAGACAAAGGAATCGAGTGGAACGCAACAGCAAATGAAATCACACGGAAGGGAAAGGCGATAGGAAAGAGCTTGGGCAAGAGAGATCTGAACCGATGGGAGGCTGGATTCAGCAAGTCAGATCATGAAAGTGGAGAAGGAGGAAAAAAGAGAGCAGAGATTCCGACTAAGGAAGCCAAGCCATGCAGAGATAGATAGGATGGGAGCTGGGAGCCTGTACAGAGCAGGGTTAGAAAGAGGACATGCGCTTCTTTCCTGAGTGCAGCTTCAACTCCTGTCTAATAGAAAGGTCACTGCAACATAGATTTGATTAGCAGAGATGCATAAATCGTGGCCAACTCCTCCATCTTCATGAAAAGGCCCTGGCTGGCACCATGTGCTGACTGTGTGGAGGCTCATGGGCAATGAACTCACAGCTGTGCTTCATTCATCCTGGAAGGCAGGTGTCCCTCTTGCCAAAAAACTCCATCAGATTGGCCCCTGTGCTGGCAGACTCAGCAGAGAGGCCCACGACTGTGTAGACAACTCTCTCCCCTCCCACATCTAGAGGGGCCTCTCCAGGTCTGGAGGGTGGCAGAGAGCTGGGTGAATAACAGGGTTTTTTTCAGTTCATTGGCAATTTCAAAAAGTCAGGAAAATGTATCATTCGGGGCCAGCTCCAGCACGAGAATTTTTGAAATTTTCAGTGAATCCAAAAGTTCAGAACATTGTTTTGGGTCGAACAAAACGTTTCGTTTGAACTGAGAGCAAAAACATTTCATTTCACTTTTGACCACTTCAAAATATTTTTTGATTTTTAAAAATCAAATGAAAGAAAAGCTTGAAACCAAAAGTCGTTTCAAACCGAAAAAAGTCAAAAAAGTTTCATTTCAAAAGTGTCGCAAGGAAACACTTGGATTTTTTTTTTTAAACAATTTGCTGTCTGGGAAGGCAAAACCCACACACAGTCACAAACAGGTCTGATGTTACACAACCTGCCTTCTTTGCCAAAAAAGAAGGCTTGGCCAAAAAATTTCTCCCAGCTGTAGTGTGGGGCAGTGTGAGGAGCCCTTTACTCCCATGAACCTGTCTGTACAAGCCTTCCACCTCCAGTACTGTCCGTGAGACACCTTCAGCACCGCAGCCCCATCCCTGTTATATTTTCAGTTGTCCCAGGACGCCCTCTGTGTCTTTGTGGCCCCACCTCTCCTCTGAGGCCTAAGGGTGGAGCCACAAAAGGGAGCCACCCACTTCTTGGAAGTCAAGGAGGCCACCAGCCCCAAGGACGTTCCCTGTGCGTGTCTCCAAGCTCTCGGTGCCGGGTTTGATAGTGCCGTGCCCTCTAACTCTGAGCTTGCGTGCAACCTTCCTTCCCGAGGAGCATAAGGCTGCATTGCACCAGATGAATTTTATTCTTCCCTTTAATATCTTTCCTTTATTGTTTCGTGCATTGGCCCCGGGATGCTTTATCGCACCGAAGCACATCATACAAATGAAAAACAAAAGGGGAAAGTTTGAATCGTTTTTAATATATTCATCCCAGTGCAGAGGAACGATGAGCCGTCTGATTAAATCTGCATGCTGGAGTTTATTAAACTGCCATGGCCTCTCTCCTGCTCTCTCTTTTAAGCAGGGACAGTCTCATTAAAATGAAGACGCTCTTCCCCCACCCCCGTTACTAGTACCTGCTTCAGGCCAGCTCCAGGCTGCTGCTGCCTTGCAGCCATTATTGAGAGGCAGAGAGTTTATGAATGAGCCTGCTCAGTTGTGTTTTTCCCAGCAGCTCAAGTACAGAGGTGATTGACACCAAGGTGAACATTGCTGCCGTGCCCCCAAAGGGCTGGGAGGCCCAGGAAGTCACCTGCCAGCACCTGATTAGGATTCAGAGAGAATGACTGAGACAGCGCCAGGAGAGGCGCTCATGATAGATGAGAGGAGGCAGGGAGCAGGGAAGGAGCATGGGCTAGTGGTTGGAGCAGGGGACTAGCATTCAGCAACCAAGGCTCTGTTCCTGATGCTGCCCATCACTCACTCTGTTGTTTAACCTCTTTGTGCTTCAGTTGTCCCATCTGTAAAATGGAAGTGTTGATAGTTCTCTCTCCTCGAGGGTGTTGATTAATGCTGGGTGGAAAACAGTCTCCCCATCCTGCAAAGCTTATTGAGCTGTCAGAAAAATTCCCATTCCACTGGGACAAAACCAAGGCCTTTTGAAGTTTTCGGTGGCGAGGACTCTAACCCGGGGTGTGAGAGACCAAGGTTCAAGGTCCTGCTTTGAATCAGGCAGAGCAAGGAACCATCTGGGTCTTCCACATCCCAGGTGAGTGCCCAAACCACCACGCTAATGGCTATTCTGGGATGGGGGTGTCTCTCTCTCTCTCTCTTGCTCAGCAGTTCCATCCTGGAACTACGACACCTTTTCCAATGGCAGCGTCACAAAAGTGTCGCTGTCGACAAATCAGCATTTTCCAATGAAAACATATTTTGTCCGAAAATTCCTGCCCTGCTTTGGGCTATTGTTGTGTCCTAAGGAAATCAGAACAAAATAATGTAAGTAGCACTGAGCCAATGGGCAGGCCCCTGCATGTAGGGTCAGACATTGCTGTTGCTCTGAAATCCCTGTCTTTATCTGGAATCTCTCTCCTCCCTCTCCAATTACTGAAGTTCACACCCAGATGTTCCTCTCTCCCAGTACACAGGTTTTTCTTGACACTCACCCCATAATGCCACCGTGGCTTGCCCAGCCAGGGGTCTCTCAAAGGCAAGGTGAGGTACTACTGTGATTGGGCTCTGGGTCCCAGCAGACCCAGGGAGTGAGGGAAGCAGGCTCTGACAGCATATGGCAGACCAGAGATTCTGCCAGCTGACCGCCGACTCTGGTTCCTCCGCTGCCCTCTGCCAGGGGTGATTCCTGCGCGTTCTACAAGAACAGGCCCCGTGGGCTGCACCAGCCAGAGTTACTATCCGCTGAGGGAGCGGCTCACAACGCAGGTTATTCATACACGTAGCAGTTCCAAAAGGCCAGTAAAGCTGCTGCTCCTCTTCCCCCTCCGCAAGCCTTCAGAGGCAGCTAAGTCTGTCACACACAAGCGATAACAGTGTTAGGCCACATAATCCCTCCTTTACTTGACTTTGGGTTATTTTGAGCAGGAGCTTAAAAGAGATTATCTGCATCACCTGAGATGCTGCACTTTCTATCTCGGCCCCCCTGTCATCAGTTCCTGAGGGCCTGGCTCATTAGCGCATAGAAACCTTCTCACCCCCTCCCTCTGCCACTCCTAAGGCCAGCTGATAGCCTAGTATAGTCGTGCACCTGACTGTCTGACACTAGCACCGGTCAGCTAGTGAAAAGACTTAGGCCAGGCTCCTCGTCATCCTGCCTCCAATACATAACATGGCCCTTGGCATCTGGCCACTACCCGGCACTTTATGCCGGGCTTGTCGGGAAGCCGGGCTTGTGCAATGGCTCTGAGAGGGGGGATGGGACACGAGGGAGAACCCAGCTGTCGCATCTTGGCTTTAATCAGGATTATCTCTCTTCAGCAACTCTCAGGAAAGAGCCAACAGCAGCAGAGGGACTGGAGCAGAAGTCTCCATTCTTAGGGCTTTAAGGGTCCGTCCCATCCCCGCCCCCCGTCAGTGGAGGGCTGGATTAAAACATCTGAAGGGCCAGATGTGGCCCCCGGGCCATAGTTTGCCCACCTCTGAGCTACAGCAATGGTTTTCAAATGGGACAAGACCACACTCTCTGCCCATCAGGGACAATCCTACCTGACAACACCAAACCACTGAGAGCAGAGCTACTGGTTCAATGTATTGGTAGTGAGCATTTACCCCACTCTGATGAGACTGTTCTCAGGTCACTAAAGCGCCAGTTCAGGAAAACACTTAAGTACGTGCTTAACTTTAAGCACACTCTGAAGTCCCAATGACCTCAATGTGCTTTGCTGAATCAGGGCCTAAACCAGCAGATCCAGTGACAGGGAGCTCAGAATTCAATTCTCCTTCCCTTTCAAAGGCGAGAAAGAGATCAAGACTCAAGTGTGAGCATCAATCAGGCAGTGGTAACTTTCCCACAAAGCAAACACCCACGTGGCATGCCCATACAGACACACGTGGCATGCCCATATAGACACACGTGGCATGCACATATGCACCCAGCCTGCATGCCCATACCCACGGCAAGCACACACCTTCACAGGCTGCTGTTCTCGTTTCAAACACCACTCGACTAGAATCCATCTGCCACCCTGGAAATTAATAGCAATCATTAAACAAAAAGAGCTGGTGAACGGAAGCCCGAGGTGAAAAGCAGCTCTTTCTGCCAGAAAAAAAATTAAAACTATTTAGACATACAGCAAGTCATTTATTACTATGGAGTCCTCCCTCCACCTGGGGTTGAAATCTCATTACAATTTGTCCAAAACAGATGTTACCCTTTTAGCAGTAGATTATTAACAATAAACTTCATTCCTCCAGAGAGGTGGGTGTTCTGGGTTAGCTTGGTTTTTTCATCTTGGGTAACCTCCATCTGAAATGCTTCTGAAAATGATAGGCATACTGGCATATCCCAGTGGCTTGTCCTTTAGCTTTCCACGTCCTTTGGACGTTATTGAGTTATCCAGCAGGGTTACAAAGAGGCCTGGCGTGTGATTCTCACTCTCTAGCTATTATGCATTTTTTGGTAGTACAGTAAAGGCCCCAACCAAGACCGAGGCTTCGGTGTCCTAGGCACAGTACATACACACAGTAGGAGCCAGTCCGTGCCGCCCAAGAGATTGCAGACTAAAGAGAGAGGGCAGACGAGGGGAACCACAGTACAGTGAGGGGAAGTGACTTGTGTAAGACCATATGGCGGAGGCAGGAATACTGTGCAAGGCAACTGACTCCCAGTCCGTACTGACTCCCTGTAGCAGCATGCCCACCTCTGGTTGAGGGAGCGTGAGCATTTCCTATGCAACCTCATTTTTCAGAGCTTTACCTCACCTCAGACCAGTGGGCCCCCAGGCTGGAATCTGGCACACAAATGGCCACAGTTTTAGCAGGCCACTGCTTCCAACTTGACTTTTTTGCAGGTGTGTTGGGTTTGCGTCCTCAAGATGGGGAACCGTGCATGCGGCTGCCAAGCTGTGAGTACCAGTCAGCACCTGCGTTCACCGCTAACTAATCAGCATTGGCAAAGGTGGGCTTCCCCCCCCCCCCCACACACACAATTAAATAGGTTGTACCTCAGCCACCTTGCTCTCATCCAGGACCCAGGATCCAGGATGTTGGCAGAAGCGCTGAACTGCAACATCCAAACTGGACAAAATAAAGAGGCACAGCTGGGTGTCGTCCGCAGCTTGGAAACATCTCATCCCCTGCCTCCTTGGGAGCCCTGTACGCACATGGAACAGGACCAGCCTGGAGCAATCCAGTGCAACTAAGCATTCTTCCTACAAGCTCGGCACGCAATTGCACAGCAGCCCCAACATAGGGCTACCACAAGCTCCGAGTAAGGGGCAGAGCACAGTTGTGCAGCCTTTGGAACAAGACAGAGTCACATGTCAGCAACAGAAAGTCACAAATAGGTGCTTGCTCCAGCAGGGGAAGTAAGCTGAGCTAGCCCTCTACCCAGTACCATTCACTTCCCCCTCTGTGCTGGCAAGCACCTGTGTGGTGGGTAGGGTGGGGGATGGAGTCAAGGTACCTCCCTGCTCCTGCCCATCCACTCCCTGCCACCAGTTGTCTGCTCTCCTCCATGCTGGAACATGTGATGCAGGTAACTTAGGTAGGGGAGTAAAGGAGCACCTTACATTTTGTTATTCCCTCATATGGAGACATAAGGGGGCGCATGACTGAGCCCATAATTTGCACCGCTGTCCTAACAGACACAATCATGTCTTTTGCCAAGGAGAGGGTGGAGGGACTCGGTCAGGACTTGACGAGCAACTATTTAACACAAGGGAATTCTTTTTTCTTCTCTTCCTCTACCTAATGGTTCACTATCAATTTAGGTCAGCCCCCGAAGGCAGGTTTTTGTAAAATGCTAAATAGGTTGGTGGGTGGGATTATCAAACAGAACAGGGAGATTTGAAAAGAAGACAAATTTTTTTTTTGTTTTTTGGGGGTTTTTTTGTTTTTTAAATCTTCCTCTGCAGCTTTAGGCCAACACAAAACGGAATAGCATTGTGCTAGCAAACAAAACTCAGAAAGTGAAACTTCAGCGTATCCTAAAGTGAACTAGACTAGCACAAGCTGAATGAAATGCACAAAAGCGAGCAAGAGCGAGACAAGTAAACTAGCTGTCTGCAGTTCTTTCCGTTATAAGCTTCTCCACAGGTATTGGTAAGACAGGAAAGAAGTTTCTTCAGTAGTAGTTTTATCGTGACTGAATCCCTTTAAGAAACTGATTTTGTTTCCCCAGTTGTGCCTGAGTTTGGACCTTGGTATCAAATTCTGTCCAGGATTTATATATCTGTTTGTGATGCAAGATTTTTTGCTGCTGTTGTTTTTTCTTTTCAAGTAGAACCTTAAAAGGACACCATCAATTTAGAAATCAGTCTTCGGTCTAAAGAAAAGGAGTACTTGTGGCACCTTAGAGACTAACCAATTTATTTGAGCACAGTATGCATCCGATGAAGTGAGCTGTAGCTCACGAAAGCTCATGCTCAAATAAATTGGTTAGTCTCTAAGGTGCCACAAGTACTCCTTTTCTTTTTGCGAATACAGACTAACACAGTCTTCAGTCTGACACTTTTGTTACAGTTAACCCTTGATAATGAAAGAGATTAGCAGATTTAATATATTTCAGATTGTACATTTGTTAATATTTCATCTATAATCAGTTTCACTGTTTCCCCTGTATAGTCACAAGGATCTGTGCCTATGGATCCAATTGTGGGATTACAACCTGTGTCAGTTTCCCCATATCATATGGGTCTTTCACATAGCAAAAAAGAGGTGAGAGAATCACTTTGTAAAATACTAGGGAAATGTGATTATAAAAGCCACACAAATTTGCAGGACAACTCAGGGGCAGGTATAGGACCTAAACCTGCTTTAAATTCATTTTAAAAAAATTGACTAGCTCTTTTAATATTTTAGCTCCATTGCCAAAAAAAAAAAATTCTGACCAAAGAGACAAGGTGGTCGAGGTGATATCTTTTATTGGACCAACTTCTGTTGGTGAGAGAGACAAGCTTTCGAGCTTACACAGAGCTGTTCTTCTGAACAAAAGCAGACTTTACTGTCAGATGTGTGAATGATTCATATGCGCCTTTTACAAAAGAATAGATTTAAAAATTCAAGCAGTAAAAACACTATTCAAGTAACAGCAAAGGTTTGAGCGAAGACAACAGCACAGAGAAAAGGGACAGCTTTGCTTCTTTCACCATGAAAGAACAATAGGGCATTTGTTCCCTTGTTTACCTCTTAGCTCACTCCATTGTGCTAAGGCATTGGAGGAGCCTTAAGTAAAAATGCCTTAATCTTTATCATTGTGGGGGAAATATTGGGGCCGATTCACCACTCCATTACTCCAGTTTTATGCCTGTTTAACCTCAGCATAACTTCAGAGTAATGAAGCAGCAAATCAGGCACATTATTTCTAAATACAAGACACGTCTGGTCAATTTTAGGGGCATTCTCCCCCATTGAAAGATATCTTTCCTCTCTGTAAATGTTATAGCTGCATCTCCCTGATTAGAGTTCTTGGCTTCTCCTCATCCGCTGAAATCTTTGCACTTTCCTCTAATTCTTTTCTTCTAATGGTCATGCTTGTTGCTTCTTTAAGAGCTGGCTGCTCTACCATAAGCTCGATATGACATTTACTCTGCCCACGGTGATATTTCAGGAGGTTGGTTTAATGCACAGGTAACCAACTGGTTTTAGAAGGTCAGTTATCCAGGAAAATATTCTGTGCATTTACTTGAACACTTTATATTATTCTACTCAGTGATCTGCAGCTGTACTATCTAGGGCTGCAATCTTGTTAGACCTGGAAAGCTAAGCAGTGTGGGGTGGAATACAGCAGCATCAATGACGGCAGATGAGAAAATCGGTATTTCTGTTCTCTGAGAAATTCCAATATTTTGACATGTTTTCGTCCTGATTTGGAATGAAAAAATTGAACTACTGATTTTTTTCGTGGAAGGAAAAGTTACAAAACATGCCCATGCAGAAATGTCTAGTCATGTCTAAATGGCAATATTTTGTTCCGGTGTTTTGTGCCTCATGGGAGTTGTAGTCTAGCCAAGGAGTCTGGCCCATTGGAGAGAATAGGGGCATGCACGGCAGCACTTTAGCACTTTAACGTTGCGCTGACCCAAAATGAAATATTTTGTTTAGAAATATGTAAGCAAAATCAAAAATTTTCTGTTGAAAATTTTGATTTTATGGAAACTTCAGCAGACTGGACCCTCCATTGTGAAAAGGGACAAGTTTTGAGCTCCACAAACTGGCATTCGCTAGGCCTGATTCTTCACTACCCTGCCCAGAGCAGAGTCATGGCCACCAGTCTGAAGTGAGTGTAAAATGTACCAAATCAGACTGGAAATGGTTGACCTCCACTCGGCACTCATTTCACATGTGTCAATGACAGCCCAAAATGCCAGCTCCTCTGAACTTCCACTGCATGGGAATAACCTACTGGGCCATATATTGCCCTCAGTCTATATAGAGAGCACCTGCTTGTGTCCATGGCACTTCTGCATACAGACCAAGGGCAACAGAACTGGCCTGTCTCTGTTCCACCTCCTTGCTGCCGCCACCTCTCTAGCCCCTACCTCTTCTGTGCCCCGCCCCACAGTCTCACTAAAAGCCCTCTCTTGTGCATCAGCCTCCCTGCATCTCTTTGCTTCATTGTCTCTTCATCTCCCTTCAAACCTCAGCTGAAAACATATCTTTCCTCCCTTGCCTCTGCCTCTTAAATAATAAATAGTAGCAGGGAGAGAGAGTGAAATTGACTGGGGAATGCTATTGTCTGACTCTTGGAAGCATTTGGGGATCAACAGTACTTCCTTTGTAATGAAAGAGGCACCGGGGCTCAAGCAATTTTTTTTACTTTCATAACGGGACCGACACAGCAAGCCAAGAGGTTCTGGGGCTATGAACTGCCAAGCTTCGAGGTGCCAGGCCTCAGCCCTGGCACAAAAGCCCTGGGGATCAAGTATAGATGGCAGGCCATGATGTTATGTTTATAAGAAGCACATGGGATCTTTTTCAGGGGAAAAGGCAATACACCGCGTTTATTGAAGATACAACAATTAGCAATTAGGGTCTTCTGCAGTTTCCACGATATGCTATGCATCCGATGAAGTGAGCTGTAGCTCACGAAAGCTCATGCTCAGATAAACTGGTTAGTCTCTAAGGTGCCACAAGTACTCCTTTTCTTTTAACAATTAGCATATGCATTCAATCACACCACACACACACACACACACACACACTGTCCCTCCAGTCGATGTTATAGTTACCAGTCCAGAGTCTGGATCAATCTAGTGGCCAGCTAGGTTGATCACGGGGAGGTACGAACCAGGTTCTGTTGGTCGCAATATGATGCTCTGGGGAAGTCTTGGCAGGACGAACCCAAAGTTTCATGGCCAGGCTCCCTGTTTATATAGGGATTATATATGATGTAACCAATTGCTGTTTGACAAGTGCTTGTTTTCTGAAATTGTACTTCTCATCCTTTATCTTGTTCTTTCATCAAGTCTCTCAGGGAGTTATTCCAGGCTGGTTTTCATCACCGCTATCTTGTCCCCATTGATATGTGTCTGTCTCATCTTTAGAGTTGCCAATCTGCCCTCCTCTGACATTTCAATAGGGGCGTGTTGCAACCTCCTGGCGACCTTGTGTCTGTCTCCGATTTCTCCGTAGAACATCTGGTTCAGTGATGGCCCTCACACTTATCTCTTAACACGCATTTCTCTTTCACACACAAAACAGAACTAATTTACCCAGAACATTTTGAACAGGAACATCAAGTTGCAATGCAAAAGAAAAACAATCGCGGCATTCTTTTACTTATTTTAAAATGCTAAACCTACAACAAAGTGGTGACCCTCAAAGGTCTGTTACTGCCTTGAAATCAGTCCAGACACAAAGAAATTCTGGCTGATGCATCTCTACCAATGGTACATTAGGCCATTCCTTTCCGCTACTCAAAAAAGGGTGGCTGGCAGGATACGGTCAAATCATACATCAATACATTTAATACATGCTATATTATTATGTTGTTATTCTTTATCCTTCATTCTAAATTATACAAAATACAAACATAAAATCCTACTACTGCAACGATGCAAACCCAAGATGTGCCATATTGAGCTCTTAGCAAGGAATCCAAATGCTACCTTTGTACTGAAAAGGAACCTGGATTTGATTGGCCTGGGCACCTTTATTATTCGATGGCACGGCAGTGCTAACTGATATCACCAGGCAGGAGGAGTGTAAACTGATGCCGGGAATATGAATTAGAAGAAACCCTGCCAGGGAGCACTCTTTCCACACCTGACATATACAGAATGGACATTAAGCCATTTAGGGGAAACTTCATCATTAATAAATGTTTTCTCTGCCATCTTAGAGCTGTCTCCTCATATTATTTTACACATAATGAATAGCCTGGGTTCATTTTAACATTTGGTCCCCGTTAGCCAAATTTTCCCTCTCCACCTCTTTGCATGATTAAACATTTATCATTTGTAATGTATCACTGCCGGGTCGCTATTGCACTCTTTGTAGTACGGCTCCTTCATTTATTGATAACCTGACCTGTGTGACTGTGAAAGAGGATCTAAGAAAAGCTGACATATGGCCAGAAGGAGTCAGAAGGTAAGGAGACAAACAGAGGTATAGAAGAAAGGATACGCCAAAGAGAGAGAGAGGGTGCGCGCTAATCTGGCTCTTTGCCCCTAGTCAGTAAATCTAATCCACAGCTTGAAATAACTCATTCAGTAGAATAATACAATTAAGAATCAAGTGCCAGAGACTGCATGTTATTAGATCTGTTGCCCAGATCCCTCTCCCCACCACTTCCCTCTCGGCTACTTTGTTTATTTCAGTGGTGGCTCTCCTTGCAGCTGCCACTCTGGTCTAATTTACTGATGCCATTAGTCAAGAGATGAAAACAAAACCCAACCACCCTGACAGTTGTTTCTGAAGCCTGGGTGATGTCCCTTTGGTCTGAAAAAACCTGGTTCTGGAGCTCTAGGAGATCAGAAGTGACGAGTTTGATGCTCTCAGTCCAGTCCCTACTGAATACTTGTCTGCTCCACAAACCACAGCTGTCCCTGATTGTGGGAAGTGCCATTGACAGGTATGTGTAAAGGCCCAGGAATGGAATAATAAGGGTGTTTCCGATCAGGACTGAGGAGCAGCAAAGCTGTGTGTGGATCCAAGGCTTAGCAGGGCTATCACAGGTCAGGAGTGAGGTCCATCCGCAGAAGGGTGAGAGAGAAATGTACAGAGCTTGTTTCCTGGCCTGAGTGTCCCATTTTCTCAAGCACCCCTCCTAAATGGAAATACAGCAGTATCCATGCTTTGCTACCGGCAATGAGTAAAGTCCTCCTGAGATAAGCTTAGCAGAGCTTCAGCTGTTTTAGCTAGGGAGATTAACGGCTGGTACCTCCGGGTGAGACTTTTGTCTGTGGTAATGTACAGGACCCATTCACAGAGTCCATCTGCAAGCTGGGGGACTGTATGAAGTGTGCTCTATTGGCTGATTATCAGTTAGCAGACAGCAAAGGTGTCACTGACAGCATACGCCCGATACAATGAAGCCATATTAAACCAAAGGGCAAGCCATCTCTGGTTTCGATTAAATGAATCATGTCAAATCTGTGGGTATTGTTATCCCTACCCTAGGGAGGCAGTGTCTTTGTTCCTTTCTTTTGTTTGTTTCTTTATGATGGGTAAAAAAGATCTGGAAAGTTTTTTTTTTTCTGTTTGGTTTTTATATTAGAAATGCAGGTTCTTTCTCCCCTGTTTTTCCTTGAAGACTCGATGGATGACTGCAAAACTGGTAGAATTATGACCTCACAAGTACCAAGAGAGTGAAAGAAGAGTCATCAGGGGAGGAGGGACTTTTTAGTCAGGCTGGTTAAACCTGTGGAGATTTTGTTGTTTTTTTCTCAACATCAACTCAAACAGCAGGGAGCAAAGATCACAGAGTGAGAGTCAACACTCTGGACCCTTTCAGTGGAGGGCAGGGAGAGCTAACTTCCCCAGGCCTCCAAGGAGACCTCCAGCAAAAAATTATATGAGATAGAATAGGGCTGATTACTAGCTGGTGGAAATCGGTGGGGCCGTCTAGACTATGAGCTATTTTACACCATTTTATGCCAGCCGAGAATCCAGCCCACTATTTCTAAAGGAAGAGCAAACAGAAGGAAACACTTTTTGTGAGAAGAACAGCCCAGAGCAGAGCAGAAGCTGAACACTTCTATGCCTTCTTTATCCCTTATAAAAAAACAAAATTAGTAACCCTTTGCAGGCCTCCTTTAACTGCTTTCCTTGCACTGCAAGATGCGCAGCCCCTCGCCTGACATTGGATCCCACCCCAAAGACAGTGCCGGGAAGCACGCTCCCAAGTGCCAATGAGATGAGCAATTATCTTCTTGGTCCAAAACAACAAGGCCTGCATCTCAGCTCCCCAGTCATGTCCTGGCAATCTAATAAAGAGGGAGATTAGCCCCTCTTTCCTCTGTTACATCTCCTTAATGCTGTCATTTTATTCACACTTTGCAAAGCAAATAAACCAGCAAATTGCTTGCTTTAATGAGCTGGAATTAAACTCTGCTGCTGATAGAATGCCTTTTCCAGTTTTTGCTGTTGGAGAGAAACCAGCTGATAGGCAGCACGCAGGCAGCAAAAGCAAACACCCAGCATGAGCATTACTGAACCTGTTCGAGTCACTTACAGTCAGCCTTCTCCACCCCGGTTAGACTGGGGAGGAGCTGTGGTTTTGTCTCCAGTTTCTCCTTCCCTAGAAGCTCCTGCTCCTTTAGCCAAAGCACTGCTCCGTGGGCCACATGCCCCAGAGCTGAGAGATAAGCCAACATGGAGATCCAGAGCTGAACCTCCCCAAGAGTCAAAGGCTGGGTTCAGAGCCACTCTGGGGGATAGATCCAAGCTCAGACGTCCCCAGAGTTTGAGGGTTCAGCTCAGAAGCGCTGGTTCAGGCTAAAGTGGGAGCTCGGAGATAGGGGAGGCAGAGACTCGGCCCATCAAAAAGAAGGAAGGAACTACCCAGGATTCTTCATTCCCTGACCTGATCTCCTGTGTTGTGCTGCTGTGCTATGGGCAAACAGTGGGGAGTGAAGGATTCTTGCAGTGTGTGTAAGGTCAGATTGTGCCTTTAATGCACAGGCCCACGTGGGGGCAGTATTGTGCTGCACCAAGGCAGCAGGAGCTCCAGGAGGTATTGGATCTCAGGGAGGTCCCAGCACACGGGGTTGGGAGGTGGGGTGCCACGCACTGCACTCCATGGCTGCGGGGAGGGTGCACTTCTCACACCATTTTCAGGGTGACTTGCTCCCCAGGGAACAAGTGAGCGATCTCTGAACAGGGGAAAGGGAGGAGCTGCAGTTGTGGCTGGCAGCTGTCCATAAATGGAGTGGAGAAGGCTCTTAGGCCAGCAGAAATCTAACCACACGAGTAAGCAAAAAATCTAAGCCTAGTCAGCCAATCGGCTTGTAAAGCACGTCGAGAGCTTTTGGGTGAAAGGGGCCATATACAGAGTAAAAAACATCAGTCATGACTTCCAACCCCAACTTAACTTGCCTGCCCCTACTGAGAACAAGCTGTGAGCTTCTCTTCTGAGTCTGCTTTGTATCGGGAGAGGCTGCAAAGGGGAGAGGCTTCCAGGGCAGGAGATGGACTCAGAGAGGAAGCCCAGAGCCCACATGGCTTGTGAACAGAGATTACATTCAGTGGCATGTGTTTACAAAGTGAGCTCCAGGTGAGCACTCCCCATCTTCTCATCGAGGGTTCCAAGTGCTTTAATTCAGCCTCCCACCATCCTGTAAACAAGGGAAGTAGTTTCATTGTCCTCATTTTATTGAAGAAGAAACTGAGGCCAGGAAAGGTTAATTGACTTGCCCAAGCCACAAGGGATACAGTGGCATATCTGAGAGTATCATCTACGTGACTCTCAGACCTGGGCTGTAGTCATTAACCTCTGGCTCCTTCCATTAGCGAAGGGAGGATGTAAGGTGTTTGAGGCTAATCACTGAAACACCCGAGGGCAGAATTCCTTTTCCATTCCATGCTGCGTCCAAGGCCTAGTCTACACTAGAAGACGGTTGCTGGCAAAGGTATACTGGCAAACTCTTCAGCTTATAATGCCATGTCCCAAACAAAATAAGCTATACCAGAAAAAGCACCTTTTTTGCTAGTTTAACTGCATCCGCTCTAGGGCTTTCGCTGGTATAGAAATGTTATAAAAAACTCCACTGACACTACTAGACAGACAAAAGTTTCTTGGATAGACCTGGCCTACATATGGGACACTTTGGTCAGTAACTTTTGGCTTTCTCCAAAGACATTATCAACGTCTCTCCAGTTGGGGGGACTTGTGGCTGGATATTCCCTTCTCACAAACAGCTGAAGTTAGAGCAGATTTTGTTATTCATGTAACGTAAAACAAACTGTTCCATTTTGGGATACTCATTGTTCGCTATTCAGTAAGGACCAATAAACTGTTTCACTGCTCATTATTACTGGCCTGTTTACCAGGCTATAGTGTGTGACTGGCTAACAGGGTCCTCAGCTTTGAAAAACGTTCTGTTTCATATTCTGTGAGTCTGAGATGGAAAATAAGGGCCAGATTTCAGCGGAACTGCTTGCAGCGTGAGGTTCTGCTCAATGGGAGGAGGCAGAATCTAGCCTGAAATTCCCACTGTTGCCATGTTTCATACGACTCATTGACCTGCCCCACCCAGCACAGAGTCACGTAGCTACCCCAGTGCTGGGCGGGAGGTGGGAAAACAGACTGGATTAGTTAGAAGTGCACGTTAATGGGCGACAGCTCCACTGCCGGACAAGCCCTAGGGAGTAACAGCAGCTTAACTTTTCAATCTGTTATTTCCTAGTATCTGGGAAAGGACTGGTCCAAGCAGCATGCAGCTACCCTGGGAAGAAGACAACTTTTGTGTGCTTTCCCATGGAACCAGGTTCTACCCCGCATGGATCAGATTGGGGTCTGAAAGCCAGTCAACTTGCTGGTTTCTTTTCCACTTGTGAGTTATGAACCAGTTTGTTGGCTGCTTTCAAATGATCCAGGTGTCATTTCCTAACACCTGGGAGCAGAGGACGTGGGCTGTAGGCTAGCTTTCATGACAGCTCTACCAGAATGCTGGGTGGGAGTATAATAAGTGAGCAAATGAAATTCGGGGAGCGTGTCTGTTCCTAGGGACAACCAGCTATGTGTTCTGCAGAGCCCTTGGTGAAAGAGAGAGACCCTTTCCTAGACCCACCTTCCCTCCCACATGGTTCTCAAGATATTTCACTGTTTGGAGTTTCAGGAAGTGCTTCACGGGTTCCCAGACAGCAGCGTGAGTACTAGTGTTCTAGCTGGCAAATATTCACAGCAAGCCTTGACCCCACTCTGAGCCCTGGGCCCACCCAACCTGGTTCCAGATTTGCTAAATTTTGCAAATGTCACAGAAGAAGGCTCACAGGAGATAAATTCACAAACTACCACCCCTATTAAGGCCCAGGACACCCCACTATTTACCAAAGATAGCTTCACCGGGTCCTGATAGATTCTGCTCTTCATCCTACTGTTTCCTGGGATGGAGAACTTCCAGACATGGCTTCGGCCCCCGCAAATCTCAAGCGTCTGCTAGATGGGCCAGGAAGCAGCTTTCTCACCCAAAGATTGGCAGTAAAGGGAAAGCCACTTTCTCCCTCAAGAGCAGTAAGCTTAGAGGCAGTTAGTGCCCCATAAGGCACAGCACGCTAGCTAGTGAGTCCTTCAGGGGTACAGCTGGTTTCAAAATGGGATTTTTTCCACTGAAAATGTCAACTTTTTGTTCAAAAGACAAAACCTAAATGTTTTTGGCCAAAATCTGTCAGAAACTGAACAAATGTTCAAATTTCCATTTTCCAAGGAAACATCATTCTTGGAGGAAAGCAGAGACACTTTCTGCAAACATTTTCCTTTACTCAAAAACCCAGAAAACGTTTCAATGGAAAATGCTAAACAATCCTACTCAGAACTCTGTAGCAAAAGTTAACTAGGAATTCGGAGGTTTTTCTTAGTTCTGTGACGTTACCGGGGTCCTCAGAGGGTTCCCTGTCCACTCTCCTGAGTCTAACAGGGAAGCTGCCTGCCCCTGGCCTTACAGCAGAGACATCTATAGTGGGCGAGGAAGGGTCTCTTTTTGCCCTTTGTATATGCGTTAGGCTACTAAAAGACTGGGGGAGTGACCACGTGGAATTTCCTCCACTCCTGACACTGAACATCCAAGGGAGGAGATACTGGAGACAGCAAAACGGGGAGGAGGGTTGGAAGTCACCCCCACAAAGACAAATATGATGGGGGAGTGGTGAGGATCAAGATAGTGGTGGGGCTCGTATGTTCCCTGGAAACAAACATATCCTGGAGTTACCACCCAAGTTCCTAGAAACAGCTTAGGATTCCAGTGCTGGGTTTTATCCTAGGCACCAAGCGGCTACAGGCATAGTTAGAGAGAGGCAGAATTTGAAAGAAGGCTCAACCTGCATCCAATTAGTGGGTGAAATGCTGCCATAACTGAGGTCACAAAGGCCAGGATGTAGATGGCTAACGACCAGCTTTGTGCACACAGATGTCACGTCATTAGATATCTAAATTCCAGTGCCCAAAATTAACTGCAGGCTCAATTATGTGTGCCCCCACCCCAAATAAATAAATAATGGAAGCCATGTTAAAAAACCTGGTGCCTAGTGCTAATGGAAAAGCAGGGCATGGAAAGCCAGTCCCATCGCTGCCCCAGAAGCTGCTGCAGTGTGACAAATGCTCTTAAACATTATTTTGTCTCGCTTTTGTGTTTTTGGTTTTGTTTGGTTTTTTTGCAGGTGAGTCCATTGACCAGACAAGGGCACTGAGGGGACGGACAGACAGATGCACGGAGAGGCAGATGGAGAAGAAGCCCTGTGCCAACTTGGAGATGGGCAGCAAAAAGAAAACAAGGAGAGGTACTGTAGAAAGTGAGAGAAAAGCCTGTCTCTAAACCCCCTTCCAAGTACCTACCCAGCCCTGAGTGACTTCAGCGGAAGCCCGTCAAGATGCCAGAAGGGCCAATGACATAGGATCGCTCCCCATAAGCCTGTGGTGGTGGCTCCCTGTGGGTGGTCACTGGGCAACTTGGACAACGAGGTTCTCCTTTTCCTTGGGACACTTCCCACTGGATCCAAACCATGAGGAGAAGGGAGAGAAAAGCAAAGGTGCCCAAGGAACATTAACCCAAGGCTTCCCTGCTCTCCGACCCAGCACCCCTCCCCACTTCCAGCAGATAAGGGAACTCCTTCTCCACGTTGCCCTTCCAGATGGCAGGTCGTCAGTGGGCAGTGACGTCAGCGCTGTGTGTGTGCGTGGCGGCCGTCTCTCTGCTGCACACAGGCGGGGTGCGGGCAGACTGCTGGCTGATCGAGGGCGACAAGGGCTTCGTTTGGCTGGCTATCTGCAGCCAGAACCAGCCCCCCTATGAGTCCATCCCTCAGCAAATCAACAGCACGATTGTGGATTTGCGACTGAACGACAACAAGATCAAAAGCGTGCAGTACTCCTCACTCAGCCGCTTCGGTAACCTGACATACCTCAACTTGACGAAGAACGAAATCTCCTATATCGAGGATGGTGCCTTCTCAGGACAGTTTAACCTCCAGGTGCTGCAGCTTGGCTACAACCGCCTGAGGAACCTGACCGAGGGAATCCTCCGGGGCCTAGGAAAGCTGGAGTACCTCTACCTCCAGGCTAACCTCATTGAGGCAGTCACCCCCAATGCCTTCTGGGAGTGCCCCAACATAGTGAACATTGACCTGTCCATGAACAGGATCCAGAGACTGGACAGCAACACCTTTAGGGGCCTGAACAAACTCTCTGTCTGTGAACTCTACAGCAACCCCTTCTATTGCTCCTGTGAACTCCTAGGCTTCCTGCAATGGCTGGAAGGCTTCACCAACATGACACGCACCTATGACCGCATGCAGTGCGACTCCCCGCCAGACTACACTGGCTACTTCTTGCTAGGCCAAGGCCGGACCGGTTACCGCAATGCTCTGGGCATGCTCTCCACCCTCTGCACTGGCAGCTCCTACACCATGATACCTCGCTTTATCCCACCCAGGTACCAAGTGACCACAGCTCCATCAGAAAGCCCATGCTCTGAGGAAGAATGTTTCTCTGGGGATGGCACGACACCCCAGGTCTCCCTCCACACGCCCGTGGGTGAGACGGAGATGCGCCCCAACATCCGAGTGAAGCATCTCACCCACAACTCGGCCACGCTGACGGTGCAGATCCCGTACCCGTTCAGCAAGATGTACATCCTGGCGCAGTACGAGAACGGCTTCTCTTCCGTCGTCACCAAGCTGAAGAAACAGAAGGAGGACATTGAGCTGACTAACCTTGTAGCACAAAAAGACTACACCTACTGTGTGGTCTCCCTCCACCACGTCTTAAGGTACAACCACACTTGCCTCACCCTCTCCCCAAACAAAATGAGCAGAGAGGACCCAGTGCCCACTCCCTCCACTGCCACCCACTATATCATGACGATCCTGGGCTGCCTGTTCGGCATGGTAATTGTCCTGGGGGTGGTGTACTATTGCCTCCGTAAGAGGCGTCAGCAAGAGGAGAAGCACAAGAAGGCAGCTGGCAGCATGAAGAAGACCATCATCGAGCTAAAGTATGGGCCAGAGATGGAGACAACCAGTATCACTCAGCTGTCCCAGGGGCAGATGCTGGGTGGGGAGACCGTGACCCGCATCCCCTACTTGCCCTCCGCTGGGGAAGTCGAGCAGTACAAGTTGATAGACAGCAGCGAGACCCCCAAGGCCACCAAGGGCAATTACATGGAAGTGCGGACAGGGGAGCAGCCCGAAAGACGAGAGTGTGAGCTCTCCATGCCGCCTGACAGCCAGAGCTCCGTGGCTGAGATCTCCACCATCACAAAGGAGGTGGACAAGGTGAACCAGATCATCAACAACTGCATTGATGCCTTGAAATCAGAGTCCACCTCCTTCCAGGGGGTGAAATCAGGGGCGATTTCCACTGCTGAGCCTCAGCTGGTACTCTTATCGGAACAGATCTCTGGCAAACATGGCTTCCTGTCCCCCGTGTACAAGGAAAGTTACAGCCACCCGCTGCAGAGACATCACAGCATGGAGGCAGCTCCCAAACGCTCCAGCACTTCCTCCAGCGGCTCCATACGGAGCCCCAGATCCTTCCGCTCTGAGGGCTCCGGCCACAAGTCAGAAGCCAAGTACATTGAGAAGACATCCCCAACCGCCGACACCATCCTCACTGTGACACCGGCAGCGGCCATTCTGCGAGCAGAGGCAGAGAAGATCCGACAGTACAGCGAACATCGGCACTCTTACCCGGGCTCACACCAGGGGGAGCAGCATGACAGCATGGGTGGGCGTAAGCCCTCCATTCTGGAACCTTTGACCAGACCCCGCCCCAGAGACCTGGCCTACTCTCAGCTCTCTCCCCAGTATCACAACCTGAGCTACAGCTCCAGCCCAGAGTACACATGCAAACCCTCACACAGCATCTGGGAGCGCTTCAAACTCAACCGGAAGCGGCACAAAGACGAGGAGGAATATATGGCCGCTGGCCACGCCCTGCGCAAAAAGGTCCAGTTTGCCAAAGACGAGGATCTTCACGACATCCTAGACTACTGGAAAGGTGTGTCTGCCCAGCACAAGTCCTGAGTCCTCACGCAGCTCGTGACTTAACACTAACTGGACCAAAAGAAACCCGCAGCAGCTATTTTTATCCAGACTGTCTTTCAAACAAACCAACCAACCATAAATTATGAGAAAAATCTATAATTAGTCTATATAATATATGAGAGAGCAAGAGATTGCAAAAGATCTCATGTTTATGAACACAAAGACTCTTAAAAAAACAAACCTGTGGAGTGAAAAAAAAGTTTTTGTTTTTTTTTTAAAAAAAAAAAGAAAAAATATAAAAAGGGGTGGAGGTTGGGCAGCGATTTGAGGTCTGGAGTATTCCAATGTTGCATCGCATGATTCCCTATTCCGTGATTTTGTGGATTCTTTGTGTACAGTTTGTCTTCTTCTTTCTCCTTCCCTTCCAAACAAAACAAAAAAACCAAAAAGAGACCAGAAGGAGAAAGTTCCTTTGGGCTTTTTGCAAATGGAGTCTTCCAGCTTAGACTTTCATCCAGTCGAAGGCTCATTCATGTGTTTATTCACTGGGAGGTTTTACCACATGTTGCATTGTAAACCGAAGTTGTCCTACTGTACAGAGAAAATTTCTATATTTGCAATGTTTGCTGTATAACAAGAAAGAGAGAGAAAAAATAAGATTACATCTACTAAATATATATATATATATTCACCTGTTTGTACCAGGTTTTAATCATGGATTTTAGACAAAGAGGGTGGATTGGATTTGGAGGGTGTTTTTGTTTGTTTGTTCGGGGGGGATTTTGATGCTGGTGTGGGATTTTGGAGGGTGGGAATTGGTTTTTTTGTTTGTTTTGGTTTTTTTTCCTCCAGTGAATGTCTGTGTCTCGAGTTCTGATTGGTTCCAAGTGCACTCCGAAAAAAGGCACATTCTAATAGAAAACCAGCGTCCCTCTCGTTATTCCATTCAAGGGATGGGAGCCTGCCTCCTCTGGGAGCTGGAAAGGGGACCGGAGTGGAGGGTGCAACTGACCAGTCACCATTTGATTGCCAAATAAACACACCAGTCTCTCTCTCTCTAGCTGGATGTATTTAGAAAGCAGTGGAAATTCTGAATATAAAAGGGAACCTATCTCTGTGGGAAGGGGCAACGGTAGCCAAAAGGTTCGGGTAAGGCTAAGTCATTGGTACTAGAGTATAGCTTGGTTTTTTTTTTAAGCCAGAAGGAACTATGACACCATCTACTCTGACCTCCTGCATAATACACAGGCCAGAGGATCTCACCCAGTGACTCCCGCATCCAACCCATAGCTTGATGGACCCAGAGCATGTTTTAGCACAGCCAGCTACTGGCCCATCCCAGAGATATGGGCCCTGTCCCCTGCTACTGGCTCTCCTGCAGCCTGCGAGTTGTGGTGGAATGATCCTGCCCTGGGTGATGGTGAAACACGCCTCCTGCATGTCGACAGCATAGGAGAAGGCAGCGGCAGGAATGACTTATCTGCTATTCCCCAGCGAGAGTGTACTGCAGAGTTAATGGATGACAGCGATTACTGTGAATGAGTCAGCCTGCCTCACCCCCGTGCTCTGTAGTGTAGTCATCCGTGCTTCTGAGGGTGGAAGTGAATGGTCTCCCCATCTCCTCCTCCACGAGAGATGCAGTCAGGTGGTGGGCTTTCCCCCAGTATGAATGAAAAGGTGCTCAACATTCAGGGCCTGCTCCTGTGCCTAGTGAAAGCGACTCCAAAATTCCCAGGATCAGGCCCTCAGACCCGCACACCCCTTAACCACCTCAGCTCTGCCTCTTACATTTTTTGCCATTCCAGCTGCACAACATAGCTCCAACGGGTATTGGCGTCTCAGTCTTGCCTAGGGTAGCTAAACTGAAAGGACGTGAATGGGAAGGGCAATCCATGGGACATCCCAGCCCTGCCCACCCCCATGAGGCAGTACTGGCTGTTTGAGGGCAATAGACAGCCCTCTCTTCTCCAGAGCTCTGTGCCGCACAGAGGGCAGTATCCCAGGCGAGATCAGCGAGGAGAGCACCTCTGTGGTGTCTCTGGGGCAGCGATGAAAGAGGCACCAGCACCACTGAGTCTCTCACATGGCTTTGGAAGGTCACTATCACACTCTGAAGAGCAGCTGAATTTGGCAGCATCAGCATTAGTGACATCAATGGCATTAGCAAGACGACGACGTGTGGTCTAGTACAGAGCCTGGAGGCAAGAGCCCCGGCGTCTACGCCCAGCTCCGACGCTGACCTTGGGGAAGTCCCTTAGACTGTGTCTACTCTGCAGCTGGGACCGGAGCCTCCCAGGCTGGGCAGACAGACTCATGATAGTGGGGCTAAAGCAAGCAGGCTAAGAATGTGGATATTGTGGCACTGGGAGAGCCTCAGGCTAGCTACCAAGCTCAGACCCAGGCTTAGGGTGGGCTTGAGCTAGAGTGGCTCGCTTGAGCACCCACTGGGGCTGCACCATCCACCCAGCTATTTTTAATGCACTAGCATGAGCTTCACCGGTACATTCCAGCTCCACGGGCTGGGCGGCTCACTCCCCGCTGCAGTGTAGACACACCCTGCAGTGTAGATGTGGCCACTCATTTTTCACTGCCCCACTTGAGGCACCTTGGGGCCCATTTTTGAGCTGCTGAGCAGGAGCCGTAGATTCATAGCAGCTCTAAAAAGTCAGGCTCTCAGTGTCTCTGGCTGAGCTCGCAAACAGTGAGTCGCTCCAAAGCAGCAGTCAATTTTGCAAATTTGGGCCTGAATAACAGCTCTGAGCCTCAGTTTCCCTAGCTCTAAAATGAGGCTGCACTATTCCTTACTTGGTGGGGGGCACATGTTGAGGCTCAGTTCATAAATGGGTGTAATACCCTTAGAGAAACTCAGCGGGAATGAGTTGCAGCAGGGCAAACTAGCACTGAGACAATGGCCAGGTGGAAATTAATGCACCAGTGGCCCTTCGCAGGAGACAGCCTGTCTGTCAACCAGCCATTGCTCTCACATAAAACAGGTGCCAAGGGCCCAAGTGACTGTATCAGGGCTTCTCTGCACACGTATCTAGCCCGCGTGTGTCCAATAAGCCAAGACCTACATTAACAATCTCTCTTCAGCCCCAAGAAAACCTTCAAGAGACAGAGCTCACCATGTCTAGCTTGGATCTTGGGACGCTGTGACAAGTACTACTGCTGAGGCTTAAGCCCATGTGCAGGGCTGATGGAGAAGTCCCTGTTGTCAGGATGGGGCTGAGTTGGAAGGGAAAAGCAGCCCCTGAGTGTAAATTCAGACCCACGCTAACTCACGGGGAAGGAGTTCTGCCCTTTATAGGAGAATAGCAGTGGATACTCTCAGGATCTTTCATGGTGACAAGCGTGGGGGACAGAATGTGACATGCATGATACAAAACATGGCTAGTACTCTCTCTCTGGTCCTCTTGTGGGTGCAAGTCCCACACCAAGCACTGGGCTCATACCTGACACTGATATTTCAGTGGAGAACAAGTTTGTACGGCATGGAGGCACCATGCTTCAAATGAGACATTAACACAAGCGTGTCATCTCTTGGGCATCCCTGAGGTAGTAACACAGGAACTCTGTCCAATGTGCCCTCTGTCAATACAACAGCTTCTACAGATGATGGTTGCATGATGAGCTCTTTCTGAGGGTATAGCTACACTACAGGGCCCATAGCAACATAGCTTCAGCACTGTAGCTGTGCTGGCATCACCCCATAGTGTAGACACAGCCTACACGATGGAAGAGGTTTTTTCCCATCAGTTTAGGACCACACCTCCCCAGATGGCAGTAGCTAGGTTGACAGAAGCATTTCTTCCATTACTCTAGCTGCGCCTACACTTGTGGTTAGGTCGGCATAGCTACCTTGGTTGGGTGGTGGGTGGCTATTTCACATCGCTGACCGAAGTAGCTAAGTCAACCTAAATTTAAAGTGTAGACCAGGCCTAAGCCTATAATGGCCATCGCATTTGCTGACACAGTCACTGCCCTGTGGCCACGTGACTTAGTGATTTGAGAAGGCCTGCGTATGGCATCCAATGCAAAGCCCCCTGTGTTCTATTCTCAATGTGTGTCTAGCTACCATTGTCGATTCACCTTTGAGGAGGACATTTTGCCCAACCTGGCAGGCACTAGGGCCCAGGAACAGGCTGTGTCGTATTGTCTTATTTCAATATTTCAGAGTGATTTTGACAGACGTTCTTGCAAAAGGTTATGTTTGTTCAGAAAGTGAGTTGAGTGAGGCAGACACAGAGCAGGCTGAGAAGTGCATGAGTTCATTCCCCGTGGTTATTTCTGTAGACAACAAGCCATTAACGGGGTTTCATTATAAAAGACAGACAATTTCCCCAGGAAAATAGTCACACAGCATAAATAAAGGCAGGTTTCATCAGCTCCTCAAAGTGCCCCAGAGCCACTCCCAGGCACACAGCTTCCAGGACCTGCATCTTATTCACCTGTCACAGAGGTGAGCCCTGGGGGTAGGACAGGGAAATGCACCCACCCACTGAATCCCATCCCTAGCTCCAACCCTTTTTCCCATGGTAGTAAATAATCATCCCTTGGTTTAGTACTGACGACTAAGCGAGTTCGTCACCCAAGTTCCCGCCCTTTTCACATCTACGTAGGGCCTCCTGGAGAATTGGGACTGCGGAGGAATCCATCAACAATAGAGACACTGATTGAGGGCAGGGCACCCTTGGCCTGCTTGCAGCGTCTCCTAAGGTGCATGGATTTCGGGCTTTCAGGCACGGGGGAGTTTATAACAGACTCAGTTGGCCCTAGGAGCTCAAGGTGAGTTGTGACTATGGGGCAAGGAAGGGAGCAGTGCCTAAAGGTATGTGCTGTCTTCATGCTACAACCCAAGTCAAGGAGCTGTAGCTGGCCAGGCAGTTGCACAAGGCAGGAAACGCTATGAAGCCAAGGCTCTGCAACGGCCAGGGTGTAGTCAATGTAGGTCAGATGCCAGCGCCAGTGAGCGCACGCTGGTGCCCTACACCCTGGCACTCTGTGTATAGCAGGCCTTGGCACAGTCTGAAGGCTCCTCACAGCCCAGTCTCTAGTTCTAGCCAGTGAGTGAGGGGCTCAAAGACTCTGGGGTCAAGGAGAAAGCCGCACATTGCACTGTCCCCAGTCCCTATAGCATAGCATAGCATAGGTCTTACAAATGAAGGGGCCATTTCTCTCTTTTGGGCCTGAGCAAAAGCAAAGCTACACTCCCCAAAACCCAGCCCCAACACAAGCATTGGTGTGTGTGTCCCCCCGCCCACCCCCCAGAGCCCAGTCTTCAGCACAAAGGTCTGAGTTCCACATTCCAGGCCCTGGCCACAGTGTTAAGGTATGTGCCCCATAGTCTGTTCCCTGCCCATAGTGTAAGTATATGTCCCATATTCCACTCCCTGGCCGGTAGCATAGGTGCAGTCCATATTCCAGTTTCTGGTGGTAGACAATGTGCATGCGCCATCTCCTGGTTCTTTGCACAGCTGAGATGTCACTAGCAGAAATGCTTTCCTCAAACCCTGGTGCACTTCCCCACCACTACAGCAGGTGGGTCTATCCATAAGCCAGTCAGTCCCCCTGCCAAGCAACACGCTAGATCCCGGTCCATGGTGCAAGCCTGCTCCACGGTCCTTGCGATCGTTCATTTTACTTGCTTTTCTTTCACCCCAAAGCACAAGGTGTCTCAGAGACAGACTGACCCAACTGGAAACAGGGGACTCCAGCTAAAAGCCCCCCTCTCCTCACTTGACCTTCCTCCTCCCCTAGGACAATGAAGGGTGAGGTTCAGAGTGAAAGAGCAGTGCCCCGGGGTAGTAACCCAAACTAGTTCTCTTGCACTTCCATCCATACAGCCTCACCAGGGCTTGAGAGTCCACAGCAAACGCACAAGATGAAGGTCCAGGATCCTGGAACCTCTCACTAAGGCTTTTCCTGAGCAAGTTTTAATACACAAGGGAACACAGAGCCTGGAGCCTCCATGCTGCAGGGGCTGTGATGGAATAAAAGCCACCCACGGTTTGTGGCCCTGTGAGCAATCCTTCCTGTCAGTCTCCCAGAGGAATCCCACTGTCTTCAGGGACCAAGACCTGGCGAGAAACGTACGAGGGATTCACAGAGAGGAGAGGCAGCTGAAACCAGCCAGAAGACAAGCATCCTACTCTCCAACTGCACACAGGAGAGCTCTACCTAGCTGTCCGGCCCCAGCCACAGAAAGTTCAGGCCCCAGCCCATTCCTAGAATGGAGACAGAGGTCAGGGTCCCTCCGTGGACCAATGAGGAGGCAGATCTGCCTGGTTCTCTGCCCAGCCCCAGAGAACAACACAGAAGCACGGATGGCCTTGTGATTAAGGCACTGGGCTGGGACCCAGGAGATCTGGGCTCTGTTTGCAGTGTTACCTGTATGACCAAAGGCAAATCACTCGCTGGCCTGATTTTCAGAAGTGCTGACCACCCACAAGTCCAGCTGAAGTCAGTGGGAGCCCTGGCTACTCCTCTTTGGCCTTGGAATTTATGAATCCTTTGCTAGTCCCTGTAGCCCAGATCCAAAAAGATAGGTAGCCCCCTCCTATTGAAATTGATGGGAGTTAGGCACCTAAATACCTTTGCGGATCTGGGCTGGTGTGTCTCCATGCCCTATCTGTACAATGGAGCTAGGACCACTCTCTTACCTCCCAGAGCCACAGGGAACACAAATCCAATCTGCTGGAAGTAGTGCTCAGATGCGACAGTGTTAGGAGCCATATAAACTGCCAGCGACCGTGATGGTTTCCACCAGTCACGTGAACCACGGATTATCCAAAGGTTTCTAGTGTATCACCAGCCCCTTGGCTTCTAAGAGGTCTAATGTAGGAAGACTGGTTTCTAGATAGCTAAGATATCATCCCAAGCTGGAAATCACAGTCCTCTGTGACATCCCCCACAGCGATGTCATAAATAGCGCAGCATAATGCAGTGCCGATGGCCTAGAACAGGGAGCATCGTCTAATCAGCACAGTTAATAAGGGGAACTAGGTTCTTTTCACTCTAGGAATGTGGACAAGTCACTTCATCGCTTTGTTCCTCAGTTTCCTCATTTGCAAGACACTAATAACGTGTCCTCACCTCACTGGGTGGGGCAGTTGGTGAGGCTTAATTAGTTAATTACCTGTTTGCACCCCTTTTAGTTGCTAGTATGAAAGGCGCCATACAGCAGTGCCAAGTAATTAGCAGCATAAAACAGCAGGAGCAGAGCAAATGAAATCAAAGGGAGATCCTCTTTTCATGCCATGTTTTATGAGTAAGAAACCAGCAAAGAAAAAGGGGGAAACACATGGTACAGATGCATTGTGCAGTCTATGTTAAATGCTTGTCATCAAAGAGTCAGCATCTCTTCAGATAAAATGGGGGCCTGAAAAATACTAAGGAGCTTACATGTCATGGAGACGTGACTATCTGCAGACACCTATTCAAATCAATGGGGATCTTTCCAGTGACTTGAATGGGCTTTCGGTCAGGCCTAGAATAAACATGGGAACAAAAGGCTCTATTCCAGAGTTCTCCAACTCTAGTGGGGAGCTGCCAATTCTCAGTGTGCAACACCTGCTGTTGATCCTCTTTCTAACTTGCTACAGAGACACCCAGGAGCATGGCCATGTGTCATGTTTCCATGCCCGGGGATGCGCAGAGCTGGGAAGAGGGGAAGCAGAGCGAGGAGTCCAGATCTCACTGTATAAGCACAAAACCCACCGCCTTATTTATAGCCTCAGCAGAAAGGCCAAGGGCTGAAAGGAGGCTGAATGCCTCCTCTTACTGCTAGATGTTGTCCTGCCAGAGCAAGGTTGGGGCACACCAGCAGCCAATGGTCTCTGTATGCAAAGTTTACAGGGCTGTTCCAGAACTGCTATTATGTATATAGACTGAGAGGAGACATGATAAGTTTTCAAGTACATAAAAAGGCTGTTACAAGAAGGAAAGAGAAAAATGGTTCTCCTTAACCTCTGAGGCTAGGACAAGAAGAATGGGCTTAAATTGCAGCAAGGACGGTTTAGATTGGACATTAGGTAAAACTTCCTAAATGTCAGGATAGTTAAGCACTGGAATACGTTGCCCAGGGAGGTTGTGGAATCTCTGTCATTGGAGGTTTTTAAGAGCAGGTCAGACAAACACCTGTCAGGGATGGTCTAGATAATACTTAGGGTATGTCTACTCTACGAAATTAGGTCGAATTTATAGAAGTCGGTTTTTTAGAAATCGTTTTTATATATTCGAGTGTGTGTGTCCTCACAGAAAATGCTCTAAGTGCATTAACTCGGCGGAGTGCTTCCACAGTACCGAGGCAAGCGTCGACTTCCGGAGTGTTGCACTCTGGGTAGCTATCCCACAGTTCCCGCAGTCTCCGGAAATGAGATTCAAAAGTTCGCGGTTCTTTTCCTGTCTACCTGGCCAGTGCATATGAGTTGAGAGTGCTGTCCAGAGCGGTCACAATGGAGCACTCTGGGATAGCTCCCGGAGGCCAATACCATCGAATTGTGTTCACAGTACCCCAAATTCGACCCGGCAAGGCCGATTTAAGCGCTAATCCACTTGTCAAGGGTGGAGTAAGGAAATCGATTTTAAGAGCCCTTTAAGTCGAAAAAAAGGGCTTCATCGTTTAGACGGGTGCAGGTTTACATCCATTTAACGCTGCTAAATTCGACCTAAAGTCCTAGTGTAGACCAGGGCACAGTCTTGCCATGAGTGCAGGGGTCTGGACTAGCTGACCTCTCAAGGTTCCTTCTGATCCTATGATTCTATGTGGACAAATAAAGGACTCCAGCATAGACAGTAACTTCCGCCCACATCAAATCCACACAACATCTCCAGTGCTTTAATTTAAAAATAAGCACATAAATAAATGAGAGGAGAAAGAAGCAGCAAAGGCAGGAGAATGTCAGGAGCCAGATCTATTAAGGGGTTTGCAGCCCCATAGCCCATTTGCAGGTGTCAGCCACCCGGTGTGGAAGATAGGACAGGCCCAGGAGAAAGGGAGCTTGGAGAAGGACTTCTTCCACTATCTCCTTCAGGCTTGGGCTTCTCCTGAAGGGGACCTGGGGAGCAGCGGCCTTCGAATCAAAACAGAAACAGAGCAGGTCGGCTCCTGCTGCCAGCTACACCAGCAGAAACGTCCACAGAGAGGCCCCAGATTGACAGAGGCCTCTCAGTGTCTGTGGAGATAGCAGACTAATGCGGCTGTGCCTGCCCGTTGTCACTCTCCTTTGCAGTCTCGACTGTGCCACTGAAGAGAGGGAAAGAGCAAAGAAAGCCGTGAAGGGAGAAAGGGAGCAAGATGAGAGATAGAGAGTCTGGGAGACACAAGGGGAGAGCCAGAGGAAGCGAGAGAGAGCAGCTGTGCCCTGTGTGTTGGACAGGAGGCAGTCTCCTGAGAGGCTGGGGAAGGCGCAGAGTAAAGCCGTCAAAAGAGAGATTTGATGAGTGAGCAGTTGTTTCCCTGAGGCTAGGAAACAGAGAAAAGGAGCAGAGGGACCCATCACTGGTTCTTCTTGAACGACTCCGTGAAATTTCCTGACCTGCGTAGGTAGGGGGAGAGACAGAGACAGAGCCTCGTGCCTGCTCTTTGGAAATACTGACTCCTGGATGAGTTTGAAGGGCATTGTCTTCCATCATCACTAACCCTGGGAAGGGAGCTCTTCCGCTGGATGTCCTGCCAGCTGCAGAGGACAGGAAGGGTGGGGGCAGAGGCACCCACACTGAGGGGTTCTGGTACTGGGCTGCCCGCAGCGGGCAGAGATTTCCCTGATAAGCAAACCCATTCTGCCACCAACGGGAAGGATGTCCCTGTTCCAACAACCCTCACTGTACCACAGCCTGCCACGTAATTACAGTCCCAAGTGTGGCTATGAAAGTGAGATTCACTCTTACCTGCTTCGGCTCGGAGCAGGGTGTGCACGTGAGGGAAAAGTGAACGTATCAGTGACCACCATAATCTTGTGTAGGGGTGCAAGCAAATCCTCTAGCCATCCACCTGACTGAACTGGCTGGTGTGTTTAATGCAACATGGCTCCCTACTGGATAGAATGTCAGATGTGGTCAAGAGTGAGATTACCTCCCTTTTGGAGCAAAGAGGCAGTCTTGTGAACTCACCTTTCTTCCTATTCACTAACGCCTGGCTCCTCTCCCCTCCTCTGCTCTGGCATTTGCCATCACCTGGCCAAGTCTCCCCGATATGGGCCTGTCTCCACACCCCCATTCACCACTATACAGACACCCCCTTCCAACTGGTGAGCTCATTGCATCCTGTGAAACTACAGGAATAGGTCTGATGGAAAAGTAATAGGAGGAAACTATTTAATGTATTTTCAGCTGTCATTAGTATGATCATTGCTTTGTCCTTTCTGGGATAAGACCACACATTTTGTCCATGAACAACGAGAAAGTGATCCCCAGGGCACAGCCTGGGAACCTCTGCTTTAAAGGCTGCAGGAGAGAAGCTCCTAATTCTTCCACAACTCACAGCCTTTAGCTCACGTGGCAAGGGCCCATGTTGACAAAGCAGAACATCCTCCTGAGTTCTGTCCCAACAGAGCTGGTAAAGGGAACATCTGACAGCTGTGAGGTCTGTGACAATCAAGCCCCCTGCTGGAAGAGGGGAGAATTTGGGCGGTGGGGGCAAGGGATGAAATGTGTGCCGGAGAGAACGTGGTGAGGGAGACGAGCTGGGGTGGGAGGCCAGAAAAAAAGGAAGAGGAGGGGAAAACTAGTCCTCAATTCTTTGGGTCTTTTGAGAGAATGGTTTGGAAAGAAGAGTGAGGAAACGCTGGAGAGAGAGAGAAACGAGGACAAATCTTGGTGGTGGCTAGCTCATTAGTGCAGCTGATTCCACAAAGGCTGAAACAGACAGTCCCGTCCCATCGCCCCCCCCATCCCCCACTCTGTCCTGCATCTTGCTATGTAACCCTAATTATTCCAAACCCAGTTCCCCAATTTCCAATTCTCCTGAGAGGTCTTTTGCTTTTATAAAACTGCTCTGTTTCCGTAAGAATAAAAGGAAGGACCACCGGAACCCGGCAGCGGCTGGGAAACAGCGAAACCTTTCACAAGTTTTTGATTTTGGTGAAACTTTTTCAAAATGTGTACCACACAGGTTTTTTTCAAGGCATCATTCCTCACGGGAAATAAATGGAAAGCCCCTCATGACATCCTCTGCTATGCAAACAACAAAGGCTCTTGTCTGAAGGTAATTCATGCCTTGCAACCAACAGCTCAGGACTCACATTACCAGAGACAAAAAGAACTCAAACCTCACGGGTTTCAAGTTCTGTTTGAAATCTGGAACCCACAATTTTCAAGTTTCAGAGTAGCAGCTGTGTTAGTCTGTATTCGCAAAAAGAAAAGGAGTACTTGTGGCACCTTAGAGACTAACAAATTTATTTTCAAGTGGGATCTAAATCAGACAAAACGAATATAAATATATAGAGATACACTGAGGGCCAGCTTTTCCAAAAGGTGCATGCCTATCTGGTTTGCACAGTCCCTGTTTGGGCCCCTCAGACACACACACACACAAACAGTTTCCTGCGTGCGTGCACGCGCACGCACTCACACGTGCAAACCATGGGTTGTGGCTGTTAGTTGGAGTTTGGGTCCCACTGTAAGTTACTAAAGTAAAATTTCCTGGCTGAAACTACAGGCTGGCCAGCAGGGGGCGTAGCAAGCAGCGTGCACATGGCTAGGAAGTCTTGAGTTATCTTGTGAGAATACTCCTCAATCACCGCAGAGCAACCAGAGAGGACCCTGGGGTTTACCCCGGTCCCCAAGGAAACAGCGCTGGCAGCTGCCGCTCTCATTTCAGTTCGTTATGGGAATTTGGTTGCTCCGGAGAGGGAAGTCGGATGACACAGCACAGCAAGCAGCCGCACAAGCTTCTTTCCCCAGCCCTTTCCTGGAGAGCACCCTTGGGGAGCGGGGGCAGAGGCTGGAGAGTAGTTGAGTCTCCAGGCATGGCCTTGACCTCTCAGCTGAGTCTGCCGATGGCGATGGTGACAGTGGCTCTGGGCATTAGGAAATGGAGGAAGGTCACTCACTCGTTGCACACCTGGAGAGCTGCTGCATAGGGATCAGGCAGACACCAGCAATATTTGGCCTCTGCTAACTAGCCGGTGACCTGGGGGTCAGGGGACAGCTCTGTAACTCCCCAGAAAGTCCCCATCTCACCCACCTCACACAGGGGGAGTGACCCATTGGGTATTTTGATTGCACCCATCGTGATGACAGCTGAGTGCCACTGCTTCTCTCTAGTAGCTGGAGAATGTTCTGGCTTCCACAAGTGCTGGAGGACCAGTGCTGCCTACAGCCTGCCATGGCGGGAGGGAGGGGAATTATACTTCAGGCTTCCCCTTGCACATTTCTGACAGGCCAGCTGATACAGCCTCAGCTGTTCCAGATCGGGCCTCCCAAGTGGTTGCACTGGGGCTCAGGACAGGGTTCAGACAAGGAGGGAACACAGGTCTGTAATGTAGATCACCACAGAGCCCTCTCCCCGTCCTGAGCCAAGGCCTTCGGGCACTCTGTAGCACCTCTTGCTATCTCATTGTTTGTTCCCTCTGAGTAGACGCACGCACTGTAAAGATAGGGTGGGCAGGTTCCTAGCAGGCTTCCCCAAAACAGCTCTGTCAATGCATCAGACTCTGAACCTGAAACACCGCTGTTGTTCCTAGCCTGAAGTTCAGATCGCTCAGCAATGCACTTCTAGCTTGCTAGTTTAGGTGCTTATATGGCCTCCATAACCGTAGTACCTGAGCACCTCACAATCTTTAATGTACAAAACCTCACAACCTGCCTGGCAGGTAGGGAAATGTTATCTCCATTTTACAAGGGGGGAACTGGGATGCTAAGTGACTTGCCCAAGGTCACATACAAAGTCTGTGGCAGAGCAAGGATTTAAACCTGGGTCATCTGAATCCCAGGCTAGAGCCCTGCCCATGGAACCAGCATTCCTCTCACTCGCATCAACCCTGACTTGCAGGTCCCTCTGATCTTTTCATCCTCAGTCTTGCAAACTCTGCTGTTCCAGCTCTGAGTCTTCTTACAGCTCTGACAATACACCTCCACCCTAGTCTCCTGGACCCCGCCACCTCCACCCTGCACCAGGGGTGGGGTTCCATAGGCAGAGACTGCCAAGTGAGGGCTGGCAACCAAACTCATCTCAGTGACAAACCTAGTGCTGTAGAAGCAATCCGCTGCTGCAAGAGCCCACGCTGGTACTCTCGCCCGGCTCCGCATCGCGTTCACTGCGTGCATGGTGATGAATCACCGTGTGTGAATGAGAGGCAAGTTAGCATGGGAGGAGGCGGTAGAGGGAGAGAGATGTCTGGCCCAATCACACCAAGCGGAGGCGGGGGAGTGTAGGTCCTGGAGCAGAGCGCTGTGCTGGTGGACCAGTCCCACGAGCAGGCAGATCCATGAGGGTGACTGAAGACAGCGGGCACTAGGTTGGTCTATTTTTAGTGCAGCCAGCAGAGCAGGAGTTTGGAAACCCGAGTCAGAATTTATTTACATTTCCGAGTGCTCATCAGAGTGAGGAATGGCAACGTAGGGAAAACAATCCCATCACATCTACACACCTCTGCGGAAGCCCAGGCTGCTTCTCTGAATGCAGCCTGACAGGCCAGAGCCCCTTGCTGGTGCTCAGGGACCAGCCACCGAGGAGGCCACACCCAGAGTGGCAGGAAACAGCAGAGTGGGAGGGTAGGGTGGAGAGGAGGCAATGGTGATGGGGGGGTGGGGCATCTACATATCTGTAGTGACTCTTTAATTAGCCAGAGACAATATGTACCAAACTCATCTTTCCTGACTAGCCCTGGGAACCCCTTAGCCGCCCTGCTGCACACACATACATACAAACAGGCATGTATAGACGTTCTACCCAGTGAAGACAGGCGAAAAATGCACAGAGACAATGCAGCACAGGATCTGGAGAGGCCCAAATGGTCATAATGGAGAGGCCCAAACCCATCACAGACAACAGGGGCAGGCCCACTACCAGGGGACAGACAGTCTTGATCAGTGACTCTTGTTCTAACTCAGACATGTGACCTGTAGTAATGGGTGGCTGGCTGTTCCAGAAGGTCCTACTGCCCAGTACACACCAACTTCTTCCCAGTCAGGGTGAGAGTGACTGGCAGAATGGACAGCCTAAGGGGTTATAGGAAATGTCGCATTACTGGTAGATGGGGACTTCAGACTTGACTATCTCCCCTCTCCCAAACCTGTACAGGAGATACTTCACCTGCTGCCAGCTGACAAACCTTCCGAGCTATTCCACCCGACGTGTCCCAGCTCTGAGGGGAGGTCCCAGCCCCTAAAAGACCACTGTCACCTGTCGTCTCCAAAGTACTGAGTGAGACATGAACTAGGAGACTGGAGATGGCAGAATGCAAAGTACTGGGCAGGGAATAGGCATGCTACATTTAAGTACCATTCAGTAGGTAAATGTCCAGCCTTCCGTAGAACGATGTGAGCAATGCTTTGGTGTGGGAGCTTGGGAGAGCCCACGCAGAGGTCTGGAAGCTGCTCCCACGGGAAATACCACGTCATTATCCATTTATCAAAAGACAGTGTGAATCACAGAACACACAGAGGAAGGGAATATATATGCCCTGTTACTGAAGGTTTAGAGCCAAGGAACAATCCCCCCTGGCTTCCCCTTTACAAAATCCATCAATCAATGGTGTACAGCTCCCACCTGCTAGCAGAATGGGTGGTTAATGGGATTCACTCTCCACTCCTGAACAGAGATAGGAGCCAGTGCTGTTCTGTTTTTATCTCCAGTGGTTTTGGGCTCAGTGGCGGAACTGTTGACCTACATGGAGTGGGATTCCAAGGCGATAAAGGGCATGGGACAAAAAAGTCATCCTTTTGGCGGCTGACACATCACCCTTTTCAAAATAGAGGAAATCAAAACAGTGTAAGGTACAGATGTGAGATGCCAGCGAGTGGAGACAGCTTAACTAGGGAGGCAGTTTATGTAAGAGCAAAAAGAAATCCTACACCAAAGTACAGCGTGTACTTGTGATGGGGTGGGGTTGATTTTAAGCAGCAAAAGCAGAGACAGAGTGGACACTGGACCCAGAACCAGGACCACTTCAGCCTAATATGCAGGTAAAAGGTATGGGAAGATATCAAGTGGGATGGCTGAACTGTAACTGGCATGGCATTTAATTTGGGTGGAATTGATGGAAACAGTTCATGTAATTGGAGGGGTTATTTAAATTAAATACTCAGAAAAATGTTTTCATGGAAAATAATAATACTTAGCACTTATTGTATGCTTTACAACTTCAAATCCTCGCCAGCCATTAGCTAATTGCTCTTCAGCTTGTCCAAAAGATAATGAGGGTTGGGTTGGTTATTTCATAGCTTCTCAGTAAAGCATAAGGAAAAGAATGGCTTTTGCTAATAAATATTTTGAGGAATAAAAATGAAGAAAGCCTGGCACGTTCTATCGCACCCTCCAATACAGCAACGTCGAGACCATGCCTAGTATCTGTCCTGACCCAGTCAACTACACAGAAGCCTATGGCAGATCTGATGCTTTAACCTTATCAGAGACCCGAGACAGGCCTGAGTTGCAAACTTCAGATCCAGGTTTCAAACACCCAATGTTCAGGGTGTCTCATTCTGGGACCCAACTGTAGTCACCATGTTTCCACACGGTGGAGTTTAGTCAGGAGCCCTACACAGACACAGGACTGTCCCCACGACTGTTTTTTTAGGGTTTTAGGGTTTAAAGTTATACACAATGTGATGTGTGCGTGTGCCTCATTGGGCGTTACCTTGTATTTGTTGCTGCCCTGGCTTCAAAGAAGAGTCACAGAAAAGGTTAGATCCACAGCTGCTGTATACCGGTGTAGTCAATGGAACTGCACAAATTCACCCCAGATGAGGATGTGTGAGCCACTATTTTTAAAAAGGGGAAAGCAAAGGGGGTAGACAGCTGGACTCTGCTGGGGTCATTTCTTCAGGATGAGAGAGGAAGGAGAAGTGTTACCGAGTGAGGAGGTACCGTTCAGTCAGGGTTAAAGGTGACAAGACTATAGGGAAAGGACAGACAATTGAACACTGCTGGCAGGCTGTGGGCTACAGAGGATGGCTGGCCGGATTCCTAGGCAGTCCAGTGAATAGCGGTCCAAATGTATTTACATCCCCTGTGATGGATGGAACAAGTGATTCAGCCTCTGGTGATGTGGATTGATTAAGCTGCCGCCTTCTCTCCCCTGCTTGGCAAATACAGGAACCGGAGGTACCGGGCAGCTTTTCAAACCGCAATAAAAAACTGAGGTATTTTGTGTTTGTATTATTGAAAAAGTAAACAGCTCGCAGTGTTTGATGAGCAAGCGATTTTGTAAATGTTGCTGTGAAAATGGACTCCAAAGTTTCATCATGGCAATTTCCAGCCTGTTTTCTCAGCCACAGCGGAGCAGGCGGAGATAAGAACCTGAAGGGTAGAGGAGTGTGATTTCCTAGCTCAGGCTTGCTTAATGGAAGCGACCAATGCACAGGCACTAATGCTGGTCCTGACGTCAATCGAAAGGTTCCAGTGAGACCAGACCATGTGAAACCAGACATGAATGAGAGACTAAAAAGATCAGAAAGGCAGTTAAAGCAAAACATAGCTATCCTCTCCTCATTGCCTAGGACACAACATTCACTCTGGTATAGTCCCTTCATCATATATGCCAGGTGAGCAGCCATTTCTTCTGAATACCTTGTATAGCTCTGCCTTCTACCCCATGTTCATTCCCCCAGGTCAACGGCCATGCCACCAACTCATCTCTACTTTATTCCCTGTGCACACTAACGCAAAACAACCACCTCCTGTCAATATTGCCCACCACCCAACACCCAGCTCTGACATCTCCCCTGTGCATACTATCCTGATGAAATAGGTGAGAACCAAGAACAAATTCATTTATACCCTTAATCCAAAATGACAGCCACTGGGCCAGAGTGCTTTCCAAAATGGCTCCCGTTGTGATCCCTGGAATGTAATGCATCCTAAAATGGCAGCCGCGATTTCTTCTATAATACTCTCTCGCATTTTTTTTAGAGGTTTTGATAATAAAACACACAGATTGGAGTTTTATCTCAAATGGGTTAGAATACAACTACATGGATGGAAAAAGTGGGCAATGTTTTGAAAGAGATACCACAGACAAAAACTATGACCTGCAGAGAGGGGAATAAGCGCCAGGAGACAATGAACCCTTAACAGTATATGGCCTGATTCTCAGAGGAATTGAGCTCCAACAATATCAGTTGAAGTCAATGGAAGCTGTGGGTGCTCAAGAGCTCTGAAATTCAGGCCCAGGAGTTCAGTTTTCCAACAGAAGTCCCTGGTAATATAAGAGGTCAGGGAAACTGTGTGACCTAGAGGAATGAATGTGAGAGGCAGAAAATCCTCAGTTCCAACGTCTGTCCTGCAACTGATTCACCTTCCTCAGGCAAGTCACCTCACCTCAGCGATGTGCCCTCTCTGCGTTGCCTAAAAACTTAGATTGTCACTACTACCATGATCACTCCAACCATCCAGGGGGAGGAGGATAGAACCCAGCTCCTCCCACTCCAAAATGACAGGCCCTTACCAGCTGAGTCAGGGACTCTGTTAGCCACTAGCAGCATGGGGCCTATATACCCAGTTGAGCAGTGCAGATTCCATTGAGTAGAGGACAGTGCCTCACATACAAATGAGCCAGTTCACAACAGGATAAAATATTTATTGGAAGAGACTCAGGATTCAATAATAATGTCAGACATTTTATAATTAACGTCGACGAATCAGGTGCACTTACAAGACATATTTGAATGTATTTGTCCCTTTGTAACAACACATTCCCTCTAATATCCCTGGAGGAATGCCTCATTTCTCTAATCAATGGCCCATTACTATGCATCCACACACACAGTCCATATTTATAATTAAAATATCTGCCTAGTACTGTAGCATGCCACATTTCCTGGTGCTACATAAGAAAAAAACACTCTCAATCACACAAAGGGGGTAAAGGTCAGGCCCTACTGCCCGTAAATTTGATTTTGCTGATGTGTGGGTTTAAAATCTCCAACCTTGCCCTGAAATATTTAATTGTATTCAAAGCACACGCCAAGATTATACAATAGCTACCTCCATGGATTTAGCATCATGTGCAGGATTGGCACGTAAGATTTGCTCATCTTATTCAAGGCAAACGCCAACTGATGGGAGTTTTGCCTGCATTAGGATTGCAGGGTTTGGACAGGATTTCCTGTACATGGTGCTCTCTTCTTTATGTTTGTGGAAATATGTTAAGAACTGGTAAAAAGAACAGGAGTATTTCATAGAATCATAGAATATCAGGGTTGGAAGGGACCTCAGGAGGTCATCTAGTCCAACCCCCTGCTCAAAGCAGGACCAATCCCCAACTAAATCATCCCAGCCAGGGCTTTGTCAAGCCTGACCTTAAAAACTTCTAAGGAAGGAGATTCCACCACCTCCCTAGGTAACGTATTCCAGTGCTTCATCACCCTCCTAGTGAAAAAGTTTTTCCTAATATCCAACCTAAACTTCCCCCACTGCAACTTGAGACCATTACTCCTCGTTCTGTCATCTGCTACCACTGAGAAAAGTCTAGATCCATCCCCTTTGGAACCCCTTTCAGGTAGTTGAAAGCAGCTATCAAATCCCCCCTCATTCTTCTCTTCCCAGTTTCCTCAGCCTCTCCTCATAAGTCATGTGTTCCAGTCCCCTAATCATTTTTGTTGCCCTCCGCTGGACTCTCTCCAATTTTTCCACATCCTTCTTGTAGTGTGGGGCCCAAAACTGGACACAGTACTCCAGATGAGGCCTCACGAATGTCGAATAGAGGGGAGCGATCACGTCCCTCGATCTGCTGGCAATGCCCCTACTTATACATCCCAAAATGCCATTGGCCTTCTTGGCAACAAGGGCACACTGTTGACTCATATCCAGCTTCTTGTCCACTGTAACCCCTAGGTCCTTTTCTGCACAACTGCTGCCTAGCCATTCGGTCCCTAGTCTGTAGCGGTGCATTGGATTCTTCCGTCCTAAGTGCAGGACTCTACACTGGTCCTTGTTGAACTTCATCAGATTTCTTTTGTCCTCCAATTTGTCTAGGTCCCTCTGTATCCTATCCCTACCCTCCAGCGTATCTACCTCTCCTCCCAGTTTAGTGTCATCTGCAAATTTGCTGAGGGTGCAATCCACACCATCCTCCAGATCATTAATGAAGATATTGAACAAAACCGGCTCGAGGACCGACCCTTGGGGCACTCCACTTGATACCGGCTGCCAACTAGACATGGAGCCATTGATCACTACCCATTGAGCCCGACAATCTAGCCAGCTTTCTAGCCACCTTATAGTCCATTCATCCAGCCCATACTTCTTTAACTTGTTGGCAAGAATACTGTGGGATACCGTGTCAAAAGCTTTGCTAAAGTCAAGGAACAACATGTCCACTGCTTTCCCCTCATCCACAACACAGAGCCAGTTATCTCATCATAGAAGGCAATTATATTAGTCAGGCATGACTTCTCCATGGTGAATCCATGCTGACTGTTCCTGATCTCTTTCTTCTCCTCTAAGTGCTTCAGAATTGATTCCTTGAGGACTTGCTCCATGATTTTTCCAGGGACTGAGGTGAGGCTGACTGGCCTGTAGTTCCCAGGATCCTCCTTCTTCCCTTTTTTAAAGATGGGCACTACATTAGCCTTTTTCCAGTCGTCCGGGACCTCCCCCGATCGCCATGAGTTTTCAAAGATAATGGCCAATGGCTCTGCAATCACATCCGCCGACTCCTTTAGCACTCTCGAATGCAGCGCATCCGGCCCCATGGACTTGTGCTCGTACAGCTTTTCTAAATAGTCCCGAACCACTTCTTTCTCCACAGAGGGCTGGTCACCTCCTCCCTCCCCATGCTGTGCTGCCCAGTGCAGTAGTCTGGGAGCTGACCTTGTTCATGAAGACAGAGACAAAAAAAGCATAGAGTACATTAGCTTTATTTGTGACACCTTAGAGACTAACAAATTTATTAGAGCATAAGCTTTCGTGGGCTACAGCCCACTTCATTGGATGCATAGAATGGAACATATAGTAAGAAGATATATATTTATACTGTGATAGACCTAGGGCAGTTGGGTACAGCAGAGTAGCCCTATTGGGATCCAGGAAGTGGGCGGGCAAAGCTCGCCCACCGCTAAAGGATCCCCCCCCAGCCTAAGGGGGAGATCCACAGGACCTGGAGGCCAAAAAATTACGGGGGACAACTAATGAAAAACAGGGACGGGAGTGTGGTCAAAGGGTCAAAAGAAGGGAACCGGACGGGGACACCGAGCAGAGAACCCCAGACAGCGCCCACTGCTCCTCAAAGGCCTCAAGGAAGTCGGTGGACGCCGCCCAGAGGAACTCTGCCTGGAGGCGTGAACGGACGGAGGATCAGAAATAGGCCCCGCAGTCGCAGGAGACTCCATCGGCCAACCTCCTCACCCTGGTTTTATAGATGGCCACTTTAGCCAGGGCCAGGAGGAGGTTGACCAGGAGGTCCCGTGACTTAGTGGGGCCACGGACAGGGAGTGCGTAGATAAGAAGGTGAGGAGAAAAGTGCAACCAAAACTTTAATAAAATATCTGTGAGGAGCCGGAATAGGGGCTGCAACCTGGCGCACTCCAGATAGACGTGCGCCAGGGTTTCCCTCACGCCGCAAAAGGGGCAGGTGTCCGGGATTGGGGTAAACCGCGCCAAGTACACACCCGTGCTCACGGCCCCGTGGAGGAGCCGCCAACTGATATCCCCGGCGGGCCGCGGGACTAAGGTGGAATAGAGGCTGGCCCACCGGGGCTCCTCACCCTCTAGAGGTGGCAGGAGGTCCCGCCACTTTGTGTCAGGGTGGGACGCGAGGGTGAGGACATGAAGGGTGTGGAGCACGAGCGTGTAGAGATGTTGTTTTGGCGCGGTCTGGAACCGGACCGGCTGCAGCTCGTGCAGCCGGCTCACGGTGAAGGGGCGGGGGGGTCGGTCGGGTCCACGGGGCAGGGGCCCGATGAAAAGGTCCGGAGGGCCTGGGGTGGAGGGTGGGCGGGGCGCGCCCTCTCGCAGGACCCGGTCGAGGTAAACCCGAGCAGCGGGCGGCAAAGCAGCCCTCACCTCGTGAAGTACGCGCAGGGCAGTACGAGGTCTGGAGAGCCCCATGCACTGAGCGAGCGTCAGGGGATCCAGCCAGTCTCCCCGGTCGTAGTCCAGGAGGTCTCCGACTTTGGTGACTTCTGCCAGGACCAACCTCTGGCGCACCGAAGGGGACTCCGCCGCCTGCACACGGAGGTAGGGGTTATGTAGCAGGGGCTCCGCGAGGAGATCTTCCCCCACGGAGGCCGCCACGGACCTGGTCGCTGCAAACAGTTTCCAGGTCCGGAGGAGGTCCTGGTAGAAGACCGGCAGCCCGGAGAGGTCTCGCGGAAGACCCCTCGGATGGAGATAAAGGAGCTGCCGGTCATATCGGAGCCCTCGGAGGCGGCGCAGGAAGGCGTGCGCCAATATGCTCCACGCCGGACTACCTGCACCATAAAGGAGCCTCTGCAGGGCTTGGAGGCAGAAGACATGGACCTGAGTGCGGAGACACGTCAGGCCCTGCCCTCCCTCCTCCAGGGGCAGATGAAGAACCCCTGCAGAGACCCAGTGCAGTCCTGACCAGAAGAACTCCAGAATCAATTTCCGGAGGTTGGCCAGGAAATCCGGGGCCGGGACCAGGGTGTTGAGCCGGTACCAGAGCATGGACAGGACTAGTTGGTTGAGCACCAGTGCCCGCCCTCGAAAGGACAGACACCGGAGCAGTCCCGTCCACCTCCGGAGCCGCTCTACCACCCTGCCCTCTAAACCTTGCCAGTTCTCCGGCGGAGACGGATGCGTGGCGGAAAGGTAAACGCCGAGATAGAGCAGTGGACCCGCGCTCCACCGGATGGCTTGAAGCGCGGGTGGGAGGGAGCTCGCCTGCCGCCAGTCCCCTACCACCAAGACAGAGCTCTTGACCCAGTTGACCCGGGCGGAGGAGGCTGCCGAGTACACAGCCTGGCAAGCCTCCACCCGCGCTAAGTCGCCCGGGTCCTGGACCACGAGGAGTACATCGTCGGCGTATGCCGACAGGACCAGCCGCAGCTCCGGCTCCCGTAGCGCCAACCCCGTCAACCTCCTGCGGAGGAGACAGAGGAAGGGCTCTTTTGCTAGAGCGTACAGCTGACCCGAGAGGGGGCACCCCTGCCGTACTCCTCGCCCGAAGCTGACCGGTTCGGTCAGGGTCCAGTTGAGCCTGACCAGACACTCTGCGGAGGCGTACAGCACCCGGAGAAAACCCACAAACTGGGGACCCAAGCCAAACGCTCGCAGAGTGCCCAGGAGATACCCGTGATCCACCCTGTCGAACGCCTTCTCCTGATCCAGGGACAGGAGGGCGAACGACAGACCGTCCCTACACCCGAGTTCCAAAAGGTCCCGGACCAGATACAGGTTGTCGAAGATGGTGCGGCCCGGGACGGTGTAGGTCTGGTCTGGATGGATCACGTCCGCCAGCACGGACCCTAGCCGCAGCGAGATGGCTTTCGCTACGACCTTGTAGTCCATGCTGAGGAGCGAGACGGGACGCCAATTTCGTAAATCGCGGAGGTCCCCCTTCTTTGGCAATAAGGCGAGCACGGCTCGCCTGCACGAAAGAGGGAGGACCCCGCTCTGCAAAGACTCGGCCCAGACGGTAACTAAGTCTGGGCCGAGGACGTCCCAGAATGCGCGGTTGAACTCCACGGTCAGCCCGTCCATGCCCGGAGATTTATTGGTGGGCATGCGGCGGAGGGCTTCCGAGAACTCGGCCAGAGTGAGAGGCAGCTCTAGCCGGTCTCGGTCGCCCGCACTGACCGTCGGGAGTTCGTCCCAGAGCACTCTGCAAGCATTAGGATCGGTCGGATCCGGGGAGAAAAGGCCCGCGTAGAAGGCTCTGGCCCTCCCGCACATCTCCACCGGATCCGTGAGGGGGGTGCCGTCCTCTGCGAGGAGGCAAGTGATGTGCTTCTTGGCCCCCCTCCTTTTCTCCAGGGCGTAGAAGAAGCGGGAGCCGCGATCCATCTCCCGAAGGAGGCGGATGCAGGATCGAACAAAAGCACCCCGGGCCCGATGGTCCTCGAGGGCCCGGAGCTCCTCCCGCTTCTCCCGGCACGCTCCACAGAGGGATGGATCCTCGGGGCTGGCGGCCAGACGCCTCTCCAGCTCTAAGACCTCCCGCTCCAACTGCCCTATCGCCGCATCTCTCCGTCGGCTGGCGCCCCGGGTGTAGTCACGGCAGAAGAGCCGGGCGCGCACCTTCCCTAGGTCCCACCACCGCCGCGCCGAGGGAAAGGCACGCCGCTGCCCTCGCCAGGCCAACCAGAACTCCCGGAAGGACACCACGAAGCCCACATCCTCCAACAAGCTGTTATTAAAATGCCAATAGGCCGGCCCCGGCCTCTCTGCACAGAGAGAGACCGTCACGGTAGCCAGGTGATGATCAGAGAATGGGGCCGGCCGGATGCTGGAGGAGTGGGCCTGTGAGAGATGGAAACGTGATAAATAGATGCGGTCCAACCGGGAGTAGCGCGACCGACGGGCCTCCACCTGGACAAAGGTGAACGTCGAGGCGTCGTCCGGGTGGTGGTCGCGCCAGACGTCCACCAGGGAGTGATGGTCCACTATCTCCCGGAGGACGTCCGCGGCGGCCGGGCACTGCTCGGTCCCCGAGCGGTCCCGCTCCTCGAGGGTTGTATTGAAGTCCCCGCCCAGGACCAGACACTCGTGAGGATCCAAAGTGCCGAGGAAGGCGGACACCTGCTGAAAGAAACGTAGCCGCTCCGGGCCCGATGTCGGGGCATAGATGTTGACAAGATTGACCACGAGCCTCTCCAAACGGACCCGGAGGTGCAGCAGGCGGCCCGGCACAGCCTCGGCGACCCCCAGCACTTCGGGCCGTAGGTCGGGGGAGAACAGGGTCGCCACTCCAGCCGTACGAACTGTGAGATGGCTAAAGTAGACCCTGTCCCCCCATTCCAGCCGCCAGCTAGCTTCGGCGGCCGGATCCGTATGGGTCTCCTGCAGGAAAATCACAGAGTACCCCCCCTCCCGAAGGAAGGAGAGCACCTGGCACCTGTGGAGACCCATCCTACAGCCCCGGGTGTTTAACGTGACGATGGTAAGGGGTTCCATGAGGAGGGCTGGGGGGGGATCCTCACCGGCAGGGACTCTCGCGGTTCCCAACGGGCCGCACAACAATCCGTGACCTACCCCGTAGGTAATTAGGGAGTCACGGAAGAGGCGGACCCGCTGGTAAGTCGTGGCAGCCTGCTTCCCGGTCCTTTTACCCTCCCCCATGAGGGCCCTCGCGGCCCGGAGGATGAGATGGAAATCCCCCCATCGCTGCAGGGCGAGCTGCACCTTATTACGGGAGCCCCGGACGTCCTCGAGGAACTCCCGCATCTCCTCCCGCAGCGTATGGGGGGCCGGGGCCACTAGCCCCCGGCTGTCCTCCGGAGGGATTACTGACACAGCCCCGTGGCCCACCGAAACGGGTAGACAAGGGGCAGACCCCCGACGTGGCGCCTGATGGGCTGGCGCCACGCAGCCCCCCTCAAACCCTGGCTCGAGTGGGGGCGGCGGAGGGAAGGTGGCAGCCCCTAGTGAGTCGGGACTGGGGAATACAGAAGCCGCTCCCTGGGGGCTATCCTCTAGGAGCGAGGCGATGACGGCCCCAGGGGCGGCAATGATAGCATGGGAAGTGGGGGGAACAGGGGCGGGGTTGACATCAGGGGCAGGGCAGGGATCCGGAGTGAGGGCAAGGCAAGGGTCGGATGCAGAGCCAGGGAGAGGGGCAAAGGTGGGATCCAGGGCCCCAGGAGCCAAGCCCTTGGAAAAAGGCCCCTCTCGATCAGGCTCTGGGGGGTGGGGGTGGGGCAGGGGACCCTCTATGATGCTGAGCTCTGGCACCATGGCTGGCATAATAGTCCCAGCACCGTCAGCGGGGTCCTCGCCCAGGGAAGAGATCGGTCGCCCCACGCCCTCGAGGGGCAACTCATAGGGCTCGGGTCCCAGCCGCAGTGCACCAGGGTCGCCTCGGTGGACTCGGCGGCTAACAGCATGGTGCCACCCACGGCCGGGCAGATGGAGGAGCCCTGGGAACCCTCGGAGGCGGGAGCAAAGGTAGCGGTTAGGGGAAGGGGACATGGGGAAGGCGGGGCCGGGGTGAGGTCGCTCAGATCGAGGCCCGCTAGCAGAGGGTCGTCCTCCCCCTGGGTGACCGGGGTCAGACCCAGGGCCTCGATCTCCTCATAAATGGAGGGGAGCTCTCCTTCCGCCACCCCGGAGATCTCCCCGCTAGTGCCCGAGGCGACACTCGCCCCGAGGCTCACGGGGCTTGTGGATGGTAATGGGGCAGGTGGGGCTACATCGGGGTCCTTGGGGGGAAGGGACTCTAAGGGAGGGACGGTACTGCCCTCCCGTGCTGCCACGTCTTCCCCAGCCGGCGCCAGGGGATGGTATACGCCCGCGGGCAAGGCAGAAGGCTCGGCATCGGCGCCCCCCCTTCTGGTCTTCCGGGGGGCTTCCGCATCGGTGGAAAGGAGCTGAGCTCGAGCCTTCCGCTTGCCCCGCTTCCCCTGGACTAGGGCCCAGCCCTCCATGGCATCATCGGGGGGTTGGCTAGCAGGGGTCGGGTCAGGGGGCAAGGATGATGGCTCAGGGACCGTGGGAGGCAGCGGTGGGGCGGAAAAAGGGAGGGAAGAGTCCCCCTGGGGCGGGCCCTCTCCCACGCTAGGCGGCATCCCTGCCGCACCCTCCTCTAGGGGCCCCGCCGAGTTGCAGGCAGCAGAGGCGGGGCTCTCCCGCTCGTCTGGGCGTGCTGGGGGCAGTGCCCCTTGGGCCCGAGCGGGAGCAGTGATGGACTGGATGGGAGGAGGGGCGGCTTCGGGCGCCGGGCAGCCAGGGGCGCTGGCGATGACGGGGCCAGCGCCCTGCCGGGGCTCGGGGGTCCCAGATGCCTCTCCCTGCCGGGCCAAAGGGCAGTCCCTCCGGACGTGCCCTGTCGCCCGGCAGAGGTAGCACCGGGCCTCCCCTGTGGAATAATGCACCCGGTATTGGGCCCCCTGGTAGGGGATCAAAAAGGACCCCTCAAGCACCTCTCCGTCACGCGCCGCCGGCGGCAGTTGTAGCTGCACTTGCCGGCGGAACGAGAGGACGTGACGGAGGGCGGGGTCCTTGCAGCCCAAGGGGAGAGGGCTTAAAACCGAGATGGGCTTCCCCAGGGTAGAGAGGGCAGGTAACAGGGCGGCATTAGGAAGGAAGGGAGGGACGGAAGTCAGGACCAGGCGGACGCCCAGGTCGTCCAGCGGCTCGAGGGGGACGAACACGCCTCCCACCGCCAGGCCCTTCTCCACCGCCTCCTGGGCGGCGGCCTCCGATGCCAGGAAGAAGACCGCCTTCCCGTACATTTTGGAGGCCGCCACAATAGCTGTGGGCCCCACCACCCTCGCCAACGCCCGCACGTAGGTCTCCACGTGGGGCGAGGCGGGCACCAGGAGGCAACGGACGCCGTGCTTCCTGGTCATGGTGGGAAAGGGGCCCCGGCCGCTATAGATGGTAGCGGAGGCGGTGGGGGGGAGAGATGATGTAACGGTGGGCGCGGGGGCTGCCGCCACCTGGGCGTACGCCCTGGGGGCCGGGGGAGGAACACTCGCAGAGCTGGCGGAAGGAGCAGCGGGGTGGGAGGCTGCGGCCGGTGGCGGGGCCGCGGCAGTGGGGGCAGCCCCTGCCATGGAGGGCCTGGACTTTTTGGCAGGGCCCTTCCCCTTCTTCCTACCCCGGCCCTTCCCGCCTGCTGGTGGGGCTCCCCCAGAATCTAAGGGGGGGAGGGACATGGCAGCAACGGAGGTCACCCCGGTGCCCGCCGCTGCCAGCGCCCCGGCGGGGGCGGTGCCAGATGGTTTGGCAGCGGCGGCTGAGGTAGAGGCTCGGGGGGGGGTGACGGAGGAGCAGGTGGGGGAGGGGTATCAGGGGCTGCTGGAGGGGCCCCACCCGTCGTATCCCCCGCCATAATGATCAGGGAGGGAGGGAAGGACACCGGGAAGAGAAGGGGAAAGGGGAGGCAGGTGAACCACTCCTCCCCGCTAGGCTGCAGGCAGGGGAGGAGGGCACCAAAGGGGATGGGCTGGACAGGGGGGTTTCCAAGGGCTTGTGGGGGACAGTCACCGACTCAGGGTAGAAAACCGGCTCCTCCAGCTGCACTAGGGGAGGGGGGTCATAACAACATTTGGGGAGTGTAGTGAGGTCGGGGCAAACTCAAACGGGGGAAGGGCACAAGCGCATGGGAGGGGACATGGGCGCACTGAATAAGGGGCCAATTGGGGTAGGGCTATCACATGGGGGAGGGGGGGGAGCCAGGCTGGAAGCAGGACACGGAACCTAGGGGCTGACTTCAGAGGCAAGGGCGGGGCAAACAAGCAAGGGCTGCAGAGGGAGAAGGGCGGGGCAGGCAAACAAACTGAAGTCAGCCAGGTGCTGGGGTAAAGGGGAGGGCAGAAAGGCTGCTAGGGGAAAAAGGGGGCAGGGAGCCAGGGACAAGGCTGGGGGCTGTGGAAGGGGGTTAGTCCAGGATGGGGCGGGGGGCACGTGCGCCCACGTGCGCTTGCAAAAAAAAGAAAAAAAAAGTCAATGCGGGCTGGCTGCCGCTGCAGGCCCCAAAGGTGGTGAAAGGGGGCAGCAGGCCCAACAAGCAGCGGAGTCCCAGAAGCAGGAGCTTGAGGCAGATGGTGAGTGTCCGCTGGGGGTGGTGGAGGGGGCAGCGCCGACGGTGGTGGTGGCGGTGGCGGTGGGGGGGACACACTGATGGACTAGGGGGCAGGCTCCACACCACACCCCCTGAGTCCCTGCAAACACAGTCAGCACCCCCACCACAAGAGCACAGTCCAAAAGTCACTCAGCTTTTCTGGCCCCCTCCACAGTGGTCTTCAGAGTCCGTGTGCGCTCCCCCAGCAGCAGATGGCCTTGTCCCCTCCTCCTTCGGGGTCCGGCAGCTCTCAGGCAGCAGCAGCAGCCCCAGGCAGCAGCTCGGTGGCCAGGCAGGCAGAGAGGACCCCTCACAGGTGGTGTTGATGGTGGTGGTGGTCTTCACAGCAGCGGTAGCAGCAACGGCTGGGACAGGGGTCCCTCACTCCCCCCCCTCTGGGGAGCGGGCCAGCAGCCCCCCCCCCAAGGGGCTGTAGTTGGAAACGAAGCAGCAGCAGCACCCAAGGGTGGGGGGATCTAGCAGCTGGCCAGCAGCCAGGTAGGGGAGATGGTGTCCGGCCCGGCCAGGGGAGCAGCTGGAGCAGGGGCAGGGGCAGTAGTGGCAGCAGCAGCAAGGGCCCAAGGCCAGCAGGAGCAGCAGTCTCCCTCCAGACTAGTGGGGTACAGGAGTCTGGTAGAAGCAGATATACTGGGCACTGGATTAACAGTTTTCTGTTCCCTGACTGACCAGAGCAGGGGCTGCTCCAGGCTAATGAGAACACCTGACTCCAGTTAACCTGCAAAGAGCCAGGTGATGCCATTATGCTAATGTGACCACCTGACTCTAATTAAGGCCCCTCTGATAATATAAAAGGGCTCACTCCAGTCAGGCAGAGAGGAGCCAGAGGAGAGGAAGTGTGGCTGAAAGGCTGGTTAATGAAGACACCCTCAATTCATTGGTAAGGGAGAAGCAGGAGAGCTGTGGGGAAGTGGCCCAGGGAAATGTAGCAACACTGGCAGTAAAAGGTTGGCTGCCAACAGCTGCTACCATTAGGGTCCCTGGGCCGGAACCCGGAGTAGAGGGTGGGCCCGGGTTTCCCCCAACCCACCACTACAGCAACACCTCCTGGGAGGGGAAAACAGGCCTCTGTCAGGACAGGAGGCTAAACTGTTTTGGCATGAGGCCGTAGGAGCAAGAGAGACTGTGGGAAGTCTCTCACCAACCTCCGTTGCTGGTTTATGATGAAAAGGGCTCAGTAGACTGTATCCCTGGCCCTAGAGAGAGAAGGTTGGAGGGTTGCAGTGAGCCTCTGAAGCTAGCATGAACCGCCTGGAAGCGTGGGACCCATGAGGACAAGGTCAGAGCTCTGCCACAATACATACAGAGAAGGTGGAAGTTGCCATACAAACTGTAAGAGGCTAATTAATTAAGATGAGCTATTATCAGCAGGAGAAAAAATAGCTCATCTTAATTAATTAGCCTCTTACAGTTTGTATGGCAACTTCCACCTTCTGTGTGTGTGTGTATGTATGTGTGTGTGTGTGTGTGTGTGTGTGTATATATATATATATATATATATACACACAATCTTCTTACTATATGTTCCATTCTATGCATCCGATGAAGTGGGCTGTAGCCCATGAAAGCTTATGCTCTAATAAATTTGTCAGTCTCTAAGGTGCCACAAGTACTCCTGTTCTTTTTGCGGATACAGACTAGCACGGCTCCTACTCTGAAGAACTGGTAAGTTAAGGAGACGTGGTAGGTTTCAAACACATGTTCTTGGAGCCATGGACATTTGGGGTAAGATCCGTTAATGGCATCATGCTAGCTTCTTCTAAAGGCTCAAGCATTACCGCTGCATAACACATCTGCGCGCTATGCAATACGCGGCTAATTTTTCTCAGCAGATTTCAGGCATAACAAAGCCCAACGGGTGTGTATAAACAAAAAGCTACTCACTCCCTGGACCTTATGCATCATTTATGCCTATCCTCTCTGTAGCACCAGATACATTTACATATGCCGACATCAATTCCAAACTCCACTTCAAAGCCATATCTGTTTAATGAAGCCAGTGCACTGTGCACAGCAACTTCCACCCCAAAAATAATTAGCAGCTAAGACGTTACCAGGAAAATGCAGCACACCGCTTGCTGCAGTGAGAAGCATGCCTTATTTTCACTTACTAGTATGACCCAGTCTCTGACTCAGGGCTCTGCTCTCGTCTGAGACTTGTGATTGATGCAGTTGCTGTAACTCAGGCAGATGTAACATATATTACACCCTGGGAGGTGACACATTCTCACTCCGTGCAGGAGTCTCTGTGCGTGTGCGAGCAACTATCTCTCTGAGTTTTCATAGAAGAATCAGGATTGGACAGTGTTGACAAGGTTAGCACCTGCTGATCTCATGACTGCAGGGGATTGCCAAGAAGGGTGTGTAGTTTGTGTTTGCTATCAGAAGTTGCGCGGGTCCCTGTTTTGAGGTTGGCAGGGTTGCCCTGTGACCTTAGGCCAGGGCTGGTGTTCGATGTTAATGGACAAGGGTAGGAAGAAGTGAACCTCCCACTATTCCAAATTTCCCAAACAGAAGCTAACTCCAGACTAAGACATCACTTGATTCTGAAAACAAGCTGCAGCATTGCTACCATCATGATCAGACACTGAACACCTGGGAAGTGCCTTATGACACTAGGCCGAATGGCCAGAGGTGGTGGTCATTCTAGGAGCTCTGAACTCTTCAAGGATGTTGCTATGAAGGCAACTCATCAACTTGGAGGAAAACATTGAGCACAATCATGGCTATTTTTATTCGGAGATTCATTGCAGTTCAGTCACACCTCTTCAGCATACAGCAGCATTGTTCATACTAATGTGTCAGTCTTGCTGGGATCCAAAGGGTTAAACAACTCTTCCCATGCAAATTAGATTTAATTAATCCTTTTCATCAGTTGCAAATATACCTTCTGAACCCTATTAAAAACATGAATATGCAAATTCAGACCTTTTTTAATTCTCATTTTCAAGGACTTTGAGTCGGGCTTGATTATTCGATTCCAGTTAACAGCCTGTAAGCCTGGTGCAAAATTTAATTTCCATTTTAAGTTACAAAAAATGAATCTGTTGCTAATTAAGCTAATTACAGTGTTACACTAAAGAGGAGACAAACAAGGAGGACAAGATCATTCATTACACTGAACACTGGTTACAGTGATTGTCTTAGGTCTTGTCTACACTACACCGTTTTGTCAGCAAAAGTGGACGTGTCTACGCTACAAAGCTACTTTTGGCGGCACCACTCTGTTGCTTTGCCGACCAGATACTCGACGAGAGGCATAAAGCTTTTTGTGGCAAAGCTGAAGCATCAGTGTAGACTCTGCCCATTCGTTATGTCAACATAACTGGCCTCCCCCAGTATCCCACAATGCCTGCCGTGACCGTGCTGCTCATTGTCTGGAACTCGGCTGCCCTGCAGGCATGCGCCCCTCCCATTTCAAGGCTCCGGGAAGCTTTGACGTTCCTCGGCCTGGGAAGCTCACAGAGCTGCTGAGGATACTGCTCCGGGTAGCTGAGGCGGCTGTGAGAGAACTTGGGAATCAGACCCATTACTGTGGAATGTTGCCTTGGCAGGCCCGCAGGCAGAGCGGGGCAAAGGGGTGGAGAGACCGCTCAACAGAGGTGAAAGTAAGCTGCTCCAGTCCGGTCCGGGGTTCCAGCAAGAGCCGGTACACAGCTGACCGTACCGGCAGGGGACAGCTTCCCCAGGCCGGCAATTTAAAAGGGCCCTGGGCAGCAGCAGCCGGAGCCCCGGGCCCTTTAAATTGGCGCCAGAGCCCTGGGGCTCCCAGCTGCCGCTATCGCTACCATGGGGCTCCGGTGGTGATTTAAAGATCCCGGGGCTCCCAGCCGCCGCTACTGCAGATGGAGCCCCAGGCCCTTTAAATCTCAATGTAAAGGGCCCAGGGATTTAAAGTCCCCGCCCACTTCCGATAGAGGCCCCACCCACTTCCAGTCAAGGTCCTGCCCTCTGCTCAGGACCCCAGCCCTGCCTACTGGAAAGTCCTTTAAGTTACTTTCAACCCTGCTGCTCAAGCTTCTGTCTAAACTTAAAGCGACAGCATGCCGACACACTCTCCCCCAACACACACTCTGTTTCTCTCACATATACACCCCCCTCACAAAGTCTCACACACACTTCCCCAACACACACACTGTTTCTGTCACATATACACTTCCCACCCCCACAGTCTCTCACACACTTCCCCAACACACATTGCTTCTGTCTCCCTCCCCAACACACATGCTCCCTTCACACACTCTTCCCCCTTCTCCCCCCACACACTTCAGTTGCAAAGCAGCTGGCAATCTAGTAGGATGCCCATGGAACCATGGGATTGAGAAACATGCATCATGTGACGCTGTCCCTGCCCAGTGAGGCATTGCAAACCCTTCCCAAAACACCCTACAGCCAATTGCACAGTGGGATAGCTACCCACAGTGCATTGCTCTCTGTGTCTATGCAAGAGCTGCTCGGGCGGATGCGCTCTGCTGACACAAGGAGCATAGTGTGGACATGCAACAGCAGTTTAACTAAAGCGGCATAATTTTTGTCGACACAACTCCATAGTGTAGACATAGTCTTCGTCCAGAGAGAACCATGAAGTCAGGAAATCGGCACGAGGGCAGCTCCTGATACTGAGTGTGGGTTTCTGGCTGTCCTGTGCAGCAGACGTTGGGAGTTTGTGATCCTGGCCCTAGTGTGATGGTGTGAGGTTTCTCCCCCACACAGGGGATGTCGACACTGCAGTCAGAGGTCTGACTGTTGCACTCAATCTAGCTTTGCTCTTGCTAGCTCAAACAGCAGCAGCAGCGATGATGCCAGGACAGAACGGGCTGTGCAAGCCCACCCAGAACTTGAGTGGCTAGGCCCAAGTTGTTGCGGCTTCACCGCCATTGTTATTGGGGCTAGCCAGATCAAAGATAGCTTGGCTATGCCTACGCTTGCCGCAGTCACACCTCTGACAGTCTGCAGTGTAGATATAGCCGAAGAGCCATAGTCAGACAAGATCTCCACCAGCAGAACAACAAGGTGCAAAACACCTGAGCCTGCCACCCCAGCCATGGCTGCTACAGCAAAAGGTGGTGGCCGGCTGAGATCCAGCATCCTCCTAAATGTAGGCGGGGCTGGCCGGGGAAGGGCTGCGGCCAGGGCAGCGTAGCACGCACTGCATTAGCACAATCCGCAGCAGCTTCTGCGAGCGGGCTTTTAACCTGCCCTGCCTCGATGGAAACCCAGAAAAAAGGCAAGTGGAGGTACCAGTGCCTGCCCTCCAGGGGGGTTACTCTGCCCTGGGATTCCAGGGGATCAACCAGCTGCCAGCTTGCAAATTACACCTCCCTGTGCCAATGTGGGTATGTGGCCCAAGAGTTTAAATGGTGACACGAGTGCAGTGCTATATAGTCAGTCTATGGTGCTTAGAACCTTTGGGTCCAGGCCTGGCGCTTGTGCTTGGTGTGTGGATCCTATCTAGGGTGACCATATTTCCCAAAGGGAAAATGGGACACTCTATGGGGCTAGCCCGAGCCCTCCCCCACCTATAGGACTGGCCTGAGCTGCTCGTCCGAGGGCCCTCATGCAGGGCTGGCGTTGCTGCTGGCCCGAGCGCTGCCAGCCCCCCGGGCGAAACTGGGGCTAGAGTTGCTGCTCACCCTGCCTGCTCCCCTGTGCAGGGCTGGCATCGCTGCTCTCCCTCACGTTCCTCCGCACCCCACTTCTTTGACAAAAGTGGGCATTCGCCCTGTTTGCTCTCGCCAAGTGATCAAGCTGGCAAGAGAAAAATGGGACAAATGCCCACTTTTGCAAAAAAAAAAAAAAAAAAAAAAAGTCGGGATGGCCAGGACAGGGCTTAAAACCCAGCCAAAACGGGACGTATGGTCACCCTAATCCTATAATACTCACAGGCTGGGCCTCTGGAATCTCTGTCCTAGGGCCACTTTTGCACCAGTGTAAATCCATTGTCTTCAGTGGATTAACTCCTGATTCATACCAATGTAACAGCAAGAGGCAGGATCCCGGTATACCACTGTGCAGACCCCACTGTGCTCGCAGGCTGGGAGCATGAACCTGGCATTGGTGTCCTGCTGCACGGCTCTGAATTCACTCACCAACCTTACACAACCTTGCAGCGCTGCCTGAGTATAATTATATAAGAACTGCTGTTATAAACTGTTAATAATCCCTTAAAATCAGTCATTAGCCTGCTTAAGAGCGATTCTGTATTTGGCATATTCTAATGAGTTAGTGTAGTTAACGAGTGATTTGTTAGAGCTGTAATCCTCTCAACATCACCTCAGGGTTGTTCACTAAAAAAGGGCAGCATGCGATGAAGCTATCTGCTGATCCAGCCTGATATCTTTCGGGGGGGAATGAATCGCAGGGCCAGACACTTGACTGAGTAATATACAAAAGATATTGTGTCAGTTTCAGAAAGGCCAGAAGCCAGCGTCTGTGCTATCAGGTGGCTCTTGGCATTTAAATGGAACTGTTGTTATCCAAAGGAGAACTCCTAGCCCTTCCCTCGGTATATTAGTTTATTTCAATCTCACCTGGCAGCCAGCATGAGGAGGATTTGACAAACTATAACTGCAGGTTTATTAAATCAACCCAAGAGAGAGACATATTATCTGGGGACCTTTTATCAACCCTTCTCGCTTCAACCTGTCTGTCAGGTTTTTCGTTTTGCTTGTCTCTCCCCCGCCCCCCCCCCCCCTTTTTTTTTTTTCCCAAGAAAGAAGAATTCCAATAATGATAGCCGGGGCACTGTCACTTCAGAGCATGCCAATCAAATGCGGCTCTGTTTGGTAACAGCGCGATCAGATCACAAAAGGAGCAGATCACAAAAGGCTGGAGCGTGACTCCTAAAACAAGCCCAGCAAGCAGAGAGGTGCACACACGGGAGAGGAGAGAGAGACTGAGAAGCACATTGAGGAGGAATCGGGATGGAGGAGGCCAGAGAGAAAGAGAATCACTGAAGGGGGGAAATTAATCTGCCAGAAGTTTAGATGGGAGCACGGGGGGGGCAGGGCGAGAGATGCCACCATTAAGTGTATTCTTCCTAGACATGAGGATTCTGCTTTGCAACAGAGGAGCCCCCATGAGACTTCTTTCCTGCCTCCATTAGTGGCCGTGCCTGATGCTTCCCCAAGAAGTTGGCATCCTCCCTTCCCAGGCCCATCTAGTGGATTTAGCTAAACGTGTAATATTTGGGGGGGGGGGGGGGGAGGGAATGAGGGGTGGAGAATTGCCTTCTCAGTCCCTGCAGGCAATCAGCTTGGTCCCTGAAGCATAGGATATAATTGCCCTTATTATTTTAGCTTGCATAGCAGCAAATGTTGCTAATGGTCATAAAATTAACCAGTCCTTATTTAAATCCAGCTACCGTCTGTGTGTTGATGACCTCCTGATGGGCTCTGGCATCATCCCAGCTTTGGGAAGGAGGCAGAGAGAACAGATGGGGGTGAGAGAATCTAAACCCCTCCCCCTCCCTCCACACACAACCCAACAACAAACAAACCAAAGAAGGAATCAATTATAACAAAACATATTAAAGAGAAATCAATCAATCAGCCAGAGACTTCAGAAGGGGAGAGTGTCAAAGAGAGATGGAAGCAGTATCAGATATAATTAGTAACACTAATAACTATGAGGGATGGAGCCTGGGCCATGAAACAGGGTGAGGTAGAGTAGCGCTGAGCAGACGTGCCTCAGCAAGTGTTATACAATATGTGGGAAACAGGGCCAGATAGAAACTCTGCCACAGCTCTCTCTCAGGTTTTGGGGATGGCTTGTCCTGCCAGTCATCTGAGCATGTGGCTTCTCCAAGGTTCGCCAGCTCTCACTTTCAGGAACACCCTTATGTCGCTTACTTTAGGGACGCTCCCTTTGGAACCATTTGCCATCACGGTTCTCTAGTCTCACCAGAAGGGTCAATCAGCAAGGTCAACCAGCAGGAAGCAATTTTATACCCCACTCGTCTTCCTCAGCTCTGCCATGTGCCAGCACTCCACCACCATGGGGAGTGAGAGGACGGGGACAGTATCCAGCACTACTTAATATAATGATTCCAGGCATTTCCCATTGCCGCAGTATCTAAGTACTATATACAAAATCTAGAGCAGCATTCTTTCTGTCTAGGGAAAGACCGTAGTCTATACTCTGCCCCTTGTTTTAAGATGCTTTCCTACACGGTATCATTTGTGGGAGTTGTCTTTCAGGGTCTACATTGATAGGCTGCATGCAACATCGAAGGCAAGATCATACAAATAAGACAAGTCTTGTCCTGTGCCCTGGAAGTGACAATACTGAATGCCTAGCCTCCACTCTCTTCCCATCTCTCTTCAGAGCCTGTGGCTTATCAAAGGGTCAACATTCCACCACCCAGGACATCAGCAGCCCAGATTAATGGAGGGTTTCTCCAATGATTTCCCCTCAGTGTCTATATCTGGAGAGAAATCTGCCTCAGTTCTTTTGGATGCTAGAGTTTTTAGATCAAAACCAATTAAAGCAACTCCTTGTCCCCTTCAGACTAACTTCTGACATTCTCCAGAATAATCGAAAATCGTCTGGCAAAAATGTAAAAGAAGAACCGCCCCTCACCCCACCCCATAATGCAACCAAGTTCAAATACAGATTTCCATCAATTTTGTAACAAACCTGCGTCACCAAGTTAAAAGTAGCATCAGCACATTTCATATTAGCCAGGGCTCTTTTTCAGAACAGATCATACATTTGTACCCTATTTTTCTAGACACTTGTGTCAATGTGATGTCATCATACACCATTCAGTCGTTCCTCTCAGCCTGAAAAAGCTTTTCCATTGGAAAGGAGGGGATTTTAATGTTTTAAAAAGATCTGGTGAGAAAGCTTTTCTGATTTTCTTTAAATGTCTCTTTCCGGGTCAGAGTGGGGGCATTTTGTAGCTTTTAAATATCATGCAATTTTTAGCATTGTTGCTATTCAATTTGAATCCACCGAGATGGCAGACAGCACAAATTGATTGACACTATAACAGAGCACCCTTTTCCTGCTGTCCTCTCAATCCACTGGGCTCCCTTGCTGGAGACTTAAAGCTATTCGCTACAATCGCTTCATATCCCACATAACAGTCACTATCCTAACATGTTTTAATAGCGAAAAACTGTAACAGAACCAAACCTGCCTGCATTGTGTCACCAACAGTACCATGCGTCGTTTGCTGACAAGCTCCAGCATTATTTTGGTGACGTCCTAAGAAAGCAATGCCCCCTGCCCACATCTTGCTTCAACATGTTCTCCCATCTGCCCAAGTCACACTGTTCTCTGTGGTCTCTAAGCCCCCAGCAGGGATCGTGAAAATGAAAAGGACTGTGGTTGCATCTCCATCCTTGTTTCTCTGACACGCTGGAACTGTCTACGGCTTTAAAAACCCAAGCCCTCCCTAAACTAAAGCCACCCATCAGCAGAGGGTGCAGAGTCCCTTTTCCTGGAGCCATGAAGGGATTCTACAGCTCTAACACTGCCACCTGTGCCCACGTCTGGCTGCAATATTTTGTCATCCCTTTTGCACGAGGCTAGCTCTTGCAATATGCCAGGGCTCAGGCTGACAGAGCTGGAGAAATCCAGGCCACAAATTGCCTTCACCTTCAATCTCACTCGTGGAACAATGAGATGATGCTAATAAACAACTCGCTGCAGTCTGAGAAGCTCACCGCACTCTGCAAACATTGGTTAATTAAGTCTTAAAACATCCCTGAGAGATAGGGAAGTGTTGTTTCCATTTTACAGAGACCTTGACAGAAAGAGGTTAAGTGATTTGTCCAAGGCTGTGCCAGAGCCAGGAGTCAGAACCCTGATCTCCTCCTATCTCCCAGCTCTAGGTTAACCACATGACCTTTCCTATGTAAGCGGTAGGGTGTTGCCGCTCCTTCAGACCCTCTGCTGGACAGGGAAGAGATTGGGCCAGACCACGATTCTGAGAGTGGCCCCAACGTGGCTGTTAATCCCACCCTCAGTGATGCTTGGAAGCCCCTGGAATCCATAGGGCCCCGGAGTCATCAGAGGCTGCTCCTCCTCCCCTGACGCTGCTTGCCTGCCCATCTGTCTGCTACTGACCTGGCTGCGGTGACAATAAACCCGGGCAATGTCAGCTCACTATGATAGCCTCCAGCTTCAGTGGAGTGGTGGATAAAGACACCAAGGTTAGACCTCATGGCTGACTATGAAGGTGGTAGGAGTTAAGACACATTTTGGGTGACTGGCAAAAGGGCTCTTTGTAGTTTGCTTGCAGAGGGATGCACGTTGAATTTGCACTTGGGAGTTTGTTTGACTATTCGTACGTCCCCGTGCTCCAAGCAGTCGCTCCCGTCACTTGTGCTTGAGCCAAGCCCTGTCTTTAAAAATGCAGTTACAATCAGAAAAATGTGTCTGAACAAATATCATCTGGGCGCCCTGTGTGGTAGGCACTATCCTTCGGTGATTTCCAGATCAAAGTTGCTCAGATAGCAACACTGCCCCAACTGCAACAGAGTTGGAGTCCAGTGACAGTGCTTTGCTCCTGCCCTGCTCTCAAAGATTTAAGACTCCACTCATAAATATCAACACACAAACCAAACGAAAAGCCAATGACATGCTCGAATTCAGCATGGGCGTTCTCAAGGAGCTCAACATCCAGAGCTCACGTTTCTAATGAAAGGAATTGGAGTGTTCACTGCGGGTGTGTGGTGTAGGGCGTAGTCTCAGCATGGAGGAGAAGCTAAAGAGACTTTGCTCCTCTCTGTCTGAATCATTGGGAGCTTCCCAGAGCTACGTCGACGGGTGATGAGTCTGTTCTTTGGGAACATGTAGGAACATGCCAACTTGCCGTGCTGGATTAAACCACGTCCTTCAGTGGAGGCATTTTGCCACCAACCATGGCAAACGTGCCATGCCTGCAAGGCAGGCAACACACCCGCCCGACTGTAGCCATAGGCTGGGCTCCTATTGCAAGTCAGTTCTGAGTACTGGAACAGCAGTCTTACAACAGAGAGCAAGTCTTTAATTTGCATATGGAGAGGATGGAGGCAGGAAAACAAGGCTTCTTGCTACCACATACAGTGGGGGAGCCTGAAAAAGATCTTTCACTGCCCTGACCCAAGATGACAAGAAAGAACACCCCTGCGAAGGAAAGGTTTTCAGTGCTCTGCCTCCTCTCCCTTCCCAAGTATTGTATGACAAGAATAAAAGGAGAATGGGAAGCTTTTTCCTCCTCTCCTGGCTTCTGAAGATAAAGCGACTGCTGCCCTGTCCTCTCCACCCCACTCTGTGGTGAGCCCTTTGCAGAATTAGCCCAACCAGAGACTCAGAGAGACTTTCAAATTCTTAGGGTGGGGAATGAGACAGGATGTAAAATTCAGGCTGTTTCAACCACTGCACAGAAAATAGTATTACCCAACTCGATCTCTACGGCAACGAATGCAGCTGGAGACTGGCATCCAATGTGTGCACTTCAGCAATGGCTGATGCATTTCACCCCACTTCTCTCAGAGACGTCTGCTGGCTGGGACAGGAGTAGCTGAGAACCCCCCAGAAACTCCTGCACTCTTCCTTACGCTCAGAGCAGGGAGGTGAGAGGATTGGGCAAGAGTGACTGAGCTCTCCCAATGCAAGTGACCCATCCCAAATGATCCTCATTGCTGGCCCCTGCTGGAAGAGGTGGTGACTGGAGTTAGCGAGCTCCCCTCAGCCAATATTCCTCCACTGTTCCCTACACAGACTCTGTCTTCTGTTGGGACAGGCCAAGCCTGGAATGGCCGATCTCCCAGAACAGTTATTCAACAGTAGGACACAAAGCATTTAGGGCCTGGTCTACACTGAAAAGATACATCTCTCCACACTCCTGAGAAGCATAGTTAAGCCAACCTGATCCCTGGCATAGCCAGTGCTCAGTCAATGGAAGAATTCTTCCCCTGACCCACCAGCTCTCAGGGAGGTGGCAGTGACAGGAGAACTGGTCACTGTTGTAAGTACCTGTACTGAAGCACTGCAGCTCCAGCCCTGCTGCTGTAGCAGTGTAAATGTAGACACAGCCTTAGTTTAGTTTGTTTTTCTTCTCTTCATTTACAAATCATGGATCCTTTCCCAGCTTCTTCCATCTTCCTGCTCGACACCATCCGTGGCCTGCTGGCCCCATCCTCCTCCTCACCCTCATCGCCTCTCCTCTTCCTCACAACCCCTGACCCAATGCCCCTTTCATCCCCCAGCTTCTCCTTCAACACCTCTTCACCGTCCCATTCCCACATCCTCACTTCATCATATTCACGCCATCTCCTACTCATGACCAACCCCTCCCTCATCACCCCTCAGCTTCTCCCAGTCTCCCTCTCCTCACCAACCCTGCCTTGCTGCCCCCAATATCATCCCCATCTTCCCCTCCTCCTAACCATCCCCCACAGACCCACTATCCTCCAGCTCCTCCTCACACCCCTCTCATCATCAACCCCCCCATCAGTTTCTTTCACCCACCTGCCGTGCCCCTCAGGTTCTCCTGCCCCTCATCGTCACTCCTCTTAGCTTCTCCCACTCCTCACCATCCCTCCATCACCCTCCTCAGCTTGTCCCATTCTCCTGCTCCTCACCATCCCCACCCTGCCACCCCCTCATCATCCTCACCAGCCGTGCTACCCCACCTTCTCCTTCACCACCTCCCCCACTGCTGCCTCCCTCACCTCCTCCATTTTCTTTGGTCCTGATCATTGCCCTCTTTCCCACTCTCTCCTACCCTGATATTCTCCTGCATCACACATCCAAACAAATGTGATCTGTAATTAGGTTTCATGAGCCCGTGATCTGAACTGGAACGTTCTAGGAGTGGTTTTTAGACTCCTCTTTTCTCCGGCATACGCTTTTACCAAAGCCAACCACTCAATGCACAAACAAAGCAAAAACTCACAAGCCAACAAAGAATCAGGAAAAAACACAAAGCCAGAGTCTAAGGCTGAAGTTCCACAGATGCAACTTGCCCTCTTAAGAGAGGCATGAAGTTTGGAGTGGCTGCTTAACTTCTTGCCTTTTAGGGACTTTGTTGCAGAACTTCCAGGTTCTTTTTCCCTGTCAAATATTTATACACGTATGTGGATGAAGGAGTCGATCAGCAGAGAAGCACAGGGTTTTGCAAGCAGTTCAAGGGAGAGAAGGTTTGGGCAAGGCTGCCACCAAATCAGTGCTCTGAACATGAGGCCCCAGCGCTGTGCATTAATAACTCCTATTTTACAGTTTATAGCACATACGCTTAGCTAGCATGCACCTAACTCCAAGTGGGATACATAAACTCTTGTTAAAACTCCCTCCACTCCCCTCCGACTGTACATTTATTACTGATCAGCCAAGGCTTTGGAGACTGCTCTCCAAACGGGACCCAAGTTTCACTGGTAATGACTCGGAGACACATGGCACTTAGATCCAGGAGCGGTTTAAAGCTACAGTACATCAGGGCACATTCCATGCCTCTGTTTTCACTGCCTATGCGATTATTTTGCCTCCCCTTTTAGTAGGAGTAACGCAGTGTGAGAGGCAATGCCATCGTGTGATTTCATAGCAGGGGGCTTCTTAGATGATCATAGAATCATAGAATATCAGGGTTAGAAGGGACCTCAGGAGATCATCTAGTCCAACCCCCTACTCAAAGCGGGATCAATCCCCAATTTTTGCCCCAGATCCCTAAATGGCCCCGCTCAAGGATTGAACTCACAATCCTGGGTTTAGCAAGCCAATGCTCAAACCCCTGAGCTATCCTCCCCCCTCCATTTAGCTCAGCGTGTAGTAAATAATCATTGAATTCTTAGCATCAGAATTATTCCTCCCAGCTCCCTTGTGAGATAGGTATGCATTATAATCCTCACTTTACACAAGGAGGAAACTAAGTCAGTGGGGTTAAGTGATTTGTCCAAGGCTCCACATCAAATCAGTGTCAGAGCCAAGACTAGGCCGTCGGAATTCTTAATTCCCATCCCTGACACTTAACCACTCGACAATGTGTCTCTCTCATTTAGTGCAGAGCTGTTTGCAGTCGACACTTTCAGTTGAACGCTCCCGCACCAGTGAGCAAACCACCCAGAAACTGAGTTTCCCAAAGGTCATTGTCTGATGCAAAGCTAATTGCTACTCACTTGCAAGGCCCGGCTCCACAGGGAGCCTCCAAACAGAGCACCTCTTGCATGCCAAGGCAAGAGCTGCTGTTTGAAGAAAACAGGAGAGCTAATACACTGGCACGTGCTCTCTGAAGCCAGGCATGCCATCTGCAGCGGCAGTGTGTATACAAATGAAGTGCCCTCTGGCCAGCAGCTCTTGTCTGCAGAGAGCAGACTCTTATACACCAGAGTACCCCCTGGATGCCCGGGCAGAAGCCCTGTTCTATAAGGGGCAGAGGCTATAATTCACTGGAGTGCTGGTTTATTAAACCTTGTTAAACAAACCAGCTTCTTTGGAAACCCATGGCTCAAAGCAGCAATTCATCTCAGTGTCTCCCCCCCACAGTGAGGGAGTCTCGGAAGAGAGAGATTTCTTCTAACCCAGCCTATTATCCATTCACCCTTGGGAGGCAACCTTCTAATGGGCAGGAGGCTCCCTTCCCTTGCCCGTATCCAGCACCGCTTCTCACATCACCTCTGTTTCGCTAAGATAGTGGGTTTATTGTAAACTTATTAATTACTTCATTTCTTCTGCAAGGAGCCAGGAGAAAAATTTCCAAAAGCAGCCAGGCTCCGCTATTATGCTGGCCGAGAAGTCGAGTGCGGCTGATGTCATGATTCATTTTCTCCATGACTGATGAAGGCGGCTCTCGGTTCCATGTTGTGCATACGAAGCAGACAGCATTCCCCTGGCACAGAGTGCCAGGCAATCCATCTTCAACCAGGACTTCTCCAAGCAGCAGAGAAAATGGCAAACTTTTGCTATTGGTTTTCACTCAGATGACGAGGCTAACTTGCCTGTAACCACTGTGTGAATGGGGGAGCTGTGATTACTTATGATAAGCTGGGTCTGGAGCAACTGTTTTCTTCTTCTTGTAGCGCTAACTTTGTTTGCTATAGTCACTCCAGCAGGGAAAGATTGGAGCTAGAGTTGCTGTGAGAGTCCTATGTGATTCCTGCTGAGAACGGACGAGCTACTGCCTTCCCACATGGTTACGGAATAAAGTATAATGGGATGGCAAGGGGAAGCCATTGTATTGGCAGGATCTCTGTTGTATGATGACTTTGACTAGTATCGTTTCTGGCACTAATGAGATGTGCCTGGAGAACCGAAGGTCTGCGTAATATGCCCTCCCTTCCGGTGGTAAAATCAACCCAAGCATCACTGATTCACCATCCATTATCAAACGGATACCAGTGACGCAAACGCCCAATAAAAGAAGCATACACCCAGATGGAGAAGTGACACTTTATTCTGAAAAACAAACTAACCAAACCCCTCCATCATAGTACAACATTTCAGAGCTGTCAGAAGGATCCCTCAGCTGAGTCAGGAAAGAGAGAGTGCTGGCAGTGGAGGTTACACCCAGTAATACAAGAAGGTGACAACTTTGGCTATGGACACTAGGCTACAAAACAGCAATGCAGTGAGTACACCACGAAGAGGCCCTCCACTCCCTGCTCCTTTCCCTGTGTTCCTGAGATAAGCCAAGCAACCCCTGAGAGTCATGCGCAAGGAAGGAAAAGCACTCAAATGACGTCTAAGCACTGGGCATACAGCACAAGAGGGAGAAAGAGAGAAGGGTATACCAGGTGCTGAGTTCTGGCAAACCAGGATCTGGAATTATGAAGGACTAGATCTCGCAAAGTTTTATGTCTTGAAAGATTGTCAACTTATTGATCAGCGAGCTGTATCCAAAGGGCCCCACTATCCATGACTCCAGTCGTCCACAAACATCCTGCACTCCCAGAAGCCAACCCTTAGTCCTCATTAGTTGGTGGCAGCTTGAGCTGTCATCTCCCCTAGAGCCTGTGATCTCTGCTTTAAAGAGCTTTCAAGTGGGAGAGGTTGAGACCCAATTCAACAGGATCCTCCTGCGAGAAGCTGTGAGCTCCCCAAAGCCAGCATTCTCACGCTCTTCCCGACAGCGACTCCTGTTGAGACTGACTACATAAGAGGCTGGCAATTTAATAAAAAGGTTTCAATGTTTATAAATAGCGGGGTGGGAGTTGGCAAAAACTCTGGCACTCTGGAGTTATACATGCTCTCCCCTGGAAATATTACTGTGGAAATCTGCATGTGTGTGGTGGGCTGAGAGCTGTCAGAGAGATTGGTTAGTAAAATCAACATTAAAAAAAAAGAGGCCTTTGGGTTGGACCAACATTGTCAAGGACTAACTGGACTTTGGCCAAAGGAATGTGACTCCAGCTCAGAAGGAAGCAGGAAATGCCTTCTTCATTCAGATTCCTTGGTTGCCTCTTCAAACAGCCCTGAAGCATTTGGGGAGAAAAGGAGAGAGGGGACTTCAAAAGAAATTGGAAGCAACCAAATGCAGCAGAAGAAACAAAAAGAACTTGGCATGGCTAGCTCATGGATCCCCTTTCCACTGCACTAGACTGGTCGTGGTGAAACAATGATAGTCACACATCCATTCACGATCCATGCCCAGAAGGCGCAAGGCCAGGATTCACTGAGGGCTAAGCACAGGTCTGACGGCTGAAGAGTTCGAGGGTTACAGCGCTGAGGAACGCTGGTATGCTGTCCTGGTGCAGCAGGTGCAGGTCAATGAGCTCACGGATTGTGAGAGAGAATTCAGTTTCCAGAAGTTGCATCTTCCCACCAGAAGAGCTGGAGGCCTGAGGGGAGAAGGAAGAGTGGAGAAGAGAGAAATGAGGGGAGAGAGGGGAAAAGGAAAAGAAATTGTTAATACAGTAGGGTTTTATTTCACACCAAATGCTGAAGAATTCTAGCACTCTCACTATGGAGTCTCCTTCAGTATGCATCTTATTCTAATCAAAGTAACGTTATCTACTGCAGAGCAGGTGTTCAACATATGATTTAATTGGACCATTATTAAGTTCTGCATTTCCAAAATCTCTGAACAATACACCCCGTGTGAGCCTCAAATGAATAATGAATTATAAGGCAGTAGGAAGAATGTTTAAAATATCTTGAAAACAAACTTTAAAGGGTTTGAACAATTAACACATGCAGTCATAGTAGAAAATGCAGAACCAGGGATGCTTTAGAAGAGAAATCTTTGAATAGCCTGGTCGTGGGAGGCAGGAAATATTCAAAAAACTCTTTCTCCATTAAGAATCCAAGTTCTTAAGCCCCTCCTATCTTGGAGGATAAGGAGACATGTTTTCAATGAACATTCCCTTTAAATGAGCCAATGATCTACCTTTAACTAGCCCCCTTAGTTCGAGTATGTCTACACTGCAATAAAAGACCCAGAGCATGGCTGTAGCTGGCCTGGGTCAGCTGGCTCAGGCTGTGGAGCTATAAAATTGCAGTGTCTACATGCAGACTTGGGCTCGAGCCCATGCTCTGAGACCCTCTCCCAACTAATGCAGTCTCAGAGCCTGGACTCCAGCCTAAGCCCGAACGTTTTATGCTGCAACTTTATAGCCCTGCAACCCAAGCACCTGGGCTCTGAGACTTGGTGCAGTGAGTTATTTATCACAGTATAGACACACGGGATGTGTTTTACCAACCCTGCTTCATATATCCAGGTGCTTTGCTGATGGGAGAAATTATTCCGGAGACACACACACAGAAAGGTGGAATCCCAATATACGGGCACATGGTAAAAATCTCCTCTCGTCATAACATAGATTATAAAAAGGGTAAAGAAGCAAAATGCAAGAGGAGCCAAAGGATGCTTTGAGAGTCCCTCATGCCACGGGTGGCACAAAATCTGCTTGTTTATTAATAAACCAGCAAAACTATCACAACGGAAATTCACATTTTTCTCCCCAGACATTTCCCTTTTGGGAATGATCACTGCTCCTCATCTGCCCCCTTAATGAAGCAAAGATGGACGCAACACAAGCACTGCCTCACAGAGTCCAGCCTGCCTCAGTAACAGGACATTCCCTATCCACAGTCTATGCAGAAGGGAAACCCTGAAGCAGCTCAGGTGGAACCCCCCGTCCCAAAAGGGATATCCATGACTTCAGCTGTGGGTGTTTGTGCACGCAGACAGCATGTATCTTCACCTGCCAGAAGGGCAGCAATAATGTCAGGGAAGCACCAAAGGCCCCGGGGATCTGTTTGTTTCCAATTTCATGTTTTCAGGAGTCAGGATTAATTTCATTATGAACTTCTCATGTAAATGTCACTTCTGATTGTGAAGAGTGCAAGGCACAGAGGAAGCCCCTGTCACACCAATGCCGGGGAGGGGATTTTAACAAGATTTTATAGTGGAAAAGTAAATTAAGAGTTTGTTTAAAGCTCTTCCACTTCTGTTCAGCTTAATGTTCATTTCTCTTTATGAACTACTCCAGATGGCGAAGTTTAGAGCCTTAATCTTTTGTTTAGTGGAGCCAGCCGCCTTGCTTTCTGAGCATCCATCGTGAAACTGGGTCAGATAGGGACAAATTGAAGAGACTGACTGGGAAAGATGAAAAAGTGGCAAATGACAGACAGAAAGGGAATTAGGTCAGTGAGGGATATGCATTTGCAATCTATGCACAAGCCCACGCAGAGTGTGGAGCTCTCATTCAGCCTTGAATTAGACTATAGGCCAGATGCTATCAATCAGAGATGTGCCAAGGCAGCCAGATTTTGGTTTTCAAATCCACGCCCATGGGTGTTGGATCTGGTTCTATGTGACCTGAAACACTAAAGTTTAGGCTGGTGAGAGGAAGGTCCAAATATTATGGAGGCACCAGTTCTGTCTTCATAGTCAAGGCTGAGTTGAATTTTGCAATTCTCTTTGCTATGTATGAAAAATACAGTGTCTCCTCCCCCAAATTATTGCCCTTATTCTTTGGGCACAGAATTAATTTTCTGAGAATTTACAAGGAAATCCATGTAGGACTTTAAATTAATTTAAAAGGGTTCTTTAAGAAGTTTAGCACCCACTGTCAGACCGTTTATTTGTTCCTTATGATCTCAGTAATGGAATTACCCAAATGCTTCAAAACTCTGTATAGTTAGAGCTCAGTGAAATCTTGTACGTAGACTACATTGGAATACTTGTTTATTTATTGAAGATTAATTGTCATTTGCCCCCCATTATTCTGAAATTTCTGATTCAGCAGAGGCTGAATAATATGTTCTACGACAGAAAATTCCATGAAGAGCTGCATTCTTTCAAAATGGCCGTCATTTGACTGTTTTCAACAAGACTGAGGGTTCCTCGGCCTCCTGACAACATAGAGGGACACCATCTTCCCTGATGGTAGCTTGACTTCACTCTCATTGGGAACAACAGGAGGTGGTACCTGCTTTTAAAGAGAGCAACTTAACTAAGCTCAGTTTATAACTTCAGTCTTTATGAGAACAATGGGAGAAAAGGAGGAGAAAATTTTACCTACTCACCTCAGCTGACACAAATTTTCATTTATGAAAAATAATGGAAAAAAGTGACCATATTAATCCTAAATATTTCTTTTCAGCCGCTAGTCTGCACTGAATCTGCTCCACGCACCACAGGAGGGAGGAAGAAACCAGGGTGTGCATCCTGGAAAATGTAGAGCCTGAGGAAACTGGAGTGTGTATGTGGCAGGGGACTGTGCGGGGAAGGAGAGAGAGAAAAACTGGGACATGTGTGCAGCACCATGAGGGGAGATGCAAGAGGCAGCAGGAATTTGGAGACCAAGAGGAAAGAAGAAATTGTGGTGAACACTCTTGCTTCTTTCTGGTGCTCTGGTCCTTCTGGTGAATCAAAGCAGTTTGCCCATTGGCTTAACTTGCCAGTACACTTTTGTTGCTTCTGTACTGCCCTAGGGCTACATAAAGCAGCCAGAGCGTACCAGTGAATCTGGCCACAAAAGTTGTAATAAAAAATGAATTAAAGTTGATACTTTATATTTTCAAATCACAAGAAATATCACGACATTCTCTTTGCATTTCTTGTTTAGTGTTCATGTACGCTATTATGTACTAAAAAAACCCCCAGACAAACAAGGAAATTGCCAAACAAAAAACACTGTTATGCTAGAGTTAAAGTTGAGAGTACATGTCAGTAATTTAGGGTAAAATACATTACAGGAATGTAATTATCATCAAATCAAGCATTAAAAAGCCAGGAGATTCATAGTTAAAGCCAAACTTAAAAAAAAAAAAAAAAAAGGCCAAATATGGTCAGGTAAGGAAATGCATAGTTAGGGCACCTAAAGATCTGCTCAGTAATGATGGCACATGGGAGGAAAAAAATGTCTAATGTGTCTTTAAAAATTAGCTCAATTTAATCTGGGACCAAAACCATGAAAATGTCTTATTCACAGTCACACGGTTAGCATGTTGTTACTTTTAGAGATTTGAAAGGAAAAGAAGCATGACTTAGAGTTGGCCTGAATATGTGGGTCCACTGAAAGGGCTGAGTCCAAGATGATACCTAAGTTATGGGCCTAGTTTTGTCACTTCTAGTTAATGGGCAAATCAAGGTGGTTTGTTTGGGGTTTGCAAAACCAAAGCCAAGGCAGTTCAGATCCAGGTTCTATTTTATCCAACCCACCAACATTTTGGCGAACAGACATTCCAGTTTTGGCCTGTTTCCATTATCACTCCATTCTGCTTTCACAAATATAAAGGATCTTTATCAGAAAAGCCATTTAAATGGGGCAAAACGCCCTCTACTACTACGTACTGGTATGTGCATGACTCAGGCTAGGTGTTTCAAGAACCCCACTGTGCTTTGTACTTCTAGGGTGCATTGCCCTGTTGAGCGATTACAAAATCAGAAGCAGCTTTTTGGCCACATTGTATTTACAGGACAAGTGGGATTGGTCTACTATGCGGCGACATGAACTTCCAGCAGTCGCTTTTTAACCTCCTCAGAGAAAGGAGTCTTTAGTACAATTGCTTTTCCATAAGAGACAAGATTAGCTGTTCCCAGTCAGAAGAAAACATCATAAATCTTCCTTTTAACCCTGGAAATTGGTAAATTATTCAAGGCTTTATAGTTTTTTATATTTTTTTTGAAGGCAGAGACTTGCATTACAGATAAAGCCTTGTGTCAGCACTCAGTCCTTTAAGAGAACCAGGTACCTTAGAACGTGTGTGCCCTTTCTATTTGTTCCACTCTATTTATTTGTCTGTGCAGGAGATGAAGGCTTGAGTGGGATCTAAAGCTAATCATGGAAAGTGAATGCCCGAGAGAGGTGAGCAGCCCAGCGAGGGAGCCGCTGGCTCCCTTTCGGTCACAGGATAAACTTTCTATTTGTCTCACACTCTGCTCGTTCCATCTGCAGCCAAACACGTCAGTCAATATCTGTGTTTCTAGCTGCAGATTTATTTTGGCGTGAGGAAAGGCACGGAAAGTGGAGAAGGGTAGGAGCAGAGTAGCCTCACCCACCCCACTCCTCTCATGAATGCCAGGATGATCAGTCTTGCTGCAGGCCTGGAAAAAGAGAAATACTTGAATGCATTCAATCTCTGCACTTACAGAGAGGCTAAGAGTCTCTCTGTAACTGTGAGCATCACAGGACAGCAAAAATTAGCTCCTCTCACCTCCAGCAGGAATCACTCTCACGCATAGCACAATCATGGTCTAAAGCCGACTATGCTCACAACACCTACGGACACTAGATGCTGCAAAAAGTAAAGCATCTCCTTGTTAGGAGAAAGAAAAGGAGTACAAATTTGTTACTCTCTAAGGTGCCACAAGTCCTCCTTTTCTTTTTGCGGATACAGACTAACACGGCTGCTACTCTGAAACCTGCCCTTGTTAGGAGGTCACTCCTGGCAGTTGCCAGGACCATGCTGGTGTCTGTAAGTTCTGCCGCGACGTGTGAAGTACAAAGGAGGATCACTCATCGGTGTCACTTCAGCAGGACATATACGTGCGTTCAGACTGTGCTAGTGTTGCTATAGGTGTGGCTGAGATTACACGTTCTGTCTCAGCCTGTGTTACTTACAAACTTTCCAAAAAAGCGATCTTCTGGGCTGAAATTTCTCTCTCCAGCCTGGTGATGATGATGTTAAAGGTTTGATAACATTCTCAAATGGTTCGATGGATGCGTGGGACAGGGGCAGCAATTCACATGCCCTCTGGCCCCAGGAACACTTTTGCAACCAGAAAATTAAAATAATGTACGAAAATCTATAAACTGAAACTTGGCATGAACTGTCATCGGTTCTTAGTAGACCAACCAGCTGGCGGCAAAAGGTCACACAACACATGGGTCAGACACAGTGACAGAATGTTGGCCAACACATGGGAAAGAGAACCAAGCATTGTTTGGGCAAACACCACAAGCACATTTAAAAGCTTGCGACCATAAACAAACCCGACCCCATAGTGTGTTGGGCAGTGTCCCCTGCTTCAGTTTCCCACCTTGGAGTGGGCAAGTCTGACAAATGAATGTCCCTTAAACACATCACTGCCCTCTGCCTCCGCTGCATCCCTAGAGTGCTGTGAAGAGAGGGAGGAAGGGGAGAGGGAAGCTGGGCTACAGAAGTCCCAGAAGAAGGTTGGCTGGGGGAAGAAGCAGCGGGGGAGAACAAGGGTGGGGGAAAGGGAGAAGAGGAGAAAATCCCATCATGATGTTTGATACAATTCAGGATTTCACCACAAAATGGGGTAATCTCCTCCTTTTCATATGAAAATCCACTGCTCTATCCACGGGTGATGTATGAAATAGATGCACGATGTAGGAGCATTCTGGGCATTCAGACGCGCATCTGCAGCGTGTGCTACAGGGTCCTCACAGTATGACGGTTTTCATACAAAGGGTTAAGGCCTAAGAGGATGTGCTGCTTGAACTGGATTGGCAGAGAGACTCTCCACCCCCTTGACACAGTGAGGAACTTTATTATTGTGCAGATGAAACTCTGCGATACTCCAAAGTGAATGGGGCGCCTTTATTTTCAAGGCTATGTTTTATTAGGTGTTTTAATGAACAAGTAACCTGTTGCCCCAGTGACATTTACTCAGGGAAACTACGGGGGCGGTTCCATCTCATCTGCTAAGATGTCTGCATTACTCTTCTCACTCTATGGAACCACCTGCTGTGCAACCTCCTAACACACTAAGACCCTGAATACACTGCAGGGAACAATCCTGTATGTGGTAGGGGGCAGGACTGTGAAGCCTAATACCGATGGCTCTGTGACACTCTCCATACCGTTCTCTTCAGCCCATGACACTTTTCCTCTTGTGCTATGGACTCATCCACCAAGACACCTGCACTGCTCTCCTCACCTCCTGGTACCTGACTCATCTGCTGACATCTCCTTTCTCCAAAGGCGTTTTTATTTACTGCATGAACTTTGCATATCTGCAGTGACCCTCTGGCTTCTGCATCACACTCCTCACAAGATAGAACCTCCTGCTGCATTACCTTTCCTACATCAAGGCCCCAGTTCTGCTGTCTCTAAGCCGGGGAACCCCATACTGCCTACTCTCCTTTAATCAGGGCTCTGTGGCACTCTTTTCACTTTATAAAACCCCTCTGGCACCGACCTGGGCATCTCTTAGGAACTCTGCAACGTTCTTACCCCACTTAATACCGCATCACTCAGCAGTGTTTTCATAGCCCACTGCACAACCTGCACGCCAGCTCCCTAGCCGGACACGACACCTGCTCTCCTGTCTGCCATAAACCCCACCCCCTAATTCAAGTTCTTTAGTTTGCCTCACTTACTTTTTATAGCTTCCTCAGCCAGTCTGCTGGAGGGCTTCTCTTTTTCTGCCTAGCCCAGATCAAATATTCTCTCCATCCATTAGTATGGTTAAATCTTGTCACAGTCCAACAAACCAATTTTAAAACCATTTTTTAAAGCAGTCGGCTCTGACCTTTAAACAAGAAAATATTTTTTTTCCTGCCTCTTGCTTTAGATTCCGAGATTTTTCTAAATGTCAAAGGCCTAGTGTCCACACGCAGCTGTCAGAGAGAGGCAGTACAGCCTCAGAGAGGGCCCTAAGCCTGTTCTCGGGGTCCAATGCCCAGCAAAGAGTACACATTGAAAACAAAGCTCACGTATAAGAGTCTGTGTGCGCGCACGCACGCATACTCCCAAAGGAACACACACAAATAAAGGTATTTGGAAAGTCTGACTGCTCAGCTAAAAACACTCCAATCAATTCCTCCTTCAAAGCTAGGGCTGATGTTGTAAATTCAGGCCAGGGCAGGGTGGGATGGAGAGGAGATAGGATTTGATGCCCACATTTTTCTCTGTGGAGTTGGTGCACTACAGCCTTCTCCTTAGTGTCTGCACCATGGGACTACTCTGTAGAGAGGGTAATTCTTGCTAAGTATCTTTTCTCCTTTCAACAGGCCTCTAGAAGATCTCTTCAAAGCTGAAAGGATGGAGACACACAGAGGTGGGGGGGGGGGGGACGGGGGTTGGATGGGGAGACTGACTGCTGAAGTTATACAATTCAATCAGGAGGGCTCTGAGGATCTGTATAATTGCTCAGACTTGGCTCTCTTGGGTGGCGATATCATTATCAAAATCCCCCAATTGAATTATGCTTCACTAATCAATCTCTCCTAAGCATTACACCCTGCTCAAATATCAGGTCCCCAGGTAGCTAACAAATCACTGTAATTACAGGCTGTTCATTTAAAATGATAGAAATATTAAAAAAAACACCACCACCCAAATTTGCCCAGAAGATGTGGTTGTGCCTGGAAATATTTATGAGTTTATTGCACTCCTAGTCTATTGCTTTTGTTTGTTAATTTTTGTAGCAACCAGCAGCTTTTGCTAGCCTGTGACATCATGCTGCCATGCCCTACGGGACATTTAACGACCGAGCATTAATAAGGCTGTGTGGTTGTCCATCAATCAGGGAACACTGCCTTTCACTAAAATGACCTCTCCTTGTCTTCAGCTAAATTCCCTTTCCCCATAATATTCTCTTTGTAACCTAAAAGAGGGAGAACTGGTTCTTTATAATAATTGCTTCTTGCCAAGACCTCTGATCCCCATGTCGCAAGCTTGAAATATAAAGTGGATTTATGAGCAGAGGGGGACATACTTCTCTATAAAGTGCCTTCCAGGGAACATAATGAAAAAGCTGCTCTTAACTGCTGAATGAAGAGGAGCAAGTGCCTGGCAATGCCAGGATGAAAATTGAATACTGGGGTACGGTAAGGGAGGAACAACCCCATGCACATGTCGAGATTTATGACAAATACTTCCTGTCTCTTGCTTATTATTCAATATTGAGATGAACCACAACTCCTGTCTCTTTAGTACAGGCGTCTAGCTCGCACACTTCCATCTTTAATCTGGCACATGACCCACGTTTTATATACACAAGTGATAAAACTGACTGAGCGCCGGTTATTACACTAACTCAGTGTCAAAGGAAACTAATAAGTGGAGCGCTGCACATGGGCAAGTTCCTTCACACAATCACGCGCTTTGACTTATGTGTGTACATCTGCACAGGCCACGGGAGATGGCAAAAAGGAAAATTTAAACACGAATACCAACATTTGTCAAACTGTATCCACTTCTCTCCTGGGGAGTAAACGAGTGGATGTTAGTCCTGGGGAGAGAAAAAGTGTGTAATGGATGACTTTTCTTCTGTCATGAGGTCTCCCACAAATTGCTGCTGTTTAGATAGTAAAAAGTGACACCCTAAAAACGAGAGGAAAGGTCTCAAGCTTTAAGTAAAAGGAGGAGTTTATAAATATTTATACTATTTGATAAGTACTACTTTGATCCTGAAGGATGTACTTACAAACTATTATTTTCACAACTTCACCCCACCACTGAAGCAGCCACCTCTAGGGTGGAATTTGGCAACTATTTAACGCCACATAGAAACACGACACAACAGCTTAGGATAGGAAGAGACAAATACCATATTCTAATACGATAAAAATACACCCGGGAACATCCCCTAAACAGAATACTCTTGGTAGCCTACGGGTATGCCTACACTGCAATAAAAAACCTGTGGCACAGAGTCTCAGAGACGGGGTCAGCTGACTTGGGCTCACGCTGCGGGGCTAAAAATTGCAATGCAGACATTTGGGCTTGGGCTGGAGCTCAGGCTCGGAGACCCAGCCCTGTCGTTGGGGTCTCAGAGCCCATGCTCCAGCCCAAGCCTGAATGTCTACATTGCAATTTTATAGCCTCGTAGCCCGAGCCCCATGACCCCAAATCAGCTGACCAGGGCCAGCCCTGGCCGCGCTGCAGGTCTTTTATTGCAGTGGAGATGTACCCAGCAAGGCTAAGCGTAAGATCCGATGCTATAACTTCCTACCAGACCTCTGGCTAGTAGAAATAGCTGATGTTTGGACCTACAGCTGAGGTATTTAAAAAGGTCTTTCATCAAAAAAGAAAATGAGTGCTTAAGAGAATAAGGTATAGAATCCACAGATTTTTTTCAAATACCAACCAATAAAAATCCCAAACGTGGGATTGTGTCTTTGAACCAAATTCCCCCTTGTCCTCTCTTAAAAGAGTTTGATACCTTTTAAAAAACCCAGTGCTGCTACAGTATCTTAGTTCTAGAAGCAAGGAAGAGGTACTAACCTCTCAGCCATTGGTACTGCACCTCAGTGGCGGCACCTACAGAGAAAGTGGACATACATGTCCTAACATGACTGGTGTCAAAGTAAAGCTTCTGACTAGCTGGACTGCTAGGATGTCCATGCTGCAACTTCCGGACCACCTCTGAAGTGACCATATTGGAATGGTCAGACTGAGGAGTGAATGTCTAACAAGCTATGAAGGCAGAGTGAACGGTTAACAAGCATTAACAGCCTTCACCACATGTGCTCTGTAAAGTGGAATGCCAACCCACTGTAGGACAGACAAATTAGACACAGAAAAATCTCTCGTTACTTCCTCTAAAACGACTCTGCACTTTTACACTGCAATGCTAGGGGCTATTGTTTAGCTAAATTTACATTTCTCCTCTCCATGTAAATAAAGGAAAATAGCAGCCAGCCGTGGACTCTCCTGCTGAGATCTCCCATCCAAAGGTATTCTGGAGACTAGTGATAAGATTCTCCATCCCTTTTGATAAAATCAGAGGATGGGGTTCTGGAGCAAGACAGAAACATGGCTGCAATTTCAGCCAGCCAGCACCCTGCTCCCCAAAAGGCACACTAAGAGGAGACCAAAAACCAGCATGGATCCCATACTGCAGACAATCTGAGGGAGGTGATACGGCCTGGGAACAGAACCCTGTGTCTGAGAGTCTCCAGTTTAGAAGAGGTACTAGCTACAGTAACAGGCAGATTCATTTTTTAAGTTCTTCTCTTCCTCACTGGGAGAATTGGAAGAAAAAAAGGGAAAGAGGATAACCTCGTTGTTCCTGGAAGCAGGTAACAACTGAGAAAGAAGAGGGTAGACTAGGATTATCTGTATAGGCTCTGATTAACAGGTCTTTGTGCTCGCTGCTTCCTGTAACGGGGAGCCATTTAGCTCTGTTCTGAACTGCAGTTCTGAATGGTAAGACAAGTGAGAGAACATGTATAACAAAGCTTGCAAAATATTGTGTGAGCGCAAGAGACGGAAGTGGTATTAAGGTAAATGGCAACATTTCATAAACTACCTTGCTGCTGGTGCAATGAACTGTTGAGCCTCAAGAGACAGGATACGAACCTCACCAATGAGAAAGACCTTGCCTGCATCTTCTCTACTCACTGAGTGATATCACTGATTCCACAGACAGACACCACTCTTCTGCTCAGTCTCTCTGCATTGTGTTCCTGCCAGGGGCCGCTAGTTTCCTTATTTTCCCTTCTCCAAATTATAACAAATAGGCAGAAAAATAGACACAAGCCTGTGGCTGCAGTGATTAATGTGACTCAGGGAGCAAGGGGGTCGTGCAGACTTCAGGACTCACTAGTTACCAGCTAAAAAACAAATTCCTCTCATTTCAGGAGATGGGCTTTTCTCTTTGCAAGAGACAGTGGGTGACTGCACATCAGGGGAGAGAGGGGCTGGGAATGGTTAACTGAGCAGATTATATGAGATGCCTGTGAGGCATGTCTCACTGGAGCGACTGTTACTTTACTATCCAGCAGACACCAGTGTGTGATTAATACGTTTATCTTTCTCATCTCCTTGGTAGCCTTATGGATGTGTTGTCATAAGCAGGGAAAGGGAAAGGATAGAGAACTGAACAAAAAGATTCTGTGACCATCACTGTCCTAGGGAACCCATTGTGATTAACTTAACTACAATCAGACATTAGACCTTAGGGGTTTGACCATGGGACTGTGTGGTGTACAAAAAGTATGCCTGCTCCTATCCATCCAAGCAGTGTAGGGTTTGTGCAGGACAAAGTAACAGATGGGCCAGATGGCAGACTACACCGGTAATTTGCATCAAGTTTATTCATTACCCTGTTCTCGTTCTTATTTAGTTGTAATCTGGCTCCCTGGGCAAAAATTGGGTTTAAACCCAAAATCAAGAAAAGCAATGGTGCGCCCTGAGCCACTTGTATGCACATTCTGTACTACACAGAGTAAAATCACTCTTCAAAGAGGAAAAAGAAAAATATAGCCACATGAAGATATAAAAAAGCCTCACAGTCTGACCCTCTCTGAGGCTCCGGGCATGAAATATCAGACTTCAACCTGTCACCAGTTGTCCTTGCATAAAATTGAATCTTGATGCTTTATGACTCCCATATAATCGCTGTCTGCCATTGTTAAGTTTTCATTTTGGCATCAGAGTAACAGTTACTCTTGAAACTTCTGGGGCTCAGTGTTGTCAACTCTCATAATTTTATTGTGAATTTAGAAATTCTGATTTTTTTTTTACCTGTTTCATGAAAACAACTAAAAGCCACCAACTCACAACTTGTCCCTTATTCAGAACGTCCACCCTCTCCAATTACTATCCAATTACTTGAAGTCATCAAGATGGCTGCCATTTCACTACAATCTATCTGCATGAGGCAGTGAGACTATCACTAATAAAGAAGACTGCCAGCTCCCACTTTTCAATGAGACCAAAGACATGCCCACAGGCAAAATGGCTGCCAATCCATGGTTGGAGGGGCTAGACAGGACACTATTAGGACACAGAGAATGTGAGAGCAGTGGCGACACTACAAAAGGATGCATGGGGAGACTGAGGAGGGAGCAGGAGGTAGATTTAGGGGTTGCAGGAGAATGGGGGGGAGGGCAGGAGACTAAAGGGTATGATGAAGTGTGAGGGGCCAGAGGGAAACCAATGTAGTGCAGGAGAAGACTGAGGGAGTGAAGAAGATAGTGGCAGGGAGATGAAGAGGGATAGAATAACAGCTCCTCCACCTGGGGGGTACCAGAGGGGAAGGGGAGAGGGACTCTGAGCAGCAATGAGGACACCGTTTTGCATGTGTATTTGAGGCTGGATTTTGACCCTGAAAAGCTCTCACACACTTTGGAGCAGATGGCTTCCTCCTAAAATGTCACAAACCAGAATGCAAATAACTCCCTCCCCAACACACACACACTCTCAGTACTTTTAATCCAATCTCATGGGTTTTGAACACATGGGGTTGGTGTTAGTAGTGACTCTACACATGACATGATTCACCAAGACTGGCAAATCCAAGCACAGTAGAAACTGGGGACTGGGACACTAAGCAGATCGATTAACTTGGCACCCAAAATACAGTATGTGTTTTCTCAAAGTCAGACCTGAAATGAATGGGCTTGTACTGTTAAACTGTGAGGAAGTGGGAATTTTCTGTAATATTTTTATGACTCCTATGTATCCCTCAGTTTCCACCTGTACTTTGCATTGCTACCTAGTGCAGGAAAAAGGTTTAAGTCTGCTCGTGGGGGCAGTGCAATACATGAAGTGTGTCACCTTGCTGTCTCAGCCGCACCAAATGGTTCACTAAGGAACTGGCTGAAACCAACTCAGATCAACAGAGGGTCCAGATATACAACAGAAGCCCCAACAACTGAACAATCGACACTCAACAGCAATAAGCTCCAGCAGCTGGGGCTATGAACTCAGCACAGCCTTGCCTGGAGACAAAGGACTGGGAGGTAACCAGCAAGGGATAAAGACTGGGCTTCTAGAAGAAGCTGGTTTCTTTCATCTGGAACTGACTAAGGGTTCAGAGACAGCCAGAGCCTGAAATGAAATCCATTACAGTTTGGCTGGTGGATTGCTTTGGCTTGGCCAGACGGACTATTATTTTGACCTTCACTTTTCTATGCTAAGGACTTCTGAGGCTGTGTTCCAGTTGACTAATAAACCTACTGTTTTGAATACACTGTCTGGTGTCACTGCAAATACATGCTGAGGTGCATTGGTCCTTGAAGAGTGTACAAGCCTCTAACCAGCAGTTATCTCACTTTGACTCGCTGGGAAGAACTCACTGCATGAAGCAGGAGTGCTGGAGGACAGAGGCTCAGTTTCAGAGACAGTGAGGCTCCAGGGCCTACCCTGAATGAAGAGTGAGCCCCTTGGGGGTCTGGCACACGAAGGAGTTCCTCCAAAAGGCTGTTTAATAGTTGGGGCGTAGCACAGATTCTGTGAATATGTAATAAAAGAGAGGGAATTCCCTTATCACCCAGTAGGCAGTGGCTCCTCCAGCATATACCTAAGATCAGTTACATATGGAAGGAAGCCCATGGCTGAATGAAGAGCAGTTGAATTCCCAACTCACCGTCCCAACAAGAGCTGCAGTTAATTCTGTGAAGGAATAAGCAGGGAACATGAATGAAAAGTAAATTTCATTTCACCCCTCGAAGAGATGCCCACACAGGCTAGGGCTGAGGTAGATTTACTGAAGTTCCCTTTAAGGGTATGCCTACTCTTCGAGCTGGGGGTGTGACTCTCAGCTCCAAGAGACATACTTGCACTAGCTCTGCTTGACCTACTGTGTTAAAAACAGAGCATAGCCACAGCAGCATGAGGAGCTAACTGCCCATCCCAGGCCATAGGCACGTACTCGGGATAGCTAGCCCCCCTCGCTGCTTGTGTTGCCATGGCTACACTGTATTGTTTGCACACAAGCTTGATCAAAACTAGTCTGGGCATATCTCCTTGAGCTGGAAATCATACCCCAGCTTGAAGTGTAGACATACCCAAAGAGGCTCCTTGTACTGTCCTTGGTACCTAACCAATGAAGGACTTGGGAGGACAGCACTGCCAGTTTCAGGCATTCATGTGGTTACAGCAGCCTCTGAGGAATCTGCCTGTGGTCTTCACCCTCTTTGGTAGGAAGCCTTTTTGGCTGACATACATTTGACTAACTCTCCCTCAATGCTGGTGTTTCTCCACAGACAGTCTGCCATCCTCCACTCAGCTCCTGTAGCTGCAGGTGCAGTGAGGGGAAGATTAATGCAGACATCATCTTGGCAATTATGAAAACAGAAAAAAAGACACCCAGATATCATACAAATTGATGCATTTTGCCAGGGGGCCTGTATGCACGATCCAGTAACAGCTGTCATGCTACAGCCTCTGTCATCTGAGTGCCGATACTACCTCGGTGTTCTTAAACACACTTTAAGGTAGCTCTGTTCCCTTCCCCAGTGTGACTTTATTCTCTGTTCCAGATGCCACAGCAATGCAAGCAGCAGCATGGACACAAAGGGGATACAGCATGATTGGTGGCTGTTTTCATAGCAACATTAAAATTTAATGTTCACTTCTTTAGGCAACATGCAACTAATTAGGAATGACCTCAAGGCAGCCAAGCCACTCAAACAGCAATCTCTCCAGCCCTCGGAGCTCTTTAAAATCTGCCCTTTACCTGTGCCAAGTCTTTCAGCAATCTTCCCGAAAACCCAATAGCAATCTACAAATACACATAAATACATTCTATTGCCTCTTGGAGGATGGGGTGGCATATGCTGTAAAGGTGGCAAGGTCATTTGAGGAGAACTTGAGCTTTATGTCTTCTCCAGAGCACATCCCCCCTCCGCATAGTGTTAAATGAAAAAAAGGAGATATTCTGCATGTTTATCTGTCAAATCAGCTTCTACGATGACTTCTGCAGACCAGGAGCCCATTTTTTCCCATCCATCTGGTTTTCATCTCTCCATGCTTGGGTTTATTTTTGTAAATAGAGTTAGCCTTTCTAAAATTAACTGTAGACCAGATCTTCTTTTGGCAGCAAATCAGCTATAGACAGGAGGAAAATATAACATTTTCCAAACATTTTAAATCTACAGACTAAAAGCCTCACATATACCTTGCTTGTTATGTGAATATTAATGTACTAATTGAATTTAAGGACAGTACTATGGTATCTATGTACATACGTGGTCCCCATCACCATGGTATTGAAGCTTGAGTATTAAAAAGGTGACACTAATAAAATAAGCTTTCTGATCTGGATGTCAACTTTATGGCTAAGACTAATTCCCATTCAAAACTATTAACGTACACATACACAGAGGGCAGTCTGTGGTTATGACCCAGAGAAGCAAAACAGAGTGTTTGGTAGGGCTCTGCAAAAGCCATCATCTTGCGTTTGTCCCCCACCATGGGATGCTCTTTAGGCTATGTTTGCAATTTGAGAATTGGGCTTCTAACCCAAAATGGAGCTTTTAAACTTGGAAAGTGCTAGCATGGATTTGTTCCGTCTGAAGAATGAATCCAAAATATTACCTGCAAGAAGCATCATGACAATTCATGTTTCCCCCACACTTTTAAAGTGACAGCGCTGCACTGAATGGAGCATTTTACAGTTCTACAGCGTATCTGTTCCCAAAGGAGTCCAAACTGCACTCTACAAACTGTGCGCATTCAGCGGCATTCACCTGCAGCCACTACTGATGTGAGAGACGATAACTAACTAGCACACAGCACAGTGCACAACGGGGGAGGGATGAGAAATTTTGGCCAACACCATTAGGACCAACCCTTACTGTTACAAAATCCTGCATTGGCAGAGGGGAATCTTGACCTAAAAGGTCTCTTCTATCTCTAATTTCTTTGATGCTATGCCAGTTACCTGGATAGCACCCTTTCTCTCTGTACTAAGTCTAGCTGCCTTGGATAGTCTAACACTATCAAATGGCTGAGCTTAAAAATAGTTTTCCACTTTTCACTAGTTGCCACACCACTGACCAGTCTCGTCATTGGCTAGCAGAGGTCACGTAACCCTATCACAAACAAATGTCCTGTGATTTTTTTTTTTTTTAGACCAAAAAGACAGACCTACAGTGGGGCAGTAGTTTTACTTTACAACCATCAGCTCCAGCACTAAAGGATTGAAACACCACGTAAAAATCAAAGCTAACAAAAATGCCTTTGCATGCCCCCAAAAGCACCAGGACGTGTTCCTGTTGTTATATATCTAACAATGATCTTTATGCCTATTTCTCTCTCTCTCTCTCACACACACACAAGCACGCAAAGAAAATAGCTGGGTAGTGTGACCAAAATGCTGCTATATGTTTAGTCATCTCAAATTCAGAGAGTTTTTGCTCAAAATATACGTCAGACACAGAGCTAACATACTGATAGTCTATAGAAGGTCACAGGGTCACCTAACCCGATCTTAGCAACCAACTGGTTAGTCAGTTTTTGGTGCACAAAATCAGTTAAGAGAGGGTAGTGTTTTAGATCACATGATCCCATCCTGACCAACTGGATCGTATTTTACAATTCGAATTGGGAGTGCTCATATGTGTGCAAATAGATGCCTTCTCTCTCTCTCAATCTCTTGTGCACACCAAGTGAAAGACAAACACACATGAGAAAACAAAAGTAAGGGCTATCTCTGAGACTTGTAAACAAAGATGTTAAGAGGAAGTAATTTTAAAACAAAAATTGTACTACAGACAAAAGTGAAGTTGTTTTAAGCCCAATGTTTCGCTTGCTTGCTTTTAACATCATTTCTGAAAGCCTTAGAGGCAACCAAAACACTTTCGTGGTTGTTTCTTCGTTTTTATGTTCTCTGGAGAGCACCAATAACTTCTCTTGCTACGTTTTGTATATCCAGAATTGCAACAACAAACAAACACACAACAGCAAGTGTAACTATGATAGCAGTAATTTGCACTTCTACGACACTTGTAAGCTGAAGAGCTCAAACTCTTCATAACTGTAAGTTAATTATCCCCATAACACTTCTATGTGGTAGGTAAACATTAGTTCTGTTCTACACACAGGGAAACAGAGGCAAAAAGAGATGGAATGACATGCCATAGCTCACTCAGCAAGTCAGTGGTAGAAACATGGGAACAACTCAAAACTCCTGACTCCCAATTGCCTGAATTACCTCTCGCCCAGAGTTTTCCTAAACTATCGGGTGGTAGGATTGGAGGGGATTTTGAAAAATGTATAATATGTACATTTTTGCAAACAATAATGTTTAATAGATTTTAAATAACTACACAATATAAGCCATGTCACGGGCCAGCCCTTTGAAGCTAGCATCCTAATCTGTAATCTCAGATCTCAGTAGTGGTTCTATGGAGAGTGCAACAAATGGGGGACATAATGACGTGTTCCTTTAAAGGCCACCATATTGTTTTAACCAGAGATCATAGCTATTGGTTCAGTATAGATTAGCAAATGACATGAATGTGTACAACCAGCCTATTCATCCAGAAGCTGTTGTCTTGTCACCACTGACTGTTCCACTGCTAGACAAGCCGACAGACAGATTTTGGATGTCTAGGGGGTAAATCCAGCTTTAGTTGCGGAAAGTCCTTATCTCACTTTTGTCCTTGTATCTCGGAGTTGGGTTTCTTTTGGGTAGTGGCAAGAAAAACTCAGCACTACAATTGCCTGTCAATCGAAAAAGGCCTGAGACTCTCTGCTTCTCCTGTTCTGCCTTGTGTGGACCATCTCCCCCCAGGAAGACAGGATCATTCGGCACAATGAATTGTGAATGTATTTAAAATACTGAACTCTCCCTTACACTTAAAGCTTGCTTTTCAAAGCTTCATCAGTAGTTATTTCTGTTAAAGTTAAGGTTACAAAAATTCTCGTGCTCATGGCTAGAATTAGAGGTCTTCGGGGAGCCGGTGGCAAAATATTTTGCAGTCTGGACAACAGGCTGGCGGTAAATCCCAATTATCATTTTTGTTTACAGTACTGCCTCATGGCCCCAGCTGAGACTGGAGCCCCATGGAGGTAGGCACTGCACAAATACATAATAAGAGACACTCCCTGCCCTGAAGCACTTACAGCCAACATGGCCAAGACAAAGGGTGAAAGGCAAAACAGAGGCACAGAGAGGTGACGTGACTTGCTCAAGGTCACACAGCAGGTCAGTGGCAGAGCTGAGAATTAAACTCAGGTCTCCTAACTCCTAGTTCAATGTCCCACCTATTGGACCACACTGCCTCCAAGAGTTTGGAAGAGCCTTTTCTTCCCGATAGAAGCACAAGGGACCAAAATTATTGTTGTGCTTTCAACCACAACTGTACATTTCTTGACTTTTAAGTGCTTGATTACTCAACCTTAATGCTTCCTTAATGCTATTTCTTGGATGGAATACTACATACATGCTGATATACAAGAGCTTATATCTGATGTGACCTTTATCTTCAAGAGTGAGGACACTAATACATCACAAGGGCTAGCCAGAAGGCAGCTGCAATCATTAAGGTGTCTTCTCAATTTAAGTATCTTATGAATTATTTGTAAGCTATTTTCTCACTTATTTAGTTACAATCCTCCCACACACTCACCAACCAACAAAAATAACTTAACAGCAAATTCATGTTTCGGAAGTCGATTTCTCTATTTTGCTTTTGTGCAGCAGCTGCTGTTGCCATGCTGTCATTGCTATGTTTTCCTTTTTTAAAACAAAATCTATTCCTGAACCTGATTGGTCAAGCTCAGCATATAGGGCGGAAAAAAAAATCCTGAAGAAAAAAAAATCAGTACAGTTATAATACAAGGTTGAAACAGAACAGCTGAAAGAGTTAATGAAATAGTGGATATAATTGATTTAGATTATCAAAAGGTTTTCGACATAGTCCCTCACAAAAGCCTATTATGGAAACTTAGTAACTGAACAGTGAGAAGTACAGTCCTGCCTTAAATTAAAAGTTGGTAAAAAGATGAGGAAAAAAAAGATTAAAAATAGATGGACAATTCTCAGCATGGAAATAAATCCATAGCGGGGTGCCTCACAGAACAGTGCTCTAAGTTTGTGAGTTAAAGTTTTGTCTCTAAGACTGCCATAAGAAATGCACATCCCATTTTCATTAGACACAGGTGCAAGATGCAAAATTTGGATCAGGATTCCAAGTCTAGATTTGACTGTTCTTCCCAGTACCCCTTTTCTCACCAGGCACAGAACGTGGGAGTGTTCTGAACTGGGGTTCTAGCTCAGCGCATTAGAGCATTAGACTCTAAATTGAGAAATGTTTAGGTCTGGATTTCAAACTCTTCCTTCCCCTTCCAAAATCAGGTGTGTATGGACTATTGTTCTAGACTGGGCCTATTGCTAAGTTCTGTTAGGTTCTAGGGAAGACACCAGTAATCAGAGGGCTAGGACTGATTGTCTTCAATGTTACCATTAATGACCTAGAAAAGAGGGAGAATTGTGAAACAGGAAAATTACTTACGTTAGTCAAGACTGTGTAGGATTCTAAGGAGGACCTAGAATCCAGAAGGACCTAACAAGTAGGTCACTGGGCAGGTGAAATTCAGTATAGACAAGTGCAATGTGATGCACATTGTTATGCCAGTTTAAAGGACTTTTAACATGCTGATGCATTTTGAAATGAATGTAACCTCTCAGGAACAAGAACTAGGAGTCATTGTGGAGAGTTTAAAGATGGGAAGTGGCATTAAAAACAGCAAAGAAGTCAGCCACTGCATAGTACAGAAAAAGACAGAAGGAGAATGTGAAAAATATTATCAAGTCATTATAGAAGTTGATAGGGATCCTCTCCTTGAACACTTTGGTGATCTCCTCATAAAAATGCAGAATGGTAACAGAAAAGGTTGAGAGAAGGAATACAAAAATGACTATAGGATGATGAGAGATGGGGTTCTCCCCAAAACCAGTGATTAGTGATTGGGATTATTTATGGTGGAATGGAGAAGAATGAAAGGAGATAATAAAGCAGAGGTATATGAAATAACAGACCTTAAGGACAGTCAGACACTACTATTTACCAATACAAGATGACAAAAATAAAATAGAATTGTTTATGTTTGCACAATATATAATACAGCATGGAGGAGAAAAGTTAATTCCATTTAACGGAAGAGTTTGATATTTTGAATTTGTTTTCATTCTGATTATGACCCCAAATTTTTGAAATTCTCCACAAAAAGGAAGGGCACCTCCTGGGTGGTCCTTGAACTGTGGCCCCTGGTAATCCAGGCTGTTGAGGAGCCAGATGGTCAAGCTGGCAGCTAACCAGGCAGGGCTCTGTTGGAACTTCGGTGAAATCCAACCATCTCTGTGAGACACTTCGAAACACTGTTTCATCGGAATCTTTCCAGCTAGCTCTAATAATTAATCTGTGAAACTCACTTCTATTGAGGTTCGTAATTCAGCAGGATTTAGGAAAAGGATAGAAACGTGCATGGATAAGAGAAGCATTACTAGCTAAAATAAAAAGTATAAGCATTATTAATCCTTGTAATTTAGGGTATAAATGTTTACCAACTGTTTTCCAGAAGAAATTTCCCCAAAGTTCTATTATGCCTTCGCTGTAGCACCTAACATAGATCACTGTCAGGGGCAGGATATTAGATTAGATGAAGCATTGGTATACTCCTGTATTACAATTCTTAAATTCACACTCATGAGACTAGTTTATACATTTCTATGGGGAATCTTATTTCATTTGGCTGGATCATTTGGATTTCAGAAGTAGGTGTTATTTCATTAACTCCATGTGTGAGTGTTCATTCTTAGGTTTCAGCTAAACAGAAGTTATTAACTGTACTAGACTGACATGGTATGGATCGAGATTCAAATTGACCTCTTGTTTAGGTGTGTGACTAAGTGATGAGGTGTTTACCCCACACCAGCATGGGAGGGGTTAGCCCCAGCAGGGAGCAGTGGAGGTGAGTCCTCCAAGTGGCCTAGAGCGGCTGCGTGGGCCTCAGCCATTCAGAGCAACCAATCCAGGCTTAGCAGGGCTCATATAAAAAGAGCTATGGAGCCAGAGTCAGGCAGTTGCAGCCTGGAGCTCCAGGAGGTAAGAACAGGGTTCCTAGCAGGTAAAAGAGGCGCTAGCACCATGGACAGAGCAGTTGCTGGCAGGGACCAGGAATGTGAGAGGGAGCTCCTAGCTGGCTGCTGGGACTGAGTAGCAGAGGCCGTCATGTAAGGGTGAAGAAGGTGTTGGGGCCATGAGCAAGTGGCCCAGGGAAATGTATTTGAACAGTTGGAGGGGACTCAGCAAGTGGCTGCCAACTACAGGGTCCCTGGGTCAGGACCTGGAGTAGCAGGCAAGCCAGAGTCTGCCCCATTCACCACTGAAGGAAGTGACTGGCTGAATGGACTGCGAGGTGTTGACCCCCGGGAGGGGGAAACACAGATGGTGACATGGGTGGAGGGCCGAGTCATGAAGAGGACATGGCAGATCCTGGAGAGGCTGCTGGCAGAAGCAGAGACAGGGTGATGGGGTGCAAACCATAGATGGTGGGCATCATCCTTGAGCTAATCTCCAGAGTGACCAAGAGAAGGCACCAGTCCAGTAGTGAGTGTTGCCCCCCATGGCAGTCTACAACCAGGATTTTGGCTTAGGCCCATCTGAAGTACTACTGTAGGTAGCTATTATCGTAGAGGAATGAAATACATGTAGAAACTCCAGCAGCTGTAGAATGATCTTTGTTGACCATGTATCTGGAGAGTGGAATTGATAGGATGAGGTAATCTCTTCATTCCCAAGTGACTAGCTTTGAGGTGTTAATGAAAGGCACTCCTAGAGATGATATGGATATATTACAGAATAGTCTGAAGAATCACAACATGATCTAGGCACTGCGAGTCAGGAGCTCCTGAGTTTTAGTCCTTTCTCTGATTCCCCAGCATGGCCCTGAACAAGTCACTTCATCTCTGTCTCAATACCCTCACCTGCAAAATAGGGATGACAACACTTGCCCCCTACCAGAGGTGTTGTGAGGATGAATTGATGTTTGTAAAGCACAACGTGTATGTGAAAATTATTCACATTATTAATTGCTGGCAGTCATATTGTATTTATACAACTCCCCACTGCCGCTACATATGAAATCCATTCAGATGTTGGACTCTCTACTGCTGCTACTCTCTGTTAATGCTAAACTGGTTTTCTGGAGGTGGCTTTTCCTGGCCTGAATGGGAGAAGTGAGGGGAGAAGGAAGACGAGAACATGCGGTGGGAGGGGAACAAAAGGAAGGAGGAGGACCGTTTGAATGGATCTCATGAAAGACAATGAAAAATCCAATGAACAAACAATTCTGTGCTAACGCTTTCTGGGTTTCTCTTTCCTTGGTCTTTCTTTTTAACTAAAGTAATATGAAAATATGATCTCTGCTAATTAAGAATTAATCTTCTCCTGTGGCTTGAAGATGGACAAAGCCAACTGCATTATTTCTATTCATTAAACTACTTGTTCTGTGCACACTGGTTCAAGAAATGCCTGAATCATGCTCTTTAATGGACTCCTCTTTTTCAAAAGGATGGTGCCCTGTAGGACCAGATGCAGTGGTCTCTCTGTAGGTGAACATATTTTTACTTTACCATAGTACTGAAGACACCATAATTCAGTGTGATTCAAGACACACAGTCCTTGAGAATAGAGAGCATACGTCTATACATTTCAGAGTTATTCACATACCGAGGCATGTTCCCACTCCCAGACACGCAAGGTATGTTCTGATTTTCTCAATGTGTTTTGTAAATCTGCTGTTCACTCCCTTGATTCCCTAGTTTCACTGCATCAGTTGCTTGTTTAAGGGAAATGCTGCCTACTGTAAACTGGCAACATTAACATCAGGTCAACAGACCGTTTCTTGTGAAGCAGCTGTGGGAGAAGGAGAGATGTAGCAGTTATCTTCCTGGCTAAGCGCCTTTCTTTTCAATTGGAATATTTATTTCCTTGCTGTGATCTTGCTGCTTGGTCCCCGGGCTGACAAAACACTGCCAATATCTGCTGAGCTGGAGCTCAAGGACGATCAATATTTCACTTGAATCAAATACAATGATTTTTGTTCTCAAAGCTCTACAGTTTCCAATTAAACTTCTAATGTCTGTTTCAGAGATGTAGGAGAGTAAAGGTGGGGTCTCTTTTGGTGAAGGCAGGGGTGAAAGTAGCACAAAAGCAGAAATGGGAGCAAACCAGCAGTGAAGCCAAACAAAAAATGCTGCATTTTTTCTTTCTTCTTTTTAATAATTTTTTTATGAGAAGTGAGATCTTAGATTACACTTTTGATTAAGAGAGACAGGAATGGCCCTGCCCTTTGCACAGTGAGTAGGAAGGAAGTCTTTCATGTTCACAGATGTGAGACTTCAAAACAGCCATTCCCAACTCTTAAAAGGATCAGACAAACATGCAACTCAAACTGAGCTGGGACTTTGATGAAAGCAGGTTCAAGGAAGAAGTCACTATCCTTTCTCAGCTCCTGGAAACTATGTGATGCAAAGAACCTTGCCCATTGTTGGGCTAAATAACAGTGTCACATTTCTGGTGTCCCTCCGCGAGAAATCCAGAAAAATGACACACAAATTATAACAACAATAATAATGACAGCAGTACTGTAATAACAGGAACCAACAGGTAACCATGTAATATTACTGAGGAGCTCCTAGGCATGACTAAAATGCTAGAGTTTCCTCAGAAGCCTCAAACAGAACATACTGAGCATAGTACTGTTAAGCCCAGAACCCCACCAGTCCCAGATACTGGAAGTGGAGTGATGGAACCCTTACTCAAGTCTGATGATACCTCCTCCACAGAGAGGTCAAGGCGTTCCCTTCCTCCCAAGAGAAGGAGGTGATGATGGTGTTGGTTCCCCTTCCCCAGAGACTCAAAGACCCAGCAAGCTTCCAGGATACTGTCACTGAACAGCGTTTAGCTGCAAAAGCTGAGTTGATGGACTAATAAAAAAGTACAATCAGCTGCTATCCACACCCACAGTTACACAGAGTCCTAGAGGCCCCTTCCCTTCACAAATCATTTGTTCACAGATAACCTACATCAGTCGAATCACAGAAACAAGAGCTTAGAATTCTGATCTTGGAAGACTTACACCGAATACTAATGACTGCAGCACAAAGAGTTCCTACTATTCGCACCACGGCTGTAACAGTCCTAGAGATCCTTCTTTTTGCTATCTTAAAGTCTGTAAAATCCCAACCCGTGGAACGATTCAAGACCGCGAGTCTACTAGTCAAACCAAACTGATTTTAATTCACCCTGGACACAAGTACTTCTTATTGCTAAAGCTTTCCAACCTATTTTGCAGAAAAGATCAGCCAAATCCAGGACATTTTCTCAAGATTCAAGGAAAGTCAAATATGCTGGTGACAAAGACGACTTGCCTGAACAGAGCTGGCTCCACTTAGCAAGCAAATGTCCTGAAAGTGTTGGGTGAAACTGGAGCTACCAAAAATGAATGAACCTGTTCCTACAGACGTAAGTGAAAGCCAGAAAGGAGCACCCATGTCCATTGCTGAATGAAACAGTCAGTGACTTCACAAAGAAAGCTACTCTAAATCACCCCATAGACTTGCCAGGGCTCAAGAAGCCATCTCCCATACAATCTTGCCAACTGGCTCCCTATTTCTCATCCTTCTTTACTGAGCAATGTTCTTGAGAAGGCAGCAACATGCACCTGACCACGGCTTTTACCCTAGAGCCCTCCCAGTCAAGCACCTGGCCAAGATATCATATGGAGGTAGCACTGCCAGATGATCACACCATAGTCACTGGGGGAGGCACAGCATCAGTGCGGATATGATTATATCTCTCAGCAGCTTTCGGTACCATTGGCCATGAGACACTGCTGGCTGGCCTACAAAACCTGACAGCAGTGAACAAAACTTCATTAAGCTGGCTCCACTCACTGCTCTCAGACAGGATGTGATGGGCAGCTGTTCCTCCTGCCCAGAGCTCTTACTTGGCTGGGTCCCTGCAGAATTGTATCCTCTCCCACCTTCCCGATTAACATTTATGTCAAACCATAATGGAAGACTGTGAGGTGCCAAAGGTTTCACTGTCAGTACGCTGACACCCAGCTCTACCTCCTGCTAATTAAACACAAGCGGTGCCATCAGTGCCTGAGATAAGTATCTGGAATGAAAAGCATCCGGCTCAAGCTCAGTCTGGATAAAACAGAGGTGCTGCAAGCAAGGAAAGGACCTAGCAAAAAATTTGCTCTGATCTTCCACTAAAGGAACATGCCCCCGGTCTACTCAAGAGGAGTACAGTCTCAGGTTTCTTTTGCTAGACACTCACATAGCAGTAATAACCTCCAAATGGATGTGAACCTAGCCAGTGTGATTTGTGTTTCCCTCAATGCACTCTACCTGGAGTTGAACGTGTAGCAACACGTGGAAGCTTCAGATGGACCATTCAGCCTACTGTGCGGAGAGGCAGGTGAGAGCACATCACACCAGTGCTCCACATTGTATTGGCTTCCCATTAAATAGCAGCTATGCTCATATTGACTTAAGTGGAATCAGTTAGACCAAATCTGCAAGTGGTTTTGACAATACCACTCTCCTTGTTTTCTGTTGAGTTATGGTAGCGTTCAATAGCTGTATGTTCTGTAAGATGCACTGGAGAAATCAAGCAATCTAATTGGATTCTACTAGTGCTATTCACAGATAAGCCCAGAAGGGACCACTCTGACCCTCCAGTCTGATGTCCTGTATAACAGAGGACATAAGACTTCCCTGAATTAATTCCTGTTTGAACTAGAGCATTATCTTTAGAAAAAAACATCCAATCATGATTTAAAAATTCCCAGTGATGGACAATCCACCACAAACTTTGGTAAATTGTTCCAGTGGTTAATTACCCTCACTATTAAAAATGTGCACCTTATTCCAGTCTGAATTTGAATAGCTTCAATTTCCAACCATAGGATCTTGTAATTGGTCCTTTGTCTTCCAGCCATTGTATCTTTGTCTGCTATACTGAAGAGCTCATTATTCTAGCATCGGTTGCACCAGTGCCAAATACAGAGATAATATAATCTTCCTAGTCCCACTCAATATTCTCCTACTTATGCATCCCAGGATCTCATTAGCCCTTCTGGTCACAGTGTTACATTGGGATAGAGGTGGGCAAACTACGGCCCGTGGGCCACATCCAGCCCGTGGGACCGTCCTGCCCGGCCCCAGAGCTCTCGGCAGGGGAGGCTAGCCCCCATCCCCTCCCCCACTGTCCCCCCTTCCCTGCAGCCTCAGCGTGCCTCCAGTGCTCTGGTCCGGGGGGGTTGGATAGGCATGGGAGTCCTGGGGGGCCTGTCAGGAGTCGGGGCAGTAAGGGGACAGGGAGCAGGGGGAGGCTGGATGGGGTGAAGGTTCTGGTGGGGGGGGCCGGAGGGGAACAGGGCAGGGTGGATAGGCGTGGGAGTCCCGGGGGGCCTGTCAGGGGTTGGGGGCATGGTTAGGGGTCGGGGCAGTCAGAGGACAGGGAGCAGAGGGGGTTGGATAGGGGGTGGGATCCTGGGGGGTGGAGGCACGGTTAGAGGTGAGGGTCCTGGGAGGGGGCGGTCAGGGGACAAGGAGCAGGGGGGGTTGGATGGGTCGGTGGTTCTGAGGGGGGAAGTCAGGGGGCGGGGCCAGGCCATTTGGGGAGGCACAGCCTTCCCTACCCGGCCCTCCATAGAGTTTCACAATGCCGATGTGGCCCTCAGGCCAAAAAGTTTGCCCACCCCTGCATTGGGAGCTCATGTTCAGTTGATTATGCACCATGACACTCTGTCTTTTTCAGACATTGCTTCCCAGGATAAAGATCCCATCCTACAAGAATGGCCTATATTTTTTGTGCCAAGATGTATTCCTTTACACTTAGCCTATTGAAACGCAAACCAACCTATCAAGCAATCCAGATTACTCTCTCTTCTTCGTTTACCACTCCCCCAATCTTTGTGTCATCTGTAAACTTTAGCAGCAATGATTTTGTTTTCTTCCAGGTCATGGATAAAAATGTTAAATAGCTAGGGCCAAGAAACGATCCCGGTGGGATCTCACTAAAAACATACCAGTTCAATAATTCCCCATTTACAATTACATTTTCAGATCTGAGAGTCAGCTAGTTTTTAATCCACTTAATGTGTGCCGTGTTAATTTTCACAGAGTCATAGAAATGTAGGGCTGGAAGGGACCTTAGGAAGTCATCCAGCCTATCCCTCTGTGCTGTGGCAGGACCAAGTAAATCTAGACCATTGTTCTCCAAGCTTTTTACGCCCAAGGTCACTTTTTAAATTTAAGGGCAACCCAGTTCCTACCCCGCCCCTTCCCTGAGGCCCCGCCCCATTCATTACATTTCCCCGCCTCCTGTCGCTCTCTCACTCTCCCCCACCCTCACTCACTTTCACTGGGCTGGGGTTTACAGTGTGGGAGGGGGCTCTGGGCTGATCCTGGGGCAGGGAGTAGGGGTGTAGGAGGGGGTGAGGGGTGCAAGCTCTGGGAGGGATTTTGAGTGCAGGAGGGGGCGCCAGGCTGGGGCAGAGTGTTGGGGTGCAGGCTCTGGGAGGGGGGTCAGGGCTGGGGCTTGGGGTGCAGGAGTGGGTATGGGGTGCTGGCTCCAGGAGTGGGCTCAGTGCTGGGGTGCAGCCTCCCACCAGGCAGCACTTACCTCCGGCAGCTCCCGGAGTTGCAGCGTGGCTGCCGGTAAGGCAGGCTTCCTGCCTATCCTGGCCCCACACCTCTCCCAGAAGGGGCCAATGCACCCCTGCGGCCCCGGGGTGGAGGCGGGGACGAGGAGGCAGGTGGCTCCGTGCTGTCCCTCTCTGCAAGTACCGCCCCCGCAGCTCCCATTGGCCACAGCCCCCTTGTCCCGGCCAATGGGAGCTGAGGGAGCGGTGCTTGCAGGCAGGAGCAGCATGTGGAGGGAGACCCCTGCCCCCCACCCCTGGGGCCATGCTAGCCGCTTCCGGAGCAGCGTGGGGCCGGGACGGCAGGGAGCCTGCCTTAGCGGCAGCCCTGCTATGCTGCCGGAGATCGCGACTGACCGGTTGGTACCACTGACCAAGACCATCCCTGACAAGTGTTTGTCCAACTTGTTTTTAAAAGCTTCCAATGATGGGGACTCCACAACCTGCCTTGAAAGCCCATTCCAGAGCTTAACAACCCTTATAGTTAGAAAGATTTTCCTAATATCTAAACTAAATCTCCCTTGTAGATTAAGCCATCATTTCTTGTCCTATTTTCAGTGGACACTGAAAACCATGGATCACTATCCTCTTTAAAACAGCTTTGAACGTACTGGAAGACTATGACTAGGTCCCCCTCAGTCTTCTTTTCTCAAGACTAAACATGCCCCATTTTTGCAACCTTTCATCATTTTTGTTGCTCTCCTCTGACTCTTTCCAGTTTATCCACATCCTTCCTAAATTGTGGTGTTCATAACTGGACACAATACTCCAGCTGTGGCCTCACCAGGGCTGATTAGAGCAGGACAGTTCCCTCCTGTGTCTTTCATACAACACTGATTTTAATACACCCGAGAAGCATATTAGCCTTTTTTGCAGCTGCATCACATTGATGACTCATTCAGTTTGTGGTCCACTATAACCCCCAGATCCTTTTGAGCAGTACTACTACCTAACCTGGCATTCCCCATTTTGTAGTTGTGCATCTGATATTTCCTTCCTACATGAAGTACTTTGCACTTGTCTTTGTTGAATTTCATCTTGTTGAATTCAGATCAATTCTCCAATTTGTCAAGGTCATTTTGAATTTTAAAGCCGTCATCCAAAGTGTTTGCAATCCCTCAGTTTGATGTCATCTGCAAATTGTATAAGCATACTCTACTCCATTATCCAAGTCATTAATGAAAATAATGACCAGACCAGACCCAGGACTGACCCCAGAAGGACTTCAATTTGACAGCAAACCACTGATAACTACTCTGAGTATGGTCTTTCAACCTGTTGTGAACCCATCTTATAGTAAATTCATCTAGACCACATTTCTCTAGTTTGCTTATTAGAATGTCCTGTGGAACTGTGTCAAAAGCCTTACTAAAATCAAGGTATTTCACGTCTACTGCTTCCCTCTATCTTTTAAGTAAGCAATTCTATCAAAGAAAAAAAATAAGCTGGTTTGGCATGATTTGTTCTTGACAAATCCATGCTGACTATTCCTTATAACTCTATTACCCTCCAGGTGCCTACAAATTGATTGTTCAATACTTTGTTCCTATATCCTTCCAGGTATTAAAGTTAGGCCAACTGGTCTATAATTCCCTGGGTCTTCCTTGTTCCCCTTTTTAAAGATAGGTACTATATTTTCCCTTCTCCAGCCTCCTAGGACCTCTTCCACCCTCCAGGAGTTCTCAAAGATAATTGCTAATGGCGCCGAGGTTGCTTCAGCTAGTTTCTTAGGAACCCTAGGCTGAATTTCATCAGGCCCTGCTGACTTGAATCCATCTAACTTACGGAAATATTCTTTAACCTGTTCTTTCCCTATATTGGCTTGCATTTCTTCCCTCTGGTTGTCAGTATTAATTGTGTTATCGGCCATCAATAACCTTTTTAATGAAGACTGAAGAAAAACAGGCATTAAGTACCTTAGCTTTCTTGATGTCATCAGTTATTAGCTCTCCTTCCCTGATAAGTAGAGGACCTATGCTTTCCTTTGTCTTTCTCTTGTTCCTAATGCATTTAAAGAGCCTCTTCTTATTGTCTTTTATTATCCTTGCCAGGTGTAACTCATTTTGTGCCTTAGCCTTTGTAGCGTTCTAGTTTTTTTAATCAAAATGTCATGCAGCACCAAGTCACATGCCTTATAGAAGTCTGAATACATTACATCAACATGATTAACTTTATCAACTAAACTCATAATCTCCAAAAATGATAACAAATTACTTTGACAGGCTCTACTTTCCATAAATGCATGTTGACTTGCATTAATTATATTACCCTCATTTAATCCTTTATTAATCAAGTACTATATAAGCCACTCAATTGTTTTGCCCAGGACCAATATCAGGCTGATAGATCTATAATTACGTGGGTCATTCCATTTTCCTTTTTTAAACATTGGCACAATGTTAGCTCTTTTTCAGTCTTCTGGAACTTCCCCAATATTCCAAGACTTATTGTAAATCAGCATTAATGGTCCAGAGAGCTCCTCAGCCAGCTCTTTTAAGACCCTTGGATGCAAGTTTTCCAGACCTCCTTATTTAAAAATGTCTAACTTTAGTAGCTGCTGTTTAACATCCTTCTGAGTTACTATTTGAATAGAACATGTTTGAGCATCATCATGTAAAATGGCTACATCATCTGTTTTCCCCCTAAATAAAGAATAGAAACATTTATTGAACACTGCTGCATTTTCTGCACTATTAACAACAATTCTGTCATTTCCATCTTGTAATAGACCAATACAGTTCTTAGAATTAATATTAACGGGATCGCAGAAGGGTTGGGAGAATTGTTATTCTCTGACTATCCTGAACTCTTCCCCTCTGACCCAAGAAGTCCTACAACTATGTTTCAGGCTTAGTTTTAACTGGACTCTGGCCAATGCTTCTTTTAAAAAAATCTTTAAAAACTAAAATTAATCATTTAAAGCTTCAAACAGAGCCACTAGGATGTGCTGTGCAGAGGAAGGAATACAAGATGGCCCTAATGTTCTGGCAAACAGGACAAAAAGGCAGATATACCTTCTATAAGATTTGTCCTAAGCATCAAGAAATACACAAATAGTCACAAGATCACACTCACTTTGGGCTGAAATGGTATGACTGTAGATTCACATTAGTGTAAGATACATTTTGCCCTTTATCTAAGCATGCACAGGAGTAAATACAGATTTGAATTTGTGGATTCTGTGTCCTTCATGTTTACTGCCTTGGATCTGAATGTAAATTACAGCACTGTGTGCACATATACAGGTAGACAGAAATAATATTTTTTATATATACACAAAACACACCGACGTGCAGGCGCACACGTGCACATAAAGGGACTGTGCTTTTCTCAGTTTTCCAATTAGCTGTATGTTGAACTGTGCGTGTGCTGTCGAGGGTGGCTTTGATAATGAGAGTTGTGTTCACTTATGAAAACACATTAATAATCAAAACGTCCAGGTGGGCCCCTGAGAACAAGTGAGCGAGGAAGCAGAGATGTGCCTCTCTGGTATATGCAATGGAGTAGGAGTGAAGCAACAAAACAGCATCTTCAGTGGGGAATTCCCAGGCTGTAGCACTGCTGAGCACAGCTGCTCCTCTCAGAGTGGGAGAAGCAGCCAAGAAGTGATTCTGTAGCAGCTGCTATCAGATGTGTGAGGTCCAGCAGAAAAGCTGAAACCATTTCTAGGAAGGATGAAGTCAATGCACAGAAAAAAAATTACGACTGTGTCTTCTTGTGGATCCCACGATGGCCTTGTATAAAACACATGCTCCTCACCACAGCAAGACAGGCTCTCTGTCTCCTTCATAAATGCAGCCTCCTCCTACATGCCCCTTGCCTAGAACCTACCTGCTCCTGCACGGACACCATATAGGGAAACCTGCTTTCCAAGCACCTGAGCTGCTTCATGGGAGCCTAAAGATGTACCTGTTGAAGCACAGCTAAGCTGTATTTTCATAACCCCGTGAGGGGTAGTAGGTGAATAAGAGAAGCTAATAAAGAGACAACGTAACATCTCAAAGAAACATTAGGTGCCTCACTTGCTTTTAAAAAACAGGATTTAGGCAAAAACACAGGGAGTCTGCAGCACCAAAGAGCCTGTAATAATAGTGCTTACTGGATATGTTCCAATCCACTTACTCGAGCACTACCCTGACCAATTTACAGGGTCCAGCTGCCCTCCTGAATCACCTCAGTAAAATATCACTTAATTTGCTATGCTAGGGAAACAAAACAGCGTCTTCAAGGTCAGGCAGGTCTGGCTCATTAACTGGCAGGAAAATTCTGCCTTGCGCTGACTTGCCACCCATATTAATGGGCCCCTTGCAAGACCATTGCCAAGGTGAAAACAATAGCACGCACCTCTGAATTCAGAGCACAGGTCCAGCCTGCTTTGCATGAAAAAATAGCATCTTCACTCTGGGTAACTGTCATGTTCACAACATGGTCGCACATCCCATTCCAGAGAAACTTCAGTTACATTTGTTGCACAATTTGGAAATTGAAAAACAGACCAAGAGATAGGCCTTAAATACCACGGCAGTGAAATCTTCCCCCTTCCCTGAGCCACTCATATGGAATCAGGCTGGGGCAAAAGGCTTTCCCCACCTTGGACAGTACTTTGATATCATCAGATGCTCTTAAGGCAGTGCTGATAGCATTCTCCCCTTTCCTGAGGAATCCCTGAGCTGAAAACTTTCCCTTTGCCCCAGGTTCCTCTGATGCTGTTAACGCACAATCCACTGGGACCGAGAACTGCGACAGAGACACAACTACAACTTCTGGTGCCAAGGGACCGGGAAATACACCTAAAATCTGAAAGCGCATCAGGTGCTGAAAGCAGCATGTGTGAAGGTCAGGTAAAGAGCCTTTCTGCCAAAAGACATGGTACTCCACTGGATGGCTGCCCTCTACTTCTCCTTTTTCCTTCTATACCTGCTAGACTCAAGGACTTTGGACTGTCCTCCACTACCTGATAAGTGCCACATTGACAGGATCATCTAAAGTAAAAATGTCAGAAAATTATAAAGATTTGCCAAGCAAAAATGTGCATAGTGAAAGATGGAGACAATTTCTGCTCCAGCCACAAACGTGTACCCTCTGGAGGAAATGAGAAAGGAGCATGAACTCTGGCAAGTCAAGTGTAAAAGTATAATTAGGCAGGGCAAAAAAATAATTTGAAGAGCAATGAGCAAAAGACTCAAAAACTAACAGCAACATTTCTTTTTAAGAGCATCAGAAGCAGGAAGCCTGCCAAACAATCAGTGGAGCCACTGGACAATGGAGGTGCTAAAGGAGCACTCAAGGAAGACAAGGCCATTGTGGAGAAGCTCAATAATTCAGAGGATGAGAGGAAGATTCCCATACCTAAGCCATTCTTTTTAGGTGAAAATCTGAGGAACTTTTCAAGACTGAGATGTCAATACAGGAAGTTTTAGAAAAAATTGATCAATTAAACAGTAATCAGTCCCTAGAACCAGAAGGTATTCACCCAAAAGTTCAGAAGGAACCCTAACTGTGGCATGTGACCTACTGCTGAAATCAGCTCCCGTACCAGATGACTGGAGGATAGCTAATATGACACCAATTTTTAAAAAAGGCTCCAGAAGTGATCCTGGCAATTATGGGCCAGTAAGCCTAACTTCAGTACTAGGCAAACTGGTTGAAACTATTGTAAAGAACAGAATCATCAGACTCATAGATGTACACAATTTATTGGGGAAGAGTCAACATGGCGTTTGTAAAGGGAAATCATGCTTCACCAATCTACTAGAAAATTCTTTGAGGGGGTCAACAAACATGTGGACAAGGGAGATCCAGTGGATATAGTGTACTTGGACTTTCAGAAAGCCTTTGACAAGATCCCTCACCAAAGGCTCTTCAGCAAAGTAAGCAGTCATAAGATAAGAGGGAAGGTCCTCTCATAGATCAGTAACTGGTTAAATGATAGGAAACAAAGGGTAGAAATAAATGTTTAGTTTTCAGACTGAAGAGAGGTAAATAGTGGGGTCCCCCAGCGATCTGTACTGGGACCAGTACAGGGGTAAGCAGTGAGATGGCAAAGTTTGCAGATGATACAAAATTACTCAAGATAGTTAAGTCCAAAGCAGATTGCAAAGAGTTACACAGGGATCTCACAAAACTGGGTGACTGGGCAACAAAATGGCAGATGAAATTCAATGTTGATAAATGCAAAGTAATGCATATTATAAAACATAATCCCAGCTAGACATACAAAATGATGGGGTCTAAATTAGCTGTTACCACTCAAGAAAGAGATGCTGGAATCATTGTGAATAGTTCTCTAAAAACATCCACTCAATGTGCAATGGCTGTCAAAAAAGCTAACAGAATGTTAGGAATCATTAATAAAGGGATAGATGATAAGATAGAAAAATATCATAATGCCACTATATAAATCCAAGGTACACCCACAGCTAGAACACTGCGAGCAGTTCTGGTTGCCCCATCTCAAAACAGATATATTAGAAATGGCAATAGTACAGAGAAGGGCAATAAAAATGATGAAGGGTATGGGAAAGAGACAACTCAGGGGATATGATAGAGGTCTATAAAATCATGACTGGTATGGAGGAAGTGAATACAGAACTATTGTTTACCCCTTCACATAACAAAAGAGCCAGTGATCACCCAATGAAATTAACAGGCAGCGGGTTTAAAACAAACATAAGGAAGTACTTCTTCATACAACGCAGTCAACCTGTGGAACTTATTGCCAGGGGATGTTGTGCAGGCCAAAACTATAACTAGGTTCAAAAAACAATTAGATAAGTTCATGGAAGATAGGTCCATTAATGGCTATTAGCCAAGATGGTCTGGGATGCAATCCCATGTTCTAGGTGTCCCTAAGCCTCAGACTGTAAGATGCTGAGACTAGAGAACAGGGGATGGATCACTTGATAATTGCCCTGTTCTGTTCATTCCCTTTGAAGCATCTGGCATTGACTACTTTTGGAAGACGGGATCCTGGGCTAGATGGATCATTGGTCTGATCCAGTATGGCCATTCTTATGTTCAACTGATCAATAAGCAGCGAGACAAAGTTGAACCTAAAACAAAACATATCCATGACTTACTGTGTCTCTCTATATAAATCACCTAGACTCTTAATACTTGCCTTACCTCACAGAGGTGTTGGGAGGCTTAATTCATTCATGTTTGTAAAGTGTTTACAGCTCTTAAGTTGGAAGGCACCACAGAAATGCAAAACATTATAACTGTAATGCATTATTATATGCTATATATAAATAAATAATTTTGCTTACATTTCATAGGATTCTGGCCCTTCTTTAGACTAGCTTTATGACCTTTGACACACACATGTCTGACATTAACCCAAACAGCCTTGATCCTTTATTCCCAGCAGGGCTTTTTTTATCCTCTGGAAAACAGGAGATTAAAAAGAGACCTCATTAAAGTATAAACACCTTCTCTCAGTATAACTAAATTCTCCAAGTCCCTGTATGTCATTCTGGTTGCCCTTTGCTGGACTGCCTCCACTTCTATAATATCATTGTCATAAAGTGTCCAGAACTGCTCGGAGATATTCAAATCTGATTTCATCCATCCTTTATAAAATGCCAGAATAATTTCCTCTGATTTGTGTTCGATATCTCCATTTATGCCAGTCAAATGTTCATGTAATATTTGACGGCTGCTGACAGTTGTGTCAGAGTGTTTAGTCCCAAATATAAGTGTGTTTTTATCCCACTCATCCACAGTACCAGATCTTCCAGTTTATCATTGTGTTGTAGCTCTCAGGGAATGTTCCTCTCAGGGAATATTCTTTCTTTTTTTTTTTTTTGTCTCTAGCCTCCACGCTTCCCTACCCCAATTTCTAGTCTATCCAAGTCATTCTGAATTCCACAGCCTTGTTTGTATTGACTGTTTTCTCTTCCTCTTCCCCCTTGTCTCCCCCGGTTCTTTATCATCTGCAAATTGCATTTTTATCTCTTGCTATGCTGGAAATCTGATCATGAAAGAGAGACTTTTCTTTTTTCTTTTTTTAATTAGTACTTGGTAATATTACCAAGCTGTGAGTTTATGGCTTTGTAGATCTTATATTTTTGACACTAATTACTCACAAAGGCTTTTTAAGCAGCATTTCGACATAGCAACAGGCATGACTGTAATTAAATAAGAAGCGGCAAATTTTACATTTCAGAAAAAGAGTCTCCATTCATGCCCCTCATCACAGCTCTGCCTATGATATCACTCTCACAAAAAACCCACCAAATTCCAAGAACTTATTACACTTGATGCATTCAGAGCATAGAGCAGATTACATCCAAGTCCTCTACAGATGTATGTACAGCTCTGTCAGCGCGACGAACCCACAGGGATTCACCAGTCGCCTACTGGTGCTCTGAATGGTTCAGTTAATTTTAGACTCGCAGTTCCTGCTCCTTGTGGGAGAATGTTCTTTCCTCATTCATATGCTTGAACCTCAGAGACTCACTTTGAACAAACCACGTGACTGCACTTGATTTCTTTTTCTCACTCAATCTCTCTCTCATCATCGCTCTGGGACCCTTGAATTAACATAAGGGAATGTGATGTTATTCTTCCTGGTGCTAAGTGTAGTGCCGGGAAGATACCAGGGCAGCAAGGGCAGGTTTGTAAAGTAGCTATTTTGGCAATGATCAATTAGGATCAGGGGGGTTCAAATGGGAGCATTTGATTCTGTGAGCCAAATTAATTTTTAAATTACTTCCAGACAATGGCTTTTTACTAAAATTCGCTGGTACTAAAGCATCCAAGTTCAGATTTTATTGGCGCACGCCTCATGGAAATCAATGAGATTTCCTGCTTGAAAACAGACAACCCAATATGACTCCCTGCCTTGTCAATTTCTGAGTACTTTAAGCCCTTGGAATTGGATTGGTCAGTACCAGCATGTTATCCATTCACAGCAATCTTCATTTTCAATTTTTTTTATTGTAAATCCCCCAAAACTCTAGAGCTTCCATCTGAGACACCTGGAACACTCCCTGGTAGATTTGTGTGTGTGTGTCTGTCACAGAGCCCTGCCAATTCCCACACCTTTAAAATCCACTCCCCAATGTGCTAAACCTGGCACAGGGGCCAAAAAGGAAGCAGTTTGGACTCCCCTTTTCTCAGGCTGCGGGGGACAGTTGGATGTCCAGTGCCAGTTAGAATAGCCACCAATAGTCTTAACTTTTGGCCCTGAGAGCAATGGCTATGTGGCATAGACCGGGCATAGGAACTCCCCAGCCATGCCTGACTCCTGCACTGGGAGCTCCTGCTGGGAACATGTAGAGCTGTCTACACAAGCTCTGTGCCTGCTGGGCCGGTTTCCTCTGCAGTGGGTATTCCTGTGGGGTGGCAGGTGCTTTTCACTGCGTTAGGGCCACATCACAATCATAAATCACCCACAGCTTGCCTTCTTGTACCATTTCTTCTGCCTTCTACTCACATGAGACAATACATCAGGGTACATCTCTGGCATCCTTTGGCATGACATTCCAGTTGTTTTTGTGCACTTTTTAGATTTATACTGTTTAAAGGAAGGCTTTTTATTTATTGCCTGGCTGGGGTTGGTGTGCGTGCATGCCTGTGTTTTGTTTCTGTGCTGGTGTTGGTATTTATTTATGAGGTCAAGTTGTCTATGTTTTTGTTTTAAGATGTATTTTGTTTTCCAATTTGCGAGGCACCCTTATGCGTGCTGGCACCAGGCGCCAGAGGAAAAAGAACAATTTATTATAATATATAAAAGAGCATTTGCACTTCTTATCCTCTGGCAGGCAGAATGAACAACAGAAAAAGTTTGATTCTTGAAAATGAGGCATATTAAACAAAACTATGAATATGATATGTTGCGAGAATCTGTGACAACAGCAAACTGATCCTGCTGCTGGAATATTCATGCAAATAGGAGAAATTTCACTATGATTAAAAAGGCAATTAACTGAAAAAAATGCCAGCAATTTCAGAAGCAGCCTGTGTGTCAGTGAGGCCTCCATGCAGTGCCAAACTGACATTTTGCTCACTTTTATATTCCATCAACGAGATGCTCACTACTCGAGCCTGAGACTAGCAATTACCCCAAACGGAGGCCGATGCTCTTAGAAAAGCTTCAAAAAGTCTACATAAGCCACTTCATACACATCGCGTGGAGGGCGGTTGCAACAGCATTGTGCTTTTTCCAAGCCCACCCACTTTGCGGCTTAGAAGAAGGATACAGATATACAGAACAAATGGGTTTAAACTAAGACATTTCTGCCCATAATACCGGTGAGTTTAAGGAAAGACGTGCAGGAAGAATTACATGTTACATCCTTTGGCTGGTCAGCTGTTTGGCAATGAGATTGGAGCATTTCACCCCTACATCATGGAGTTCAATCTAGGGCAGGATAACAGTGATGAAAAATCATTGTTGTTTGGTAATCTAAGGTGACAAGTTGATGGTCTATATCCAATTCTTAGTGGACAGATGCCCACATTGCGTGTAGCACTATGCGTATTCGCTACCTTGCTGACGCCCCCAGTACAGGCCATAATGACTGAACTACCTTTTACTCCCATAAATTCTGGCACTCTAGAAGATGATTAAGGCCTATGGGAAGACTCACAGGGCTACCCATTGCTATCAATCCAGAATCTTTCAAAACTGCTAAATTCACTTAACATCCCCAGCTCTCCAAACCTGACTGATAACCTGAGATCCCAAAATCCACTACCTCTGAATCCCAGCACCTCAAGTGAATGAGTCGGGCCTGTGGGATCCTTACACAAACACAAGGAGCGCTAACTGCAAATCAGCCTGCTTGTCTCCTTTTCTGCAAAAACATCCTTTTTCCAGAACCCTGGACAGCTGCAGAACAAGCACCAGGAGTTTTCCCCACCCGCCAGTATCCCACAGCTAACTAGGGACAGAACCACTGCAGTACGTATCAGGAGATCTCTGACTATGCTTTCAGAAGCCGAGTGTCCTCTGCCTGTCTTTGCTTAACTAAGCAAAGAGCTGCGCTCCAGACTTTCCAGGGCTGAGGTATCTCACAACTGGCCACATACTCAATCTCAGCCCCCATGCAACTAATTACTTCTACTTGACAGCAATTTGTATTGGGTTTATAATTCCCCTCTCAGTTCTCTTCCCCCCTTTAATATCTGGTGTTAAGCATTTTACCAGGAACTCTCTCTTTGAAGGCCAAGGAGGAACAATGGACAGAGCCTTTGGGTTTAGTAAGGAATATGCACAGAATATTAATGTAAAGACGACAAGCCGCTCTCTGACCTTCTTCAATTAAGCCGCCATCTCCATCACCTTCAGATGTCCTGAAAACTTGGAAGTACCATCAAACAAAGAATAATTGTTCTGAGGTCAGGCTGGGACAGATTTAACCATTTATATCCCATACAGAATCTGCATGGATACTTCCTTGACAGAACAATCCCTCTAGACCAGGCAAAGGCAAGGACTGTCTAACAGAAAACAGCTGCCATTCTAGGAAAGTCAAATCTGCACTGATTCAGTACCATGTGCTGAATGAGAACATGTCAGAAATGCTGAGAAAATTCAAACTGCATTCAGAAAAAGAAGAAAGATTATTGTACAGGAGTATGACACAACATTATTAGTCTCTGCCTATGTCACTTGGAGAAGAAACTCCAGGACTGAAGGTATAAATAAATCTAACAAGTATCAATTAGAAGGAAGCATATTTATCAAGGAGTGAGAGGAGGGCAAATTACAACCCATGGAACTCTACAATGAGGCCCATGGCTCTTTATAAAGCGGTACAGCTTGCAGAGACTATAGGTAGGAGTTCCCATTAGGATGGAGCATTGTATGCTGAGTGCCATCATTTAAATATATGTCTGGTGGCCACCAACTCCCTTTTATACAAATTACATGCATTCCTCCTTCTTCTGGCAGCTTGTCAATGGGATCCTTGAGTAGGCACAGTTCGGGGACCCTTTGATCAAGAAGAATTCACTAATACCACAAGGGTTTGCTGTGTGTTGACAACAACGGAGTAGAATGGGTGTACAGTAGATGGTGTATGGGAGCTCCTAAGAACACCCTACTGCATGACCATCAGCTATGCACAAAGCTTCTTTTTCACTTTCCTCCCATGTCCATTAATAAAAGGTGTGTGTGTGTGTCTGTGTATACAATGTAAATAATCTCGCTCTCCTCCACACAGCAGAAACATTTTAAAGATGGCTACTTCTTTTTTCTCAATATTTTATGAGAAAATGTTTTCCTGCATTTTTTACATGATTCTATGATTAACCTGTGCACCAAAATGTCATGAAAATGTGCAATTCTGGGGGTCACAAAATGAGACATTTTCACACAAAATAATTTAAAAAAATTTTTTAAAGCATTTCTGTACCACTCTAGTGGGCAGGAGAAGTATGGGGAATATTTCTGCATTGCACATCTGGACAGAGCCTGGCTCAGTGAGATTTCTCCTGTCTCCTCTACATGAGGTTTTCATGGATTGCAGGGGCTTACCTTAAAGTGCTTTGCTAGGTCTACAGCACTTTATCTCAGTGCCACAAAGCTCTCTGCAAATTCAGTGGCACCTACTGTTCGCCAAGGCTCTCTCAGGTCCAGTTTAATTAACAGCACCAAACAAAGCAAAACAATTTCCCTGGCTCGCTGGCCTGCGGGAAAAACAAGGGACTAAAGGTGTGTGCAGAATTCTCTGTGAGGAACGGGAAAAGGAAGTCCTTCTCTTCTCTCCCTTAATTAATGCCACTAGAGCTCAGGCTGGTGTGTCGACTGCATTTCCATGGGCTTGGGAGTCTGTGCAGAGAGCAGACAAAATATATAAAATATCAAGAACAGCATGAGTTCTTTATCACTCCCGCATGTTCTCACTTCCTTTCTAGATGGCAGATTATTTTGTGAGCAGCTCAGGCTCAGCCTTCGTAGCCATTCCTCACCATTGTTTTGTTTAGAGGAGAAGAAAAACTCCTTAAGCTTTTATTCACGTCTGCCCTCCAATCTCCCTACACTTAGCACTATGGCCTCTTTGCACAGAGTTGCGGAGTTACACATTGTACCTTCCTGGTCCCATTTCAGGCTACGCCTGGAAATAGCTGTATTTGCAATTAGCACTCAACTCCTTTTATGTCCCCAAATGAGCAATTTTAATCACCATCGCAGGAAATCAAAGGATGTTTGGGTAGCAGAATTCAGAGATTCAATTGTGACACACAGAGTCCCTCTCTGAAGTACTAGCCTCACCTGCACAGAGGACCTGCCCTCTAGAAAATCCCCCTCTACAGGCCCATCTTCCCTCAGCTGTGTCCTCACCCTTCTAATTACAGGGACACCGTTAGCTGCCCCCCTGCAGTTCCTGAATCCATTCTGTTGGCTTTACAAGGCAACAGGAAACTGAACTCCAACCACCAGTGAAGGATTATGACAAAATTAATGTGGATCAAACTGCTGCGGGCAGAGCTCTCACACACAGAGCAATACACAGGGGCTTCCAAATATGTGGCTAAGAGAATTAAAAAGAAACTGTTAGAGAGTTTAGTCAAAATGACAGGAGAAATGGGTACTGGGATTCACCCCAAACCTACCATGTATACTCCCCTCCACGCAACCCCCACCACACACATGCCAGCGGTTCCTCTCCTCTTCATCAACTCTTGTCCCTGCTTCATTACCTCTGCCCTCACGCTGCTCAGACCCTGCCCCAGTACGGGGCCACCCTGGCCTCATTCTCCTCACACCTGTTAACGTTACCTCCCCTGAACCAGGGTCTGTCCTTCTCCCAGGCCCCCACATGCCTGCCAACTCACACAACCAGAACTGGGCTGCTCTAGATTCCCCCCATACCCGCTAGCTCCTGATGACTCTGCCTCCCTTCCCCGCCAGCCAATCTCCACTGTCTGAACTGAAGCGGTCCTTGCTCCAGCTCCTGACTTCTCATCTGGGAAGCCTTGGCCCTCCTCTCCATCCTTTCCTGGGTGAAGCAAGGCCATCATTCCCTCTCCAGCCCCCTCTCTGAACTGGAATGGTGATCACGGCCCCCATAGAGCATTGCTGGAACCTGCTGTTAAATCAAGAACGCACCTTTTAAACAACTGGCATTATTGCAAGTGCTGCTCTGGCTCTTTTAGAACAGGGGTCTCAAACTCAAATGACCACAAGGGCCACATGAGGACTAGTACATTGGCCAGAGGGTCGCATCACTGGCTCCCCTGCTCCTGCCCTGGCCCCGCCCCCACTCCACCCCTTCCATGAGGCCCCGCCCCTGCCCACCACTTCCCTGCCCCCATTCCAACTCCTTCCCCAAAATCCCCACCCCAACTCCACCCCTTCCCTGCCCCCAGGGGGTGCAGGATGTGGCAGGGGGCTCAGGGCAGGGGGTCAGGGTGCCGGAGGGGAACCGCAGCCAATGGGAGCTTTCGGGGAGGTACCTGGAGGCGCAGCCAGGGCAACACACAGACTTCTGTGCCCTCCCTCCCCAGGTCCCGGCCGCTTCCCGGAGCAGCTCAGGGGCAGGGCAGGCAGGCAGGGAGCCTGCCCTGCCCCTGGTGCGCGCTGGGCCGGGCTGGAGCCGCTCTAGGTAAACGCTGGGCGGGGGTGGGGAGGGCCACAGGGAGCTGGCAGGCAGCAGAAAATAACCCTGCGGGCCGCGTGTTTGAGACCCCTGTTTTAGAACATAAGAACAGCCATACTGGGTCAGACCAAAGGTCCATCAAGCCCAGTATCCTGCCTTCCGACAGTGGCCCCGTGCCCATTCTGGTTTGAGAGGGATTAGCTGAACAAGAATGCATCAATCCAACCCGAGCCACATTCCCATGATGCTTAAATGTACAGCGCCATCTCCATCTAAACTTGGAGTGCAGCACTTTCATCACCAAACTGCGGCCACAAAACCTGGGATGGTGATCCCACTGCTACTGGCCCCTGGATCGGTGCAGTAGCCAACTTCGATTGCACAAGCCCCTGAAATCCACAATTTCAGTGAAGGTACAAAAACTCGGCCTAAAACAAAAGCAGGAAACGCTGCCTCCCCTGTGAAATTAGGACAGTTGCTGAAATGGGGGTGCACAAAATGTGCTAGCTGCGTTTTCTTCTTCATCAGCCCCACGTGCCCGCACAAAGCCACTGCTTGTTCTCAACACTGTCACATGGGTCAGGAATTATACTCTGGGATTTTCTTTTCCTTACAATGAGATTTTTGTGCCAAGTCAGTAGGCCTCTGATTTCTAATGACCACTTTAATTTAAAAATAATTTTCAAATCATATCTGGCAAGGACTTCCTCCTTCAACCTTGTGATTTGTATTCTATTCGCCCATTTCCTACTGTTTGTATCTTGAAGTCATAATATTTCAACTAGGAATATTTTAAAAGAATTATCTGTATGTATGTATCACAGAAAGAGAATTAATTACTGCTCTAATTAAAAGGACACCTTTGAAAATAATCTCTTTTCCTGCTGATTTTGGCCTTTTTTAGTTAGTAAGCTTTACATTTTTTCCCTGTATATGTTTCTGAAGGAGTTTGAAATGAAAAAGGCTTATTTTACTTATGCACCAGTGTCATCAGCTAGAAGCGCATCATCACAATGAACATTAGGACGATGGCAAAGGCAAACATCAAGGATTTTGTATAGGTCCTACATAAATAACCTGGCTTTCTGATTTCTTGCTGACTTTTTAGAGAAGTTTATAGGGAACGGAAATCCATTCTTCAGAATGGAAATAATTTTGAAAGTTTGTTAAATTTTAGGTTTAAAAATTTAATTGGTGCCAGGTGATATTCTTGTGATTTATACCATGTTTTAAACACTAGACCCATTTAATCTCCTTTCCCAAAGACACAGGATCCTGTCCATGTGGACTGCATTCTCCTGATCCCTGTCCTGAGTTCATTTCTGGTAGTATGACACACACAAATGCTGAATACTGCCAGCCAGAATGCTGGTGGCTAACCATGTCTCTCAGCATTTTGCCTTGGGAGGTAGGATGATTCCTTACCAAGGGGAGAGGGGAATTACGGAGTATGACGAGTCCAAGGGACTATGACTAGTTCTAAGGAATTTAAATTAAGCAGGAAAAAAAGAGGCGAATACTGGAGATATTTCTTAACATGAATGTCTATTTGACCACAGGATAGACTGTCACTTGAAACGGTAAAGAAAATCTGCAAACATACTGTAAGGAACAACCCCAAATTGGCCAGGGTGTGGCTAGATGAGCTAGGTCTTTTTCATCTCTAATTAGTTGGCCCTAGTGAGATTTCAAATAAAGAACAGAGTGGACTAGAAAGAATACCAAGGTTTACATTTAAAAGCACAGAGATGCCACATTTTTAAAAACCCCAAAACCTCTTTCTGAGTACTGGAGATGCAATTATGACATTCCAATCAAAGGGGCAGGCCCGCTTTTCCAGGAATACTCCACTGAGTAAGAGACGGAAGGAGGGGAAATACTGAGACCATCACGGAATCCCAGTGTGCACTGATGGAATGACAGTCATCTCTGTTGGATACCTCATTTTACCATTCATCATTCTCAGAGACAGATATGAAGGAGCCTGAGGAACAAATGAGCAAAGAATATAATGGAGGAGGCAACTAGAAAGCACAAGAGGAAGAGAAAAAGGCAAACGGACTGCACCTTCCTCTTATTTATAGGATATTGGGCCAGAAGTGTGTGTGACCGTCATGCATACTCCTCACTAACCAGCTAGAAAGGAAGCAGCAGTTGTGTAGAACCTGTAAGATGTTCCCTGAAATGAGGCAACTCATGGAAAGTGCAGATTGTGTGCCCTCTGTTGGCACACAGAGTTGTGACACTTCTCTCTCTCTCTCAGTCTAAAATCTGGGGATAGCAGTTTCTCCAAGGATTAATAGTTCAATCAGATACTAACAAACCCTCTCAGAATGAACATGCCATTAGTGCACACTATTGGAAGAAACAGGGGAATCTCTTCAACAAACCGTGAAGTGAATTTAGGAGTGTAGAGCACATATGCAGAGTCAAGCCTGAATAAAACCCCAAAATAGTCAAGTTGCTGTCAAGTATCTTGAAATATTTGTGGCAGTAGGTGCCTCCAAAGAATAGAGCTCTCACTCATTCTTGCAGTTTTGAGGTAATCCTTTCCAAGTCATGCTTCACATGTCCCAATCCCCCATCCCAAATGTATTATCAAGGAAGGTTTCTTAAACAAATATCATCAAACATATCTACTTTTTCCATGAATGCAGCTCACAGTTGCCTACTTGATTCAGATCCTAGAGAAATTCCAAACATTTCTTAAATCCACAATGACATTTAGAATGAGGAGGTGAAAAGAATGGGAAAAGCCATGGACTAATGTGGAATCATTGCCATCAGAACAGCTCTGGAGTGCTTTGAAGGAGAATGCCAATGATAGTGAGAAAAGGCAAAGGTGCTGTAGAGATCTGGGTAAGTGCTGACAAAAAAAGAAGAAAACCAAGTCCCCAAAGGTCTCAGTTTCCACTGCTCTCCTTGAAACATGCAAGTGGATAATCAGTGTTAATGTTAAACAGCTTCTTGTCTTGAAAAGAGACAGTCCAAGAGACTCTGCCTTGCAGCATTAAGAGATAAGCCAGAAACATTTGACCAAGAATGGTGTCTTCAGACAGTTCCTGAAACCACACATCCAGTCAAGTCAGCCATGACAATGGACCACCAAAATCAGTCAGATCAACTCTCACCCACACTGAACTACAAACTGTACTTCCGCTGAATTCAGTATGCCACATGTCTAGAACACATGGAAACAAGAGCCGTAAAACACTGGCTATTCCCAAAGCCTACTTTAAGAATGTTTTAAAGTACAACAGAATTTTATTCAAACTACTTTTCACATCCTCCATTTGAAAAGTAAAGCTCTCTTAGTTACCTTGATCCCAACTGTATAGGGCCGAGAGAGAGAGAGAGAGAGACAGAGCTCTCTAAAACTGACCTAATATAGTGTTTCTACACAGGGATATAGGTCATAATATTGGGTGCTTCTAGGGACGGACATGAGTTCTTCAGCTCAGTAGAAAGCTGGGCATCTTCTCTTTCTGATGGGTTGAAGCTCCTGTTCTAGACCTGCATGACTGCAGGATAATAGATCTTAAAACCTTGAAATATTTGTCTTGGCTGTCTTGAGCCTTGAGTAGGTATAATTTTTTGGGAGAAATCAGGCAAAGGGTTGGGAGAGGAGTTACACATTCTATGGGAGGACACTGATGTTTTTAAACAGTATCTGTTTGACACTACTCAGGGGTTTTGGAATATCAGAATAAAGCCCAGTCAGAGAGATTATTGGGTAGATAATTGGGTATATCTATGCAGTTTTTCTTTAAAGGCATCCTAAATCACATTAATGAAACTGGCTGTTTAACCAACCAAACAATGTGGAATATCATTTTGTTTCATTCACATTATCTGGAAAATCCTATATCTAACTGACCCTTTACCTCCAGGTTACTGATCCAGAAGCCATTCAAGGAGAATTCTGGAGTCAACATAAAATAGACAGACATCATTGCACCTCCTCCCCTCCTGCTGCCTTACAAGATGTGTGCTTAAACTCATTCAGCTCCTTCTGTAATACTCTGTTAGAGGACTATTAATTTTTGGCTCTAAAAACTGTACAGTTCCATTATGGTCCTATTCATAACCAGCCTGTAGGATGCTTGTAATACAGCCAGGCAGCACACGTTGAAAACACAGGATAATTGCACTAAGTTTTGGAAGTAACTCTGCAGCAGTACTCTCCTGCTGCTGCAACTGCAGCTCCCGTTGGCCTGCAACCAGAGCAAAATGGCTAGAACAGCATACAGGGAACTCCTCTCTCCCCACACTCTGTTTGGACCTAGTTCAAGGTGCTCTGCTGTGTTCATGCTTATCCTGAGCTAAAAAACAGCTGAGCACTAATAGATACCATTTCCCAGCCTTCTCTTCCTCCTCCTCCTCCTCCCCTCTCCTCCTAGTTTTGGTATTCACAGATGCATGCCTCCTGCTCCTATGAAGTCACAGCTGCAAACGCAGCAGTACCTGCCCAGAATTGAAAAGCTGGACATTACCAAGTAGTCCAGTTCTGCTGACTTATCATTTTGCTATCACCTACTCATTATCATGCAGAGAATCACCCTGACTTGGCTTCCCCACCCTCATTCCTGTGCCTGTTACCCCTTTATATTAAACATGAGCTAGATGTTATCACACTTCTCCTGTTCTCTTGTCCCCCACATCTCCCTATTGATGGTCTCTTTGGAGCTCCTGCTCGCTACTCCCCCAAGTCCTGCCTCTGATCTTCCCATTAACAACATAAAGAGACAAAGTCAGTATATGCTTGGCAACGCAGAGATGGGAAACAGCCATGTCAGCTCACTCCTATTTCACAGACAGAGAGAAAAAGGTGAAAAAAAAAAAAAAAGCCTGAAAAGCACTGAAGGTGAAGGATCAAAATACAATGCTCTAGTTTAATGGGCCTGCCTGGTTTTGAGTCTATTGTATTCTCATCCATCACTGAAGAGCAGCTCACCACAAAAACTTGCTTCACAAACACCAACCTCTCTCACTATCAGAGATATTGGGGTTCTTTTAACTTGCACATTAACTAGCGCACAGAGGTTCTAGGAGCTTAATAATATCCCACAAATGCATTATCACCACTTCGGTCTGTCAAGAGCCTTATAACAACCATCCCACTCACCATCACATAGCGGGAAGATGTTACACACTAGCAGCCTTGGAAATGTTTTGGTTTGACTGGCACACCAGGTTGTGTGAAGATTTCTGACTTCTGAGGCAGGCAAAATCTTTGTATGTAAAATCTGGGAGTTGCAGAGCATATATAAAACTAGTTAGAGCTGTGCTTGGGGTCCCGGGGAATCAGTATGAGCTGAGGGCTACGTCCAGGATCTTTAATTCTGCACGTCCAAAGAAATGTACTGTTAAAGGGGAGGCCAGAACAGCTGCAGCAGTGTGTACGGCTGACATGAAACCACATTCTCTTTAACAGCAGTGCTGAATCAGTAAAAAGAACCAGCGTAAAGAAGGAACTTTAAAAGAAGATGAAGAGGATGAAGTTAAACTTACGTGAGGCTGATCAGCTCAGTGTCTCAAATGACAGAGGTGAGATTACTGGAAACAAGATCTTCCCAATCTCTATTGCCAAACCCTGCTTTCCCCGTCACCTTCTATTCTTCAGCATTGCATGTTCTCTCGCCCATCCTAGTACTTTGTTTGGGGATCTCCAGCATATTAACCCTTCTGATAGCTCTCCCTGAAAGCTATTCTCAAATTTCTCCCCCCACCTCTCCTGCTGCCTCTGTGGCCTCTCTTTTTAGATGTCTCTCTGCCACATCAAATTCATTTTCTCCTAACTGATAGTGTTTCTATTGCACTTTGAAAATGTAAAGTGCTGTGCAAATCCCATTATCATCACCATCTTGCCTCCTAATCCTTCCACGCTACTCACAATCCTCCTTCTGGATTATTAACTTTATTCCAAAGAGTTATTCCTAAAAGTTATTTTATGAATTCTCTAGGAGGTACACCTTATGCATGGGATAGAAACTTAGCCCTCTTCTTATGGTTTAACTGTGGGACAGAGACTACCTCCCCCACCTTTATTCTTACCAAATAGCTGGAAAATGCCCCAGGGATGGATACTACTGCATATATTTCCTGGGTCTAATTGCTCCAAATGTGGGAGGGGCAGGGAGTATATATTTTGCCCTTTCTTATGGCAGGGGATGGGAAGAACACTAGTAAATGGGAGAATAGTGCCAGAGGATTTTTTATGTTTCAATTTCAGACACAAAATTCCAGGAACACACTCTCCTGTTCCCAGTTTTGCCCTCGATGAGACCCTTGAGCACTCTCGCCAGCCCACGTTTGGTCCTGAGTGTCTGCCTTCTGCTGGGCATGTTCTTCTGGTAATCGCAGAGCATAACAACCAACAGAATTAGAGGTCATGAAACACCCACTATAGAAGTTGGTGTCAGGCTCCACTGAGCTGTCCTGTTAGCTCAGGGACATAAGGACCTCACCCAAATACTGACCGATGAAGCCATATTTTCAAGTCCTTAAGCCACTTCTCATTTTTTTAGAGCCCATTCTTTGAATAAGTGCACTCCTGGCAGCTAGGAAGTGAGGGAGGCTAACGCTATTGTCTCCCGTAGGTAATTTTATCAGGATCAGCATCCTGAATAGAGCTGCAACCACTGCTGCTTTCTCTGAAGCTCAGAGAATTTGGAATTTAAAAAGGTATCTGGGTGACATTATATGATTTAAAAGTTAATTAAACTGAGTGATATAAAGTATAACAGCCCCAGGTGTTTGTTCCAAGCTAGCATGCTTCTACAGCATTTGGAAGGAAAGAAGGGGAGAAAATCTAATAAAAAGCCCCGTGAAGTGTTCCACTAAGAAGTAATCATGCCATTAAATCATTCCGGTTCTGGAGCACTCCTAATAACTTCATATCTTGGCTATTCTCTCAGGCAAAGGCTCATTTCCATTGTTCTGTTGTCTTCCCTCTTGGGGTTGGCAGATTATTCCTTTCAAGAACCCCAAGAGAGATTGCACAACATGGTGGAGAGTGAGGCAGCCTGGCAGCTTTGTAGGTTGAGCATGTCAGCACTTATGCCTTTGCTCTAAGGCATGTTAGATCCCTTCCTAGAGCTAACAGGAAAACATGGAATTAGATTGCCACCCCCACATTGCTGCTGGGGTGTAGAAGAAACAGAGACAGAGCCCTTAGAGTGGAAGCACTGTTGGGGCGCACAGTAAACTCTGACAAAGGCTTTAGGAGATTAAAGAATGCTGCTTGGGAGAAAGGGAGGGAAGCAGAGATGGGAGGAGAGACTGAGGACAGCAGCATAAAAAAGTGAATTAGGAGAAAAATATTTTTTCCATTTAAAAACTATGTTTATGGAAGTTGCAGTGACAACCATGCCAGTACTGTCTATAACAAACCTGAGGCACTAAAGCTCCTGCTACTTTCCAGTGAGCCCACTAGAATTACAGCACATCCTTCACACAGGAAGACACCTGTTCCCATGTCCCTGTTGAGATACTGCCATGTTCAGCAGGGTGCTGGCTTCCACAAATCTGCCCATCATCTAAGAAAAGTCCACACTGGACCAACACGATAACCTTCCTGGATAATGTCCCCTTCTCTCCCTTATCACCAAGTCCTGGTTTTAAAGCTTTAGGAGATCATCAGATCTTCTGAGGTCCATGGTCATTGGCCTCTTGTCAACACAGTCTGGTTAACTACCAAAGCCAACAGCATGACGCTCACAGGGTGACAGATCAAGAGGGGAGAGTAGCAGGGTGATCGATGACAGGGTCACTGTGCTGGGGTAAACAGGCAGCTTTCAATGTCAGGAGCACTCATCAGAGCCCATGCAGCTCTTCAGAAGGCATCACGTCCAAAAGAACCGCTCTGCATTCCGAGGAAAGTCCATTTTTCCATAATTTGTCAGGTTAAAAAATGACTCCCTCTCCACCTACAGCATATGACCAATTCTCATGCAGTGTGCCAAAGCCTCCTTTCACTATTAATATCACTCATTGTGAAATGTAATTACCAGGTCTATCACAAAGCGTCAGGCACATTTATCCACTCTACACACTTGCTGACTCTAGACTACATCAGTCACTGGCAGGCTTGATCTGACAACGTCGTCCAATAGAAAAAGCGGTTGCACAAGTTCCCATCTAATTTAGCTTACTTAAGTAGAGCAACCAACAGACTTGGGCTTTGAAATTGGACAAAACAAATGAACAAGAGAGTATGGACGAGAGAGAGAATTTAATTTAACACAGTTTGTTAATTTAACTCCCAAAGAAAGAGCAATGATCAGGAATAGTGGGGTGTGTGGCTAGAGAAGACAGAGGACTAAATGCACTAGAAAACTATCCTAAAGGACAGTGTGAAATGCAGGGCTCCCTCCTACAGGCTGAGCTCAGCGCTGCTGGAAATTAGCTCATCAGGGCAAGAGCTCTCCTTAGCTTTACTCCTCATCACCACACTTTGGTTATAGCCAATGGAAAAATGTTATCATCTTCACCTGTTTGAGTCCCATCCTCTCCTACCTCTTCAAAGTCTTTTCAGACTCTCCCTGAACATGCATGCAGCATATTGACTCCCAATGCTTGCTTCAGGACCTCCCACCTGGCGGAACCTGAACAGCCATTCAGGGTGTAAACTCTGATTCCAAACCAATCACACAATACAGTTAGGGTCTACTTTGGAGATCTTATTATTAGGGGGATAAAACAGAAATCATCATTGCCACCAAACTAGCTTTTATTTTAAGCATTTTAAATTCCCCAGATCTAAATGCCATCTCTCTGAATCAGGCAGTGTGCTTAGAAGATTTTTTCCATCTACCATGCTTAGACTGTGGGCAGTTCCAGAGACTTTTTTTTATTTTTAAAACACACAACACCCACCAAGGGAACCCAAGCCCTTTTAAATTAAATAAGAATTATTATTTATTTTACTTCCCATGTCAGAATGGTCCCAAATTAGAATTAGTTACCTCATAATTAATAGATTCCTTCCCACGGCATCTGGAGAAGAATGCTTACCATCAGGTCTGGGAACAGTATGGCACTCCGCGAAGATCTAATCAATGGCCTTTGCTTACAATTATGCCTTCTCATCTCTGATCATTAATTAAGGTTTTAAAATTTAACTCTTTTGCTGCTACCCTGGAGCCATTAAAGGAGAACAGCATTGCAATAATGAGTCTCAGGTCCTGACATATGGACAGCCCTTCTTCAGCTTCCATGGATGACTGCTCCACATACCATTACCAATTAAAACAAAGAGGAAAAATAAGACGAATTGTTACTTTTATCCCTTCCTCTGTCTTTCACATCAGTCGTCTTTTAGTATCCGACAAACACCACCAAGAGAGGAGACTGGAAAGGAGTGCCGTCTCTTTACCCTTTCCTACCACAGCATAACTGTTGGTGCTGTTTTTGATAATTAACCACTTGTGGATCATCTACCTTTAGATTTCACATAATGGTACTTCCTATTCTGATCCAGCCCTTTATAGGCATTATGGTGGCAGGTGGTATGCTATTAATTAGACACTATGGTCACACTGAAGTGGTAGCAGGAAGGAGTATCTACTAAAATAGTATACTTCAAAATAACATAGGTGAAGGCCCACAGAAGAAGCTTTGATTTTATTTTTACACCTCAAACCAGTTATTTGAATGCATTATGAAAGCTGTAAATATATCCAAAGGACTTACTAAATATACATTATTAATTTCCACTCATTATTGATGACCTTATAAATTCACAAGCAATGGAACCATGATGGTTTTAGGGAAGGATCATTAATAATAAGTGGCACTAAATAATGTATGGGAAGTCAGCTCATACTGTGTTCATATGACTGCAGTGCCTTATATTTATTTAAGTCGATTGTGTGTTGGCTTTTTATTCTTTGCAGGATAATGCTGGAAGTGCTACTGAGAACCAGAATTTCTGCCATTCTGTTACTGATCACAATGGACGGGTGTTCTCTTTCTATGCACTAAATCTTGAAGTTAGAGCAAATCTCTAAAATCTCCTCTTCCCTCCATCATTGCTCCCTCCACTAGATAACTCCATTGTTCCTCCACAATTCCATATCATTCCTTCTCACCCCAATACACTGAGAATGCTAGATCCTGAAACAGCCATATCTGGAGATAAACTCCAGCCATGCAAGCATGGAAGGTGAAGGAGCCAAAGCTGCAACCACAGAGTTATTCTGAAATACATGGGAACACTGCATTGTTGACGAGTTAGGAAAGACAGGCCTTGTGCTGTGTGTATGTACAGAAGATTTTATTTTGGTTCCATCTGTTGGGGCTAATTTGTTAATTATTAAATAGATAATTTATCATTGCTGCCTGCTTGATCTGTGTTTATTACCCATTGTCTGTCGCAAAGAAAGCGCTGTATGAATAAAGATGGGATTAATTAATAAAGAAAAGTTCAGGCAATTGCAAACTTACAATAGCTGCTTCCAGTCCCCATGCTCTGCGGAGCAAATACGGAGTGAGGGGAGAAATATCAGGTGCAAGCTCAAGTCTCTGAATTCCAAATTCCTACACTTCCCCACCATACTAACTGCTCCTGGATGATGAAAGGGAAACCTCATTTCTTAAGATGTTAATACTAACTCTTTCTACCCAGGCTTCAGAAATATGACACAGCTTCTTGTTACACTCAATCTGGTTATTTCATTAACCTCAAACCTTGAACAAGCAACTTCAGAAGCTTTCTTCTAGCGACCAGTTTCGCTGCTGTTACTTAGCACCCCAGGGGGAGCAGTGGACAAGAATTATGTGAATTATTTCACATTGCTGCTGCTTGGGAAAACAATACACAGCAGTCAACACGTTAGATATATTGCCCCTGGACTTCACTGGTGACCCACTGTGACGGGGGAGAGTGGCCCCCACTGGTACAGCAGGGGTTAACCCTTCCTTCCCGGCAGAGGAAGCCCCGCCCTGGAAGCCCTGCTGGGCATGCTCCAACTAGAGAGTAGGTATAAAAGCCTGCAAAGGTACTCAGTCTGGGCTGACCACCGGAGGAGAAGGAGGCACACTGCCAGCTCCTAAGGAAGGACAGCCAACGCTCCAGGGGCCAGCCAAGCCAGGACACACCCAGCCCCCCAGACGGAGGTCTTGACAGGAAGGGACAGACTGGAGGACACGACGCTGAGGGTAGGAAGTGACCCAGGGCAACTTTAGAGACAAGCAGCGTTAAAGCTGCACTGACACTCGGTGTGTTGCAGGCGGATCCCCGCCGAGCTAAGCGTGAGGGGAAACCCCGCCAAAAGGCGAGCCCAGGGTCGGGACCCAGTGGAGAGGGCGGGCCTGGGTCCCCCTACCACTCCAACCATTGGGATACACTTCCCCGCCTGATACTTGGGGCGCGTTGCCTGGACTCTGGCCGTTGGGCCACGCCGCCCTGATACTTGGGGCGTGTTGCCTGGACTCTGGCCGTTGGGCCACGCCGCCCTGATACTTGGGGCGTGTTGCCTGGACTCTGGCCGTTGGGCCACGCCGCCCTGATACTTGGGGCGCGTTGCCTGGACTCTGGCCGTTGGGCCACGCCGCCCTGATACTTGGGGCGCGTTGCCTGGACTCTGGCTGTTAGGTCCTGCTACCCCGACCAAGGGACGAGCACGGGGAAACTGGCTATTGGGCCACACTGGAACGCCCTTAAAGGGACGGGCGTGGGAACTTAAGAGTGGCAAGGCCCCGACACCCCATCCACCGCTGCCACAAAGGGGCGCTGCAGTGCTAGACCCGTCACACCCACCTTCTGCATTTTTCCTATTGGCCTCAGGCTGGTAGGTCTGGGCTGCTGACGAGTGCGTATCTATATATTTTTAAAGTGCTCTTCTTTCCTGTTGGACAAAACATTCTGCAGGGCTGTTTGAACTGTTGCTTCCTCCTCCTTGCTTTCATTTTAGAAATTTGCACTCCTCATTTTCACTATACAGGGATTTCAAGAGTGGCTAAAGAACCAATGTCCCTGTGTTCGCGTTGGCTGGCCCAGCTGTCTTGCTGCTGGCATGGTATGTAATGCAGCAATAAGAGTTATGGAAGTGTCGCACTCCATGATCGCTTTGTTAATCTCCATAGCAGACGATGGCTGCTATTTTCAATTTTTTACTAGCATTTACTCTGGAGGGGAAGGGGGGAGGATGGCAGTGAGTAAGTAAGGGCCTGGAAGTGGTGAGAGTGGGAAGACAGATTTTGTCAAGCACCTTTCAGAAATTCCCTGCTAAAATAAACCTCTTGCTTTTGCAACTGACACATTAAAATGCAAAGGAAATAAAAGACAGACATGGAACCTACCATTTCATTAAGAAAATGTGACAGATCAAATAGTGAAATCTTCTAAATGCCAAAGGAATCTGACCCATTGAACACCAAGAAAAACTCACGTTTATGGCTTAAGGGAAGGAAAACTGACCCGTAGAATCTGCTCCAAGCAAAAAAACCCCACAAAAGTCACAGAAATGTAGACATGTGCTTCAGGAAAACACAGGGAATCATTGCTTATTTTCCCTCTGCTAATGCTATATACCCATGATTAAATGATCATCGCTTTTGATGGTTATGTTGTTCAATCATCTCAGCAGACGATGCAAACTTTAACAAAATAAGTCTCCAAACCCCCATCAGATAGGTTCTATTACATCCATTTTCTAAATAGCTGAATTGAGGCAAAAAGAAGCTAAATTACTCAACTAAGGTAGCCCAGCAAGTTAGTGTCTGAGCCAGGAATAGAACTCAGGAGTCCTGATTGCAAGGCACGTGCTCTTACCATGAAACCACACTGTGTTTGATCTGGAGTAGGTTATGCATCCAGGATGGGTTAAAAGCCTTCAAAGAAGCCTTCATAAGAGAAACCTGACTTCAGCCCTTAAGCTTGACTGCAGGGGTCTGTTACTTTAACAAAAAGAAAATGCTGGTGCCATATGCCTCTGTGGGTGGAAGTGCATCTTCATCACCTCAGCTGCTCATGATCAATTTAACAACCATTTTGCACAAACAAAAGTTTCCTTGCTGAATAAATTAATTATGACAGAGTAAACAACAACTTTTTAACAATGCATGTTTCTATGTGATTGCTTTTTTAATTGGTTGGTTTAACATCTGAAATTTAATTTTCAACTTGATTTTCCTCATGAGATTTTCAACACATGGTCAGGCTGACAAATCACCTGGGGAGCTGCCAGAATTCACTAACAGGCTTTTTAGAATCGTGACTTAAGACTTCTACTCCCTGCCCCGATATGACCACACTTTTGTGTTATCATTAATGAAGGAAAAAACCAATCTACTCCATCACACATTCTCCCCCCCCCCGCCCCCGTTTTACCTTTAAATTTATTGAGACACATGTTGCTTGGTGGACTGATCCCAGATCTGGGAGCCAGGCACTCCTGGCTTTGAATCTAAGCTCTGACCACTTCTCTTCCTATGGCCTGGAGCAAGTCCCTTAACTTCCCTGGGCCTCATTTTCCCCATCTGTAAAAAAGGCATAGTAATATTAACTGATCTCACTTGGGGGTGGTGAAGATTAATTAGGTTTGGAAAATGCTTGGAAGATGAACGCTACCGTACACAGGCTCAGTTTAGAACAAAAACCCACAAATGTTCACTCTTACACTAAGATGAATATACAAATATATGAATACACTAAGCTACCTCCATTGAAGGCAAGCTGGCAGCTGGGTCACTGTTACAGCAGAGCAAAGCCACTTTCATCCCGGCAGAATTATCTAGCTGTTAATAAAGGCTACAGTTCTGTATGCCTTTCTGTTGAGTCAGTCTTTAGAAAAGGGCCTGAATATGCTTCTCTCTCCTTGTCTCACTCTCATGATTTATATTTTCATTATCAGGCACCCCGCCTGCCAGAGATGTTCCCGCACTTTTAAAGATTCATAGATATTTCAGGACAGAAGGGACCATGATGACCATCCCGCCTGATCTGCACAACACAGGCCACTGACATAAACCCAGCAATTCGTGCATCAAGCCCACAACTTCTGGTTGAGCTCTTTTGGAAAGAGATAACCAGTCTTGATTTACAGACTTCAAGCAATGGAGAATCCGCCACATTCCCAGGTAAGTTGTTCCAATGGTTAATCACTCTCACGTAAAAATAATTGCCCCTTATTTCTAAACTGAATTTGTCTAGCTTCAGCTTCCCGCCCAACGGATCTTGTTAAACATTTGTCGACTATATGAAAGGGCCCTTCACTATCAGAAATCTCCTGATGCAAGTACTTATAAACGGTGATCAAGTCACCCCTTCATCTTCTCTGTTTAAAGCTATAGCGATTGAGCTTTAGTCTCTTGCTGCTTTTAGCACTGAAGTTGCAGACAACAGAAAAGGATGCCACCCAACAAGAAGTTCCGTTGTTTTCATGAGACACCAAGTTAAAAATGGTAATAAGACAAAATGCCAACCATTGTGCTCTGCATCACTCGTCAGTTCTCTAGGTTATTCTGCCTCCCCCATTTTAGGTCACATTTAAGTCTTTAAATCAAGGTTGAGTGTCTATTTCTAAAAGATGCTAGCCATGTGGACCGTGCCACTTCACACTAAAATGATGTCATAGCACACTCTGGAGCATTTAGTGCACGGCAATAGTGTCCACGCAGTCAGTGAGTGTGTGGCAGGCTAGAGCGCTGTAGATTTACAGAGCAGCTTGCTGCATGCTAACTGACAGTATAGGCAAGCTCTGAGAGCAGAGAATTTGTTCAAGGATGAGAGCAAGCACAGGAGCCTAGCAACACTGGACAGCACATGTGACCGAGAACTGGGCGAAGAGGAGAGAACTGTCCAAGAGATCTGGGAAGAAGCTGCCCAGTTAGTATTAGGGGAAGAGATGATTATATTTAGGTAATCGGCATGATGGGCAGAAAAAAAACAAAACAGCCTTGGAGGAGAGAAGAGCTAGCAAAGAGCCTTGAGAGGAGACAGGTGTTGAGATAGCTAGCGACCTCTTAAAGAGCAAAAGCAATAAGCCCACTGTGGGATTTTCAGTAATAAACAGCATTCTCCACAGTGTGTCCCTGATTGCCCCCCCATGGAGGGGCTGAAGATCTTTGGAGAAGATGCTGTGTCTGCGCCTGAAGCCAAGCTTTAAATGTAAATCACTGGTTAACTAGAGCATTTTACATTCACACCCTGGCTTTCCGTGCACTAGCTGACCGTGTAGACAAGCCTGCACTCTCCTGGACATATTACTTTTACAGCATGTCCTGTCCCCCACCCACTGCTCCTCTGTACGACTATTGATCTATGGGACATCTCTTCTCCAATGCTGCTCTTAACAAGAGCCGATCTTTTCCCTCCACTCAATGCTGCCCTAACCATGTCCTCTCTTCTCTCACTGCTGCTGCTAGCTCACCGTCAGTACATGCTCTCCCCCCCCCTTGCCACGGTACCTGGAACCCCTGCTTTCTCTGACCTCATCTCAACACTGCCCTCTGACTCTTTCATTCTTTCAGTCAGGCCTGCTAGCACCAACATTAGCTGCCCAGTACTGCTAGGTTTCACCATCGTTTTTATAGGGAAATAGCCTGTGTGCAAGTGATGGAGCCAGTGCCCACATGCAGCACCACAACTCCTTGGTACAGCTGCCTCTTCCCCTGTGGGATTCCTAAGGGACATCCTTCCATCATTCACTTGAAGGGGTAGGGAAGCAGGGTGGGAACAGCTGGGCTGGGCTGTCACCTTGATTCTTTGATTCCTCCCACATTTGCATTGCTTCAAGGTAGCAAAAGTGTCTCTTCAAGAAGCTCATGGTAGGCACGAGCAGGCTGCATTTATCATTAATCATCTCTCCTCACTCTGTGAACTGGAGTGCAGTGGCAGGCATATTTTGATTTGCTCTAAATTGACTGGTAATGGTGGTTCCAGACATCAAAAATGACTGTAATTACATCTGTGTCAGGGCTGTGCAGTCATGTGATAATTGTGTCAGTAGACCGACAAAGGGAGAGGGGTGCCAGGGTCTACACTAGGTATGGGCGTGGAGAAGGGGAAGGCCAGTCCAGCAACTAGCAATGCAAGTTTATAAATTCAAATTAGGAGGTACTGGACCATTAATGAGCATCAGATCTCAGCTTAATGGAGTTCAGGATAAAGAGGAACAGGATCCAACGTTACAGCAGCAAAGGAGGAAACAACTGGGAAGCAGCAAACATGCTGCAGGTGCTGTGAGTGGCCCATGCTCTTCCCATATCATTTGAATCTGCTTTATGTAAAGGACGCAGACATGGGAGGGAAGGCAGAGGTCACGGCTTGGTGTCAATAAAATGGAAAAAATGGTACTAAAGACAATAGGATTTTTTGTTTGTTTCATTCTTCTGCTGCTTTTCTTCCTCTCCTCTGTCTTTCAGGTGTTCTGTACATGTTGAACTGACACTTAGCACAACAGGACTTAACAGTGCTCAGGAAATGGGGGATTTAAAACACTATCTCAGTCTGTTTAAAGAGCAGGATTCCAAAGCCCATATTCTCTGGATTTTTCCCCAGTTATAAAGAGCAGAGATTTTTTCTCCCCACCAGCAGTGACAAACATAAAGCTCAGCACAAGGGCCACCTGTCCAAGTACCTGTGTTGTTTAATTTAAAGTGAATTTGGCACTGGTGGAAGGAACTGATTGTGAACAGTGGAAACTCAACGCTAATAATCCACAGAACAAGAGCCACAAGGTGGCAGCAGTGCCTGCTTTCTCCAAGTGCCTTGCCAGCAAGCCTGAACCCTTGCTCTGAGCAAGGATACCTCAGTCAAATCCCCAACCTTTCTGCCAACAGCCAGCATAGTGGGTGGTAGTGTGTTGACAACCTGCCAGCCAGGGTGGTGGTTTCCGTTTTGAGTACGTTCCTTCTCTCTAGGAACTTCTTTCCCAGAGAGAAGCTGCTATCCAAAGGGAATGATTTTCTGTCACTAATGACCTGGGCCAGATTTGACCTGATGGCCTACAGCTGAAAAGATCTAGTCTCTACTTACCAGTCCTACAGCTGTGCTAACAGTGAGAGCTCATTTTCCCCCCTTCACTTTAGAATTGTTGTCTGTTGGTTTTCTGGAAGCGGACTGGTATTCAATAAGGAACAGCTTTCCCTCATCACCCCTCTGTTTTTTCTCTTGCCCCTATGATACCCTGACAAAGGGGACTTTGGCAACAAACAAACCTACAGATTAGAGACTGCAAGATACATATTCCTATGTGATTGCTTTTTCAGTTTACTGGTTTAACAGAAGGCTGCCATTCACAAATACAGGTGCAAAGAGGCACAACCTTACAGGTGTAGAAGGACAACGTTAACTCCACTCCCAACAACATAGCCAGAGCTCTACAAATGGATCGAGGATGCTCACTGTAAAAGCAGGAGGCAATTAAAGAAAGCAGGCGTGTTTCCCACGGAGGCCTTTAGGCAATAGCAGCATGGGGAAGGGAAAGAAATCAACTCTTAAGAGTTGGTTCCCACCAGTACTGCTCAGTACTCTGGACATAAATTTTGTTACATTAACGAGTCACAGTGGTCACATAACCTGCCATTCCATCACTTCTTGCTTTCTAATGGCTCCTGTCGGAGTTCTAATCTGAGTAAAATGCTGGAGGAGCCTCTCAAATGGCCACGCTTTACTGCTGTCAGTCTGTCATTGGCGCCCCATGCCAATGGGGCACGAGAGAACAATCTCTTACTTCAGAGATCAAAGTTCCACGTTAATGACCAGAAACTGCTGCTCGCTCCGGGTGCGGACAGGCTGAGAAACTTGCTCCCTCTCAAGCCAAAAATCTCACTTATTTAAGGGAGCAACAGTTAATCCAGTTGATGGCTCTCTGTCATCATTATTTATTTCTTGTTTAATGCCCAAATTGCAGCGCATGCTTGCGAGAATGTAAGAGAGGCAGAGTCCCTTCCTTGAAGAGCTTTCCATCCAGGACTAGACAAAACGCATGAAGGGAGACCAGCACAAGGGGTAGAGGGTAGTGGCTGGCAGAATGGGTGTATTCAGATAAAGCACTCCATTGCTCTGTGCTTCTACAAGGCTACAGGGGTATTTCAAACAACGTATTACATACTCTTAAAACATGTCATGAAGTGGGTGGTTTGTTTTTTGTGGGGGTGAGCTTCAAAAGGGGAAGAAGGTGGTAGTGTTTGTGGGGGGTTTTGAGGAGAGAAATTAGAAAAGAGGGATAAGAAAGGAGAGGGGCAATCTGAGGTTTCATCATCCTGCCTTACAAATGTTGGACTAGCCACAACTATGTCCAAACATCAAGAGCCAAAGCTCCTTGGGTGGAGTCACAATGTGGGCATTAGGCCCTCATGCTGCCTTAGCCCCACTCAGCCTGCCACAACTCGCTTTGGACTGACTGATTTTACAATGCTGGCAGATCACTCTAAGCTCCTGGTGGGACTGTCCTAATCTTTCTTTTTAAAAATAAATGGTCAAGAAGGGCAGCCAGACAGGTACTCACAAGGTACAGTATTCCCAGGAGGCAAGGGCCCTGGCTTTTGATCACTCATGTCCTGCACTCTGCAGGTCCGAGGATCATACTTTGACGTTATATATCGCTTTTCATTTGATGATTGCAAAGTGCCTTAAAAAGACAAGCAAGTATCATTATCTCCTTTAGATACAGGGCATTTTTATTATCTGTACTCTATATACAGCTTTGAGGCACAGACAGATTATGTCAAGTGACTTGCCCAAGCTTACACAGCAAGTCAGGAACAGAATTCAGGTCTAATCCCTGGACAATGCTGCTTCCTCTGATTTCTGCATGCAAAACACTTGAGTAATTTTGCTGTGCTGCATGCACAAGGGTTCTTCGCCTATGCACAAATTCAGGCACAAAAGGCTTGATCGTATGTTATTGAAAAAATTAAGACTTATGACTCTCTTTCAGGCAACCCCAAATACCGAGACAAGACACAGTCAGGACCTGAACACTTCCAATGTTCACACAACTGGTGTGCACAAAACAGTGTCTGAATTTGGAGAGTCACATTCTGTAGTATGGCAAGAATGCTTGGAAGCTGCAAGTTTAAATAACACCACCGAAGATTTGGCTTCTTTGTAGAAATAACATCTATCTCCTATTTGGGTTTATTGTTGGCATTACAGGCCAGATGCAGTCCTGGCTCGTTTTTGCCTATGGTCTTAAGTTTACCTGTTAAAATTTTTTTTGAAAATGTTTAGCACACCAAAGACCTTGCTGACTGCAGGACCAAAGCTGAGACTACGCAGAAAAGGCAGGGGCAGGCCACCGAGTCACCCCATGGGGCTAGAAGAGAAAAGAATTGTGATGGTGCATGTTAGTGGGTGTCCCCGTGAAGGGGATCAATAAACCTAGAGACTAAGGCCTTCCTCATGATGACCCAGGGACATTCTACTGCTTGCCATAGAACTCTGCTCTTGGTCCTTCCTGTCAGACTTCTTCCCAGGGCTCGGCAGCTACATCTTCCACACGTTAGGGAACAGAGTAGCAGCCACTGAGTCGTGTTTGCCTGAGGTGGAGTTCTGTTCCGTGGCAGTTGCGATGCAGTCAGAGGCTGTGCTGCTGTAACAGCCCAAGGCTGTCAGCTGTGTGCTTGTGGATTTACTCTCTGTGAAGCACAGAATTAGTCCTCAGGAGCACAGAGGACTTTATAAACATGAATAGGAGTGTGACCACATCCAGGGAACGTGGTCTCTGTATCAAGATTAATTAGTCTGATGGGGAAGCCATCTGCTAGTAAAAGGTTATAAGCTTGGTCTGTTATGTTACTTTCTCCTGTCCTCTCCCGCTCATCATTCTGCCTTCAACCCTCTCCTCTTTGCTGGTCTAGTTTCAGCCAATTAGTAGGTATCAGATGCCACTGCCTAATGGCATCTGATCCTGCAGCTTCCAGTTCTCTCTGAGATTCATTAAATCCTTCTGACTGCTCATTCTTATTCACTTGTTCAGGTAGCCAAATAGCGAACAATCACAGCTTCTTCCATTGGATGCTACCTGGAGTGCAACTGCATTCCAACCTTCCCTCCCCAAGCTGTCCTTGATAGGTCTACTCCTTGCAGCACCAGAGGTCCTCAGTGCAAACAGATCTACTAACGCTGCTTCACTCCCACCTTTTCCCACACTGCTCACAGAGGGAAGGAGGCTAAGGAGAAAGATCAGAGGAGAAAAAAAGAAGGCAACTTATTGATAACATTGTACTGCTTCCACTCTCAATCGTTAAAGACCACAGAACTCCGCACTTCCTCAGGTAGAGATGGCCCTAAACCAAAGGCCTACCCCTGGATCCACATACCACTTTCTTAGCTTTGGAAATGTTTGGATATCATCTTCGCTGCTTGGGCTCATTTCTATTCTAACAAGGTCGCTGCTTACAGGAAGGCTAGTGGCATAGCAGACACAGCTGGACACCGCATAGTTTGGTGGAGGTATGGAAGCGAGGTTCTCCTTACTGATTCATCAGCTTCGTGGAGGCCCATTTCCCCCCCTTATTCCACATCAGTCCTTCATTGTCTCTACCTGTTCCTTCTCAGAGGGGAGCTCACCTCTACTTTAGCCTTGAAGGACACAGCTGTCTTCTGGCTATGCATACACACCTGAGCTGAAGTGAGTGGGACATAGATAGTAGTAAGCTCAAGCGTTGGTAATTACAGAGAAACTGCAGTAATGTAAGATGAAAGAGTGCAGTGTGTCTAACTCCAGTTAGAATCAAGACCAGAGGGAACTTTCTTTTCTGTTTGGAGGTATCCCGCATCTTTCAGCTCGGATAAGATGGTTTGCTGGAAGGAAACAAAATCCTGTAGTTTATGGAAACAAACACTCACTCATAAGGACCAGCTGTTCCAGGAAAAGGAATTACATGCCTCAGTGTAAAGACTATTTAAATACTGCACAACACCACATTTCACTCATGGCTTCTGTACATCATACTTTATGAGCCAATCCATATGCTTCACCTGGCAGTGAGACTGTACTGTCATTTTCACTGAGCTAATGGGAGCCAGCAATGTTACCTGCCTCTTGGAGGATGGCATTCTTACCTAAACCAATATTTGTCTAATAAAAGGTCAGCCTATTAGACAGCATCTATTTGCAAAATTAAGAGCCTCTCTCTGGCAGCTAAATGCTTGCTTTGGATTTGGAATTACTGTAATTAAAGTTACATTGTGCTCGGATTGGTGCCAATCACTGCAGAGCTCCAGACATGACCTGCCATTCCCGGAACCAGGCGGCTGAGCATCCCACTCCATTAGCTCTGGGGAATTAGCTGTCATTAACGAAGAGATGCACACTCCTTCGTGTTGTCAAACCGCAATCAAGCAGGTCGCAGGTGAAGAATAAATACTTTCAGAACAAGCCCAATTACACCATTTACATTTCATTACAGAACCTGTTTAATCCACTGATGGGCTCCCGAGTTCTTCTGCCTAATAAACAGCATTTCAGAGGAATTAATAGGCCCTGCAAAACATGCTAATTACACTCTTTTGCATTGCATTTGCAATATTGATTTTTAAAGTTGCCACTTCCCCCTGTCCCACAGCTTTAACTTTCAGCAAAATGCGTCTCAAACCAGCTTAATTACTGGAGAGTTTAGAAGCTAATGCATGTCACTTGTCAGAGGTGAGCCCTGGTGAAGACAGAGATACCGCGAGGGACTTCATGTCCCTAACTTGCATGAGCTCCTTGAGACGACTATTGGAAACAGCTGCTGAATAGCAATTACAGATGGAGAACAGGCTTCAGCAGAGACTTTACCATAGCAACCAAGCCTAGCTGGACCTGCTCCCCAAAGATGCCTCCTGCTCACAGAGACCACAGCAGCGGAACGGGTACGACAACAGCATAACCACAGCAATCTCGTTTTGATTTGAAACTGAAGCTATTTGATGCTTTCCTGGGCACTGAGCTGTTGAAAAACAAAAATTAAATTTATTTCCAAATTGTGGGCCTCCACTAAACCATCAGTGCTGGGAGAATCTCAAGAATAGAACAAATTAGTGGCACTTGTTAAAAACATACAGTCTGGCTGTTTCTTCACTCTGACTCTTTCTTTTTGCCCACTCAATTTATGTCCCATTCTCTCAACAATTCCAGGATTCTAATCTCCTCCTCTGCTACTCTTTAATCCCAATTCCCCATTCAGCAGCATTCCCCTCCAAACTCTGACACACTGCATTATTCTGTCTGCCTTCGCCTACCAAAGTGGCTCAGTAACTGTTGAAACCACTCAGAAGAAATGATGTAATTAAGGACAGCAGAGCTTGCAGGGTCTTTAAACAGAGCTTGCAATAATGGAGGAAACCTTCCACTGTTTCTTGCTTGCTTGCTTTGCAAACACTTGAGAGGGAAGGAAAAGCCAATCGAGGGCACTCTTATGTCATGATACTGCAAAGCGCAGACCTGCTTTGCCTGGAAAGAAGAGGTCTCACCCAGGTAGTAAGATACACACGTCTGGATGCATCCAATAGGAGTGACAGATAACACACACTGGGGAGGGGGGGGGGGGAGGGGGGAGACAATCACTCAGAAAGCAATGACATTGTCCAGCAAAATGATGTATAAAAATCAGAAAAGACTGTTGTAAATAAAAGTATATTGACCATGGATTCCTTTTCATTCCTCCTCTCCCAGCTTCCCATATGCTTTCTCCAACATATAACATAAGCCCCTGGAGGAATAGAAAACAGAGCAGGGTACAATATAAGCCAACCTAAGGAGCAATCAAAAATGCAACAATGAGTAAATTACACGGATCAGAAGTGTTGTCTCTTTCTTCTGGCTCAGCCAGAATAAAAAGGTGGGAAAATGACTGAGAATCTGTCCCCCATTTATGCAGCAGCTTTTGAGTGCAAAATGGAATGGTCCCTCCCAAAACATGCAAGGTGACGGACAGTAGGAAAATGTGACCAAGAATTTCACTTCTTCTGTATCTAGTCTATATGAATGCATATGCAGGAGTAAGCTATTGTACCAGTCAGAATCTTTTGTGCTAGCTCAGTCATCCATGTAATCCACAGTCAGAAATCCAAACCAGATGTTTCCAGCTGCTTCAGATAACTACAGTACTCACTGGCCTCACATCTGCTGTTCAAGAAACTTTATGCTATGAAGGGTCTGGTGATTTCCTGATATGCTTCTTGCAAGATTCAAGGAGGCTCCTCCAGTGACCCCATGCCTTTTCTTTGCCTTTCTTTTTAACCAGAACATCTGGGATGTAGGAGGCAGCTGTGCTGAACTCACACAA